>NC_051156.1:30557011-30893078 GCF_013339745.2 Dermacentor silvarum
AATTTTCGCTGCGTGTCATGTCCCTCTGTTAGCAATACTGGCGACGTCCGTAAATTTGTATGAAAGCCCGAAAGAAGTCAAATTAGGTTGACAATGTTTATCGCTATAAGAAGCAACTGTTACAGCTTAAGACCTTCTTGATTGTAAGCTTTCCATTGTGCCACAAACAATCTACACAGTGTCGTATAGACTGCAGCACCGTCACATCGTACTTGTGCGAAACATGTTGTAAATAGCTGGTTGTATGTCAGATTCCAATATATACGCGGCCATATTCCGATTGCGTCATAATGCAAACTGGGCGGGCACCGAATTCTGGGTGCACGTTAAACGATCTCGTGTGGACAGAGCTAATCTGGAACCTTTTGGATGTGATGGCTGGGACCTTTGGCAGGTCCGTAAACTCCGTGATTAGTTACTGACGTCCTGAAATAGTCAGAATGAGATCAGTTTATTCATGCCGAAAACGGTGATTATTACATGATAAGTCATACGGAAGGAGGTCCCGTAGTTAGAAACTGAAGTGGAACCTGCTATGCAAGATGACAAGAAATTAATACAACAACAATGGCAATATGTAAATTTTACGATAATAGAAGTTTTTAGGAGGCAAGGAATAAATGACCATAAATACAACGGTTGAATGCGTTTATTAATAACAAGCCAAGTTAGGTAATAAGTCAGTATAAGTTAGGAAATAAATAAATAAAAAATGCGCGTACTCTACGCGCGGTGGGAAACCGAATAAACGAAGCTTTCGTTAGATTCACAAGCGCTTGTTTACTGAAAATTGCCTCGCAAAAATAGATAACGTAGAGAACGGACGTCTTCAAACTGCTGTTTTCCTTTAGACACTTACGGCCAATAATTAACATAGTTGAGCATGAATTTCCGAGATAGACGTTCAGAACTGCAAAATTACTCATTATATAGAAGGTGCCTATCGTGAGGCCCGAATATAAACGCGGCATCACCGTGAATGGGGGTGCTTTAATTTAGAAAGAGTGAGAGGAACACACACTGTTAACAGGTTTTACCCTTTTAGGGAGTTTTAGGCTTGTTGCATAACTCACACCATAATGGGAGTACAAGAAACTCCATCAAAACGGAGTTTTTATTCACACCTTGTGTTGGGATTTTTTTGGGGTACATTGGGAGTTTTGCATAACTCCTTTAAACGATATCGCTGCTGGCGTCTTTATGAGGAAAGTTGGGAAAAACTTTTTTTAAAAGAAACTGTAAAGCTATTTCCTATCTCCCTCTATGAACATCATCATTGTGCATTGTGGAAACTGAACTTGTTCGCAGACACAAACTGACTGACTGACTGATTGAACGGATGTGCAGCCAATCTTAAAGAAACCTTAGCAGAACAAAACATTGGGCGGTGATATTCACTGAACGGGATTCTAGCACAATATATGTGACACAAGACAAGGGTAACAGTCGTCTGTGTCAGTGTGTTAGCTTCGTCTTGTGTAACGGCTATCGTGCTACACTACATCCTGTTCTACAATAAATCTGTTACAAGTGGAACAGCTAAACTTGTACTTAATAGTGATGTTGTAAAGTATTTACCCAAAGTATAACTGGCATCAGAGAAACTTCAACATGTTAATTCGTCGGCCAAAGTGCTGCATTTTTTACATATTGATTAGAACTGATTTTATTTGTTGCAGGACTGAAGCTACCTTGATATGTACAAAACATTGGAGACTATGTGCAGGATTATGAATGGCTACCTGAACGCTGCTTGAAGCAGCGATCTCTACAGCACCACTCATGCCCTTTTCCGTGGGTTGACAAGAGGAGCAGTCGCACACAACTCTACAGATACTTGTGCTTTTCACCTTCTTTGGAGGAGATGCATTGGTATGCTCTACATAATTTGACTGTGGGTTCCAGCTGGATCTGTGGCATTTTCATTTGATATGCAGGCCGAGCAGTTACCTCTTGAGTGCACGTGTTGGTAAAAGATACAAAAAGGCAGATGATTCCTCGAACACCGAAGAACCTGACCTCTACATATTCCCTTTCTTGTTGTACCTTATTTTTGCTGACCACATAAAGTGCGCAGGCAATGAAGCCAAGGAAAGCATATATTAAATTTGCTATGGTTAAAACTGAAACGTAGAAAATAATGAAAGAGGTAAATTAAAGTGGACGAAAAGATATCTTGTCACCGGTGAGGACTAAACCCACAACCTTCGTATTGTGCATTCGATACATAATTGTGCTACAGAGACGGTTATCAATCCGTCACTAATTTGGGTATTTATGTGTACTAGATGTAGCCCTGGGAGTGCTAGCCAGCGCCACTCGAAGCCATGGCGGGCGGATGTCAAACCCCCTTATTTGCCTGATGGTGCCACGTAACTCGTGAACTTTGGATAGAAAGCACACGGATAAAAAATCTTCATATGCTGCCTCACGGCATCAAGGCTGCCAGATTTGAGACCCTCGCTATGAATTCACGAAAAGGGAAACAGAAGGGCTTGATTTTTTGTTAATCAATACCGTGTAAAGCCAGCATGCAATGAAGTTAAGGAAAGCATAGGGCTAATTATCTGTGGTTTAAATTGGGATGTAGAAAATAATGAAGAAAAGGGAAAATGAAAGTGGACGAAAAGATAGTCGGTTGCCGGTGGGAACCAAACCAACAATCGCACAAAGGAGGTTTTGCCAATGTAGTGTTTGTATGTTGGGCATAAACTTCTAACAAAAAGCAGCACAAAAAATAATCACATGGGAGAGTACAAAGAACAAGCAACAAGGCCACACTGTTTATTCACCGGCATGGGCCACTACATATGTAGAATATACATGAAACGGAGTGCATACACGAGAACAAGGCTACCACTATGGTGCCTACATGTGGGCATCAAGCAAAATTTTCTGTCTGTTTTAAGGTTATAAGGATCGCTGGCACAGTCACTCCTCCTCTTTGATATTAAGAAAGCTTCTAAAATCATTGTGCATTTGTGCTTCTAATTCTGCCAAGAATCTATATCTCATCAAGTCAGGGATGACAAGTGCATGCGTTACAATGCTCACCTGCATTAGTCTTTTCTTTCCTTTTTATATTCGGCAGATGTTATCTTGCCCTGTCATTAGTAAATCGCCCAATTTGGCTTGTGTAGAGCTTACCACAAGTAAGTGGTTATTTGGTACAGCATGCCAATGTCACAATTCACGAAGGGTGCTTCATGTCTTGTCACAAGTAGGTCTATTTTACCCTTAAGTGGGGGCACAACGTATAGACTGCTTCTTTGGAACCATCAGCATAACTGGGACCCCATACTTGTCCGTGAGTGCGACACTCGCGGACAAGTATGGGGTCCCCATATGGGGACCCCATACCTTCTTCAGTGAGTGCGACATTCGGTGTGCATGATGCAGTATCTCTGGCGGCTTCAAACGGCGCATTGTTGGCTTTTGCTGCATTTAAGTCCCTAAGCTTTTGCAGCAGAGGTTCTGAGATTGGGATGATCACAAAGTGACGGAGCCAGCTTCTATGAGCCTGCCAATCTGACAAAAAGCTAGCGTGCATCATGTGATTACACATTTTTAGAGCCTCCTCGAGGCTCTTCAAGGGAATAACAGGTTTAACAACATTGGTATAGGTTGATTCGTACAGTATCAAACCTTTCTTTGCTCTTGCATGGTAAACCGCAAACAGCTTCATGGGGAAGGTCAATTATTATCTATGCAGCTATTCTCAGTGGGTTGATGAAGTTAAGAGTCTGAAAAAGTCTTGTCTGGTCGGGAAGAGTCATGGGCGAAAAACAAAAACTTACACCAACCAACGTGAAAAGTTACTTAAAGCTTGATTTTTTCAGCTTTCGAACGGGAAACCTTGTTTACAATATTTTCGATAATGTCAGTGGGTGCCGCATGCATAAGGCTAGTCCTTTCCCAGGCACCACTAAAAACATAAATATATTCTACTATATTCTCATGCATCATATTAGCATTAGTTGTAACGAATTAGCAACTTTATGCATTGAAGAACCTTGAAAACCACAGCCGTGTCAATATCTGATGTAATGTCACAAAGCACAGGAGCTTCTCAATATCCCTGCTCCAGAAAGCTTAAGTGCAAATGCAACAAAATTTAACTTGCTAATTTGGTAATAAATACGCAGTACTACTGTACCAACCTTGGCAAAGATGCGGGGCTGGTAACGGTCTCATTTTCTTTTTGGCAGCCTTGTAATAGTGCCTTAGCAGACGAAGCATGCACTTGGGGGTAGTGGCTGTGACGCGAGTTTCACGTCGCCTCTGGAATTTTTATCGCAACCGCAGGCAGCTGCAGGTGGTCCCTTATCTCATGCGCCATGCTAAGGAGTCCTGCGATCTGAGTCATGCGTCACTGCCGGTGACTGGTAATGGTGACATTTTTTTTTCAGATTCCAATACCAGGAATTAGGGACATTTCGTACAGTTTCCTTTTTTCGCCACCACGTGGCGTATCGACCTTAAAGAATTCGAAATTCCGCTACGACGTATGCTATGACGCACAACTAAAGAAAGCGCAATAAAAAGAAACACACCCTGAAGCTGTGGCTTCACCTTGGTGCTTGGAAACGAGCGCGCTTGTGTATCAGCGTTATCTCGAAGACGGCCAGCTACTTGCTCTACTGACAATGAATGGATGGTTTTGCTAGACACTTCGCCAGAAAGCTCGTCCGCATTCTGGAGAGATGTCTGATCGAGATAACGGCTCCCCGCGAAGCTTCCGATTAATATATATTTTTTTACTTGAGCAGGCTTTTTATTTGTACACCACTGTGGCCACGGTCTTGCGTATACGTCAGGGTTCTGTTTCATGGGATTCCTATAAAACTGGCGTGATCCATTGTTTAAGAGGAAGCTTTAGCTCGGGCCTATCTTCGATGCCGGATTATCAAATACATGTAAAATGCAGGAATGCTTTCATGAGAAAACCGCTGAACCGATATGAATGAAATGTGTTGCATTTAAGAGGGAAAGTTAAATTGCAGAGACTGCAGCAAACAGAATTTTCGTTTAGATAGTGTAATGTTTTCAAAGAATTGCAGGATGTTCGTAAATTCAAAAATATAGAAGCATGAAGTTTACAAATCCGAAACTCAGCCATTAAAAACAAATATGGCATTTCTATATACTGCACACGTTGGAGCATCAAAAGCGAACAATTTTTCTGCTTTAACTTAAAACTTACGTGAATTAGTTATAATGTTTGGAAGGGTTTTGCAAATGCAACATTCACAACATAGTGGTATATTTCAGGATGGTGTATGATATATGATTGCTATCCGCTTTCGATGTATTATTAGGTGCAGTTTACAGAATTTCGATATCATTTTAGCTGCTGCAGCTACATAGCTCTATACGCCAAGTTTTCTTTTTCGAAATTTGGCAATTCTTTAAAATTTGACGTAAGAAAGGTAGACCAGCCTATAATAAAATATCCATTTCGGTAATCACAACACTTCAACTTTTTTTTTCTAAATTCAACATAACTCATCAAATTTGGTGCATTTGTTGCTCTGAGAAACTATTTCCGATTTCCCATGTATTTCGATAGGAGCCCCCAAGCTCAATGTTCCCCCTAAGTTCGAGCTTGAATAATACTTGTTGGCAAGATACGTTGTAAACGTTTGATCGTGGCCTAATGAGCTAGAGCACTGGCGTACTGAGCTCAACGGCAGAGTATATGTTTGCAAAGCGTCTTGGGAAGGAATAGGAGAAAAGAAAGGGAGCAGGCTGGTATGTTGTTCAGAAGCGTGTCTGGTTGGCTAAAAATTACTAAATGCGTGGTCGTCATACCACCTTCCGTTCCATCAGCATAATTTCTATTTCATTTCGCTAGTATTGTGCTATTATTGTCAATCAATCGAGATTAGAACACCGGTGTCATGGCATTGTATTCCGTCGCAATTCTTTATCGCCGTCATTTCAGAATCCTCTCATCGTCGTCATGCCGTCGTCCTCATATGCCTTCGTCGTTCTATCGACATCATTCCTACCTCGTAATTCCATCGTCGTCACTGAATGCGCTGTCGGCCTGCGGTCCTTGTTCTACCATCGTGAGGTAACATTGGTGAGCGATGGTCATAACAAATCGGGTCAATCAGGGAGACAGTGTATGGCCGCATATAGCCGAATCACTTGAAAATGAGGAGAAACACTACGGATTCTAAACAAAGATGTCTTAGCTATCACGGTGTGTCGCTTCTTGTTCACTAGATTGTGTAAATGCTAATCGCATTAACTTCGATAATCATCTTAACATGGGTTCTGTAGGAATTCTTTCGTCTTCGCGACACTAACGAACTCTTGTCCACACTGTTCCCAGCCTATTAAAACCTCGAATTCCTAGAGGTGATCGTGCTCAGGCATGTGACGGACGACCCGAAGTTTGATGGAGGTAGCAGTATGATTTCGACAGCGGCGCCGCCTATCGACCAGAAGAACACATTTGGGTGGGTGGGAATAGCGGCGAAAGGCACACTTCATGAGTTGCTAGACATCACAGATTTGAATCAACCTGACAAAGAGTTAGAAATATATGTGCATTGCAGTCGCGCTAAAGAAATTGAAAACTACTGGATTGGTGCGAGACTCACTGCAAAGACATTCATTAGACTGTCTCAGGTATCCGAGCTATCCTTAACAGGAATCAATGAGATGAGTTTCGATAGAGCTCGTTACATTTTTCAAGAGCGGAAGACGTGCCTAGAGGCAGAGTCGACTGCAATATTTGTTGCTGCACAAAATATCTGGATTTTCGGCATGATCATTTTAACGGAAAAACAAAATTAAATAAGTTTTCAAGAAGTACTTAGGGTACATTGATAAAATTGTAGCAAACAAATTCTGAAAAGTTATTTGCAACTTTTTTGTGTCCTAAGGCACAGGGCAACTTACTACTGGTTTACATTAATTTTCTTCGTTATATTTTCAAGCGAGTTGAATATTCTGCCGTAGGTCAATTCACAATTAGCCCAACTAATTAAACTGATACTTTCAAGTGTATATTGTTCTTAGACAAATGCTTTAAGTCTACGCGGATGCTGCAAAATTTCTCAACATTGGGGAGGGGAATATGAAAAACAAAATAGAATGCAGAGCATTTTATTGCCTCAGTAAATTTTTATTTTGAATGCTATTTCCACTCGTTAAGTGGCTCGACCCTCGTGTTCGCAGCCTTGTATATGTTTTGTAGCACTAGGTGTGTTGTCTGCGAATTTACGTGAATAAGGAAGCAGATCATACTTTATTCTGGGCGGAGAAAAAAAAACAAGGAAAGCCTACGTTGTAAATGCACTGTACTGAAACACAATTAGACAGGGTCTAAATTTGCGTATATTTCTAAACAAGGATGCCAAAATTGTCGATTAAACAACAGACATAATTATAATGAAGCCGAATAAAGCAATAAAAATGGCATGTTCCGTATGAAAATATGATGAGCGTTAGCCTTGTGGGTCAACAATTTCTTTTTGATGAAAAAAAGAAGCTTCTAGTGGCCGTGTATTATCGTATTCCTGAAAGCCAGTAACCAGCGTATCTAAATTTACATTCGCGCCAAAATTAATGGCTCGAGTTCCATCCTGTATCCGAATGACTATATGAGATTCAAAAGTGAGATTAAATGGCGGGCCGCGGCGTGTACGGTAGTGTTCACCTATGCCTTCGCTATATTATGTTGCCGCACTCTTTAAAGCACGAGCATGGTCATCAACCGATGTGCTTTTCTACAACTTCATCCCTAAATGTAAGCCGGGGTTCTGCCACTCCCGGTGGTTATTAGACTGATCCCTCCCTATTTTCTTAACTGTCGATTGTATGGTTTGTTTTCATACCAAATATTCACATAATAATCTGTGCATGTTCAGCTAGTAATGAAATGTTTATTTCTCTCACAGTTAAATTATCAAGTAACCAGCAAGAAGGAATGCAGGGCAAAAACCTGCTTGATGGAGCTTGAAGACTGCCCGGTGGCCGTTGATCACATGACGGTATCTTCACAATAATCGAGAACTCGAGCTAGCTTCGTATAGGCAAAAAGCCTAATAGGTCGAACAGAACCGGGCCGGCCAAAGTATGGTACATCGGGCTCGGGTCAGGCCCGGACTTGAAAAACCGGCCCGTGCAGTGCTCTACTTCAGATAGTCTGATCAGCAGATTCCCATACCGTCACGTAGTAGGGACGCTGAAGCAAACAGTCGTAAAACTGTGTATGACGAAACTGATTCTTTATTGGCCGAACATGTGCCCACAAAAGGAAGCTACACTTGAAGCACAACGAAAGCGGCGAACACAGTCGGCGATCGTCGAAATCTGATCAGCGGCGAAACGCATCGGCTTTTATACATGAGTCATTGAAGGCCCCAGAATAATCCCTGGTACCCGCATGTCTTCCAGAAAGTTCTAGATACTTCGCGTAGCTCATACAATCAGATTACATGAGCGTCGGTGAAAAGAGACAACGGATACAAGCATCGATAACGTTCGAGAAACTTCCGATACATGCAGGGGTGTCCTGTGCCTAGCGATAATGTTTAACATTTGTTAGCCGGTGTAAAGCGGTCACCGGTGAAAGATAAACATGTATACGTGTCAATACCCTCCCCATAAGAAGGATCGTCCCGATGCTACAAACAAGAAAGCGAAAACAAAACCACGCGTACAGAGAGGGAGAAAAAACAACAAAGAATAACAAAGTAACAAAGTACCGAAGTTGTTTAGCGGGCGTAGAAAGGCTTAAGACACACCACGTGGGTGACTTCAGGTCGTGCCCGGCGCTGCTGTAATTGCGAAATGCCGTCTGGCACGACCTCATAGTCCAGTGCGCCAATACGTCGGACTATCTTGTATGGTCCGAAATAGCGACGTAAAAGTTTCTCGCTAAGTCCTCGTCGGCGTATCGGAGTCCAGACCCAAACAAGGTCGCCGGGCTGGTACGCGACGTAGCGTCGTCGAAGATTGTAGTGTCGGCTGTCGGTCATCTGCTGGTTCTTGATGCGCAGGGAGGCGAGCTGTCGACCTTCTTCGGCACGCTGCAAATAGGTGGCAACGTCGAGATTTTCTTAGTCGGTGACGTCCGGTAGCATGGCGTCAAGCGTCGTTGCCGGGTTCCTACCGTAGACCAGGTGGAACGGCGCCATGTGCGTCGTTTCTTGCTCGGCCGTGTTGTATGCGAAGGTCACTTAAGGAAGGATGGCATCCACGTCTTGTGTTCGACGTCGACGTACATTGCCAGCATGTCGGCGATGGTTTTATTTAGGCGCTCGGAGAGGCCATTCGTCTGCGGGTGGTAGGCGGTGGTCCGGCGATGACTTGTGTGGCTGTATCGCAGGATGGCTTGTGTTAGATCTGCCTTAAAGGCCGTACCTCTGTCGGTGATGAGGACTTCTGCGGCACCGTGACGCAGGAGGGTATTCTCAACGAAGATTCGGGCTACCTCGGCGGCGCTGTCTTTGGGCAAGGCTTTTGTTTTGGCGTAGCGGGTGAGGTAGTCCGTAGCTACGACGATCCATTTATTCCCGGACGTCGACGTCGGAAAAGGCCCCAGTAATTCCATCCCGATCAGCTGTAACGGTCGGCGAGGTAGCTCGATCGGCTGTAGAAGTCCGGCTGGCCTTGACGGCGGTGTATTGCGTCGTTGACAGTCTCGGCATGTCCTTACGTAATGGGCGACGTCGGCAGAGAGGTAAGGCCAGTAGTACTTTTCTTGTATCCTCGCGAGCGTGCGGGAAAAACCGAGGTGTCCAGCCGTTGGGTCGTCATAGAAAGCTTGCAGAACCTCTGGACGCAATGCTAATGGTACCACGAGGAGGTAGTTGGTTCGAAGAGGCGAGAAGCTCGTCTTTAAGAGAATGTAGTTTTGCAAGAAAAACGACGCCAATCCTCGCCTGATCACCATGGGCACAATGACGGTCTTGCCTTCCAGGTAGTCGACAAGGCTCCTTAGTCCGGGTCAGCTCACTGTTGTTGGGTCCCAAGAAAGTGTCGTCATCCTGGTCGTCCTGCGGCGGTGGTTCGACGGGGGCGCAAGGCAAGTAGACAAGGACTGATGGGTCCCGACAAAGTGTCGTCATCCTCGTCCTCCTGTGGCGGCGGTTCGACGGGGGCACGAGACAAGCAGTCGGCGCTAGAGTCCTTTCGCCTTGACTTGTAAACGACGATGATGTCCAATGCTTGAACTCTCAGACTCCATGGTGCGAGGCGACCTGAAGGATCCTTCAAGTTAGCTAGCCAACACAAGGCGTGGTGGTCGCTCACAACTTTGAAGGGCATGCCATAGAGGTAGGGGCGAAACTTTGAAGTCGCCCAGATGATGGCGAGCACTCCTTTTTGGTTGTGGAATAATTTGTTTCCGCCTTCGAGAGCGACCAGCTAGCGTACTTACAACCCTTTCTAGTCCGTCAGTCCTCTCCGCAAGCACGGCGCTGAGTCCTACGCTGGTTGCATCGGTGTGCACTTCGGTATCGGTGTTTTCGTCGAAATGTGCAAGTATTGGCAGCGATTGCAGGCGTCGCTTCAGTTCTTCAAATGCTTCGACTTGCGGTGTCTCCCACTTGAACTCGACGTCGGCCTTCGTGAGGTACGTCAGTGGCACAGCGATCTGTGAAAAATGCTTGACGAAGCGCCTGTAATAGGCGCGCAGTCCAAGGAATCAACGGACTGCCTTCTTGTCGGTGGGCGGAGGAAAGTCAGCGATGGCCACAGTTTTCTGTAGGTCAGGGCACACTCCGGAATTGTTGATGACGTGGCCCAAAAACAAGATCTCCTCGTATGCAAAGAGGTACTTTTCTGGCTTTAACGTGAGTCCGGAGGTCTTGATTACTTGAAGAACTGTTTGAAAGCGCCGGAGGTGTTCCTCGAAGCTTCAGGCAAACACAACGACGTCGTCCAAATAGACCGAGGCAAGTCTGTCACTTCAAGCCTGCCAGTACATTATCCATGACGCGTTGAAAGTCGCAGGTGCCGAGCAAAGACAAAACGGCATGACCTTGAACTCGAACAGTCCATATGGTGTTAAAAGGCAGTCTCCTCCCGGTCCCTCTCGTCGACTTCGACTTTCCAGTAGCCGGTTTTGAGGTCCATTGACGAAAAACTTTCCGTTGTAGAGTCGATCCAAGGCATCGTCAATACGTGGGAGAGGGTATGCATCCTTATTCGTGATTTTATTGAGATGATGATAATCAACGCAGAAACTTAGCGCTAAATCCTTCTTCTTTACTAACACCACGGGGGACGCCCAGGGACTCTTGGACGGCTGGATGATGGCGTCCCGTAGCATTTGATCTACTTGTTGCCTTATCGCCTCGCGTTCGCACGCCGAAACTCGGTACGGGCTCTGACGAAGTGGACGGATATATTCGTCGGTTATGATGCGGTGCTTGGCGACAGGGGTTTGTCGAACTTTTGACGACGACGAGAAGCAGTCCTTGTATTGCAGGACCAGAGCTTTTAGCTGTTCTTTCTTATGATTGGGAAGGTTCTGATTGACGGAACCCCCGAGGAGCTTATGACCCACGAAAGGCTACCCGCCCACCATTTCCATTCCTCCCCCCTCAAGAACCACCACGCCCTCCTCGCTCCCTGGTGCTGTCTCGGCAGCAGCAGGCCTGTCAAGTGTAGTCACCCTCGAAAGCATTTATGCTACGATGCAGCAGATGTTTTACCAGATGGCGAATTTAACAATAAAGTCAAGGAGAACACACTAAGCAATGAAGACCTTGAAAGAAGAATACGCAAGGTTGAGTTTGGCTCGCGTAAGCGGGTTGACGACGAGAACAACACACGCGTCAAGGCTTACAGGCGCATAAACAATACGGGTGACGTCAGCGACGCCGACAACTGCGACGGCGGCGGCATGAACGTCAGCAATGGCTAACACCACACGCAGCGCCCACGAACACCTCGAGATCTGGCAGTGGAATTGTCGCTCTTTCAACAAGAAGGCAAGTTCGCTCCAGCTCTTCATCCAAAACCATCCATACCCCCCCCCCGACGTCATCTGCCTTCAAGAGGTCGGGAATCCAGCCCATCAAGCTACGGGGTTACTACGTAATTAGACACGTGGGATCACCAAAGGTTGCGGTTTTAGTTCACAAAACGGTGACGGCCGTGGGACAACATTATCAACATCATGACATTAACCACGTGCTAGTGGAAGTCCTCCCGCAAAAGAGGGGTAGACGTAGCACTTTCATCTTGAATTTGTACAGTCCGCCGAGGGCTCAAAAGGACGACTTCCGCAACATCATTTACGACAGCGCGAGAGCCGCTGGCTGCAACCAGCTGGTAGTGGTGGGCGATATGAACGCTAGACACATGGCTTGGGGCTACCAACAAGACACGCAGAAGGGAGGTCGCTCATCGATGCGGTTGACCAGACGGGCCTCGAATTGATAACCAACCTCCTCCAACCAACCCGTGTAGGCAACAGTGTTAGTCGGGACACGTTTCCGGACCTGTCATTTATCAAAAACGTAAGAGAATACTCATGGACGCACCTGGGCGAAACACTGGGCAGCGATCACTACATCCTCAGCATCTCGGTGTCCACCCCGAAACTCAAGAGAACAATTGGAGAAATTAGGCTCACGGACTGGGAGGCGTACAGGCAGTACCCCCCACCCGAAAGCGGTATAACGGACATAGCGGAATGGATGAAGCACCTCCGAGACGCCCACATCCAAACCACCAAAACCATCCAGCGCACGGTCGAGACACCCGAAGTCGACCGCCGGCTTTTACACCTGTGGGAAGCCCGTGAGGGCCTCCTCAAACGGTGGAAGCGACAGCGGTTAAACCGGAAACTCCGTCTACGAATCGCTCAAATAACAGAAGAAGCCAGAGATTACGCGACCGAGCTGACGCAGCAAAATTGGGTCCAGTTTTGCACCTCGCTCAAAGGTACCCTGAGTACGGCGAAGACGTGGGCCATCCTGCGTTGCCTGATCGAGCCCGACAAGGCCAAAGCGACAACCAGTCGGACACTTCAAGAAATCGCTCACAAATTCTCCGGGAATGACCAGGATCTGATTGACACCCTAAAAACCAGATACCTGGGTAGCGACCCCATACGACCCTGCCTCCTAAAATACGAAGGGGAACCAAGACCTGAACTGGACGCTCCGATCACGGAGGAAGAGGTGTATGCCGCGGCACGAGCCTCACAGCGCAACACTGCTCCCGGGGCTGACAAAATCACCAATGCCATGATTAGAAACCTGAGCCCGAAGCACATCCTGGACTTGACCGAATACCTAAACGAGGAACTCTGGAGCAAGGGCCACGTACCGAACGAGTGGAAACACGCGGAAGTCGTGACCATTCCCAAGCCAGGCAAGAAGCCCGCGATCGACGCCCTACGTCCCATCTCGCTGACTTCGTGCCTCGGCAAGCTGTACGAGAGGGTCATCGGAGCTCGCCTCCAACACTACATAGAGGACGGTGACCTCTTCCCGCACACCATGCTTGGCTTCAGGCCGGGACTTTCTGCGCAAGATGCTTTCCTAATCCTGAAGGAAGAAGTTCTCAAGGGCATCCCGAAGGGAGGAGAACACCTCCTGCTCGCACTCGACCTGAAAGGGGCCTTCGATAACATCTCTCACGAGGCCATTCTCAAGGGACTGAACGACATCAGCTGCGGAGAGCGCATCTTTAATTACGTCAAATCATTCCTGACGGGCCGGACGGCAACCATCGGAATAGGCCAGACTCGATCGGATACGATCGACGTGCCGAACAAAGGAACGCCGCAAGGGGCGATAGTCTCCCCGATTCTCTTCAACATCGCGATGCTAGCGCTGACCAAAGAGCTGCGGAAGATCCCGGACCTCGGTTACGCCCTATACGCGGACGACATCACGCTCTGGGCCACCAAGGGCTCCCTCGCGCAAAAGGAGGCGACCCTTCAGGAGGCCGCGACGGCCGTGGAGAGATTTGCGGCAGCGAGCGGGATGCGTTGCGCACCCGAGAAGTCCGAGGTGATACGGGTTCACGGAGGAGGAATCTATAAGTCACCCGGCCCTATCGAACTCTATCTAGAGGACCACAAGATCACGGAAAGCAAAAAGACTAGGATTCTGGGTTTTTGGATCCAGAGCAACTTGAAAGCATCCACACCATCCAAACCCTAAGGTCCACCACCAACCAGATCTCGCGGATTATCAAACGAATAACAAGAAGCCGCAAGGGCATGCGAGAAGAGGACACGCTCCGCCTCGTCCAGGCTCTGGTGATCAGCAGAGTAACGTTTAGCATGCCGTATCACTACGACTCGCTAAACAAACGCGACCAAGAACAAGTCGATGCCATCATCAGAGGCGCGTACAAAACGGCCCTGGGTCTCCCTGTTACCACCTCAAACGAGAGGTTAGCGGCTCTCGGCATCCACAACACCTTCGCTGAGCTGTCGGACGCGGTTATGGCTTCGCAAAAAGCCAGACTACAGAACACGGCGGCGGGCAGAGCCATCCTCCACCGGACCGGCACGGCCACGGAGCTTCGTGCCCTCGATGGGCAACGATCACTCCCGCCCGAGGTCAGAAGCAAGATCACGGCGAACCCCATACCAAAGCACATGAGTCATGAACTCCACGAAGGACGACGCAAGGCGCGGGTCAACAGACAGCGCCGACAATTCAAGAGTGACCCGTACGTACAGTATGTGGACGTGGCGGCGTACCCCGCAGGGGGCCTCTTCGCGGTAGCCGCCGTGAACGGGAGAGACAACTCCTTAACCCTCGCGGCCTCCGTCAGGGCAGAGCACCCAGCTGCGGCTGAGACCATAGCCGCAGCGCTAGTAATAAAACAACATGACAGGGTGGGCAGGGAAGTTCATGTCGTTACCGACTCGCAACAGGCCTGCCGAAATTTTACCAACGGACGAACACCGGTGCTGGCGGCTCAAATTCTAGGCCCGAGGCTACAAGAAACCCATCAAATCACTTGGACGCCGGGTCACGCGGGACTGGAGGGGAACGAAAGGGCGAACGCCTTAGCTCGAGCGCTAATTAACCGAGCGGGGCAAAACCAATCGTCTTATCAATCCCCGTCCTTTACCTTTGTGCCCCTGCCATCAAATTACTGCGACCGACTCGAAATCCAGCGACTCAACCGCAGGATTTATCCTCCCCCTCACAAAAATCTCAGCACTGAAGAGGCAATAGCCCTCAGACTTATCCAAACAAACACATTCCCAAACCTACACAGATACAGCAAAATATACCCACAAACATATCGCGGCATCTGCCCCTGGTGCGGCAACACACGCCCTACACTCTTTCACATCTCGTGGGGGTGCGGGGGCAAACCTCAACATTTAAAGACGCCTAACACGTCATTTGAGCGGTGGGAGGTACAGCTGACCGGCGATACCCTGGCGGGACAACAAGCTCTCGTCCAGCAAGTACGTCGAGCAGCCATGGCCAGTGGAGTCCTGGAATGAGGACACCACCCACTCGTCCTCAAGATCAACGATCTGAATGGTCTAAATAAATGTTTTTCTCTCTCTCTCGCGTGTAATTCAAAGTGCGCATTGTTTCGGGTTTTGGTGATGGTAGAAACGCCCTTATTTGCAAAAATGGCATGGTACGTCTAATTTGCTCGTATCATACTTGAGCATACAGAAAGTTTTAGGGGCGTCCTCTGGTTCTATATTGCTAAGAACCAAGTGTCTTTTAGATCATACGTGGATGGGTTTCTTTTGTTCTTGTTTTTTTTTTTGTGTTTCATTTTTTGCTTGCTAGCTTGCTTGCCTGTCTCATTTCGTGGACCGAAATTCGATCACATACGGGTTCGTATTATATGCGAGGTCTTGCGGTATTTGTGCGTGTCTGCCTCCTCATCACCATAGTCATCGCATATAGTGCATAGATGTATCCCAACCGGTACACCGCGCATATACTATATATGGCTGCTGTTGTAGCGGTGGGTTGCACTCTTCTATAGCATCCACCGTCGCTATCTCGAGGTCCACGCCTCTTGGGCGCACCCAGTACATACGTCGTCCAACGCAAAGATGCACGCGCCTGTTTATCTCCGTGTTTGGCTCTTCTTTTCCCAGAAGCAGGTCCGGCATACAGGCTGCGTGTTTTTCATCGGGGAAGCAATATTTGTCCGCGGTGCGTTATTCTTCCCGTTCCCGCGGGGGGAGAACGTCGTCGGTTTCCTTCTCCGCGCCGGCGTCGCGCAGGTCGGGCCGTCGACGTCGAATAGTTGGGGCTCTCGCATCTCGTCCTCCGGTTGTGGTTTGTTTTTCCTACCGGGTGATGCACATTTCCCCCCTGTCCCTCTATTTTTGTTGTGGCGGTTCTTGTTCTCGCTTTTCGTTCGTTGCCGCTGTTTCTGTTTCTCGCTGGCAAAATAAGAAAGAGCAGAGCGCCGCACTTAGCGGCGGCTCGTTCGTTCGATACGGGACCCACGAGAGAAGCGCCCACAGCCCGACGGGAGCCGCGTTATCGCGGCCTCGGTGATGCACCTCTGTTACCCCCATTTTATTTTTCTTTACCGACAGACCCGATCGCGCACCCTGCACTTTACCGTGTCAATTGAGCGCAGCGCTGCACATTTCGCCATCAGGTATATGAGAGAGAGAGAGAGAGAGGGTTGCGTGTACTGCGCACAAGCTTCACGGTGCGGACCAAGGCACTTGTGTGCAACGGTTCAGAAATGTATTGCTGCGTCTTCGTTTAGAGACAGTTTCTCGTATGTACCAGCACTGGCGACCATGTCGCGGTGGCTTATATACGTTCTTTTCGGCCAGAAACGCTGGGACCCGGCAACTTTCGCGACAAACGGCGCCTTTGTAAAACTCACACGCTGCCCAGGCGCGTATGATTGATTGATTGATTGATTGATTGATTGATTTATTTATTGATTGATTGATTGATTGATACGCCCGAAGCAATTAAATGCCTATGCGGGATGCCGAAAGACAGCAAGCACCCCGGTCTATTTAATATATTTGAAAGAAGGACCACGCTTCAGCGTGCTCTCCACAGGCTAATACGATGTCCCGCCACTCGGAGGAACGCAGGTGAATCTAGGAAAGTGGTGCGTCGTTCTCAGGTGGGGCAAGATTAACACAGCATGAAAGTCAAGGACCTAACTGAAGTCGGGCTCAGTGTATACGATCAAATGAATACAACTGTATGTAATCGTACGAAATATCTCTCGACGGAGTAAAGAGAGGCGAGTGTTCGTATTCGTCCTCCGAGCTCCCACATTGGAGACGTAGCTCTCTTCCGTATAGCGTATACATCTAAGCCATGCCGTGCACTTCACTGCAGAGAACTAACGAAGCGACGTGCGTGAAGGCGTATACATGAGCGAACTGCGGCGCACAAGAGCACGGACACAGCACGCATCACGCGCGGTCGGGACTGCAGGAAGAGCAGCAGCAGCAGCAGCGGACCGCAGCGTGGCTTTTGGTTGCGGTCTACGCGCGCCCAGCTCGCCGCGTCCGTGGCGCCGAGATGCCGAGCAGCAGTAAACTGGTGCACCGCTCCCTGAGCTCGAACAAAGAAGCGAAAAGGAAAAAGAAAACTAGCGCAGCAGCCGTGGAACGCTGCGCGTAGTGCGTCCTCCGGGTGAGGCGATCTATATTCAGAGCGGAGGAACGGGCCGTGGCATCCCGGCTGCTCTTGCGGGTTCGAAGGAGCGCGTGCATGCGCAAATAGCGCGGCGCGGCTCATTTTCTCGGTCTTCGCCAGCGGCCTCCGAGATCCCCACAACCACGGCGTCGGGGCAGCCTTTGAGGCCGCACTTTTGCACGCATAGTGATTGAGGGGCCCACGGGGGTTTGAATCCAGCTCGGAAGAAAAGCGTTTGAACCGACACACTGGGCTTCTTCGATTTGCCGTCCCGGACTGTCAGGAGTGCTCGAGACGCTGCATATACGCAACGCTCATTGGCTGAAAGCACCCCCTCGGGCAGTCCGGTACCGTCAGGGACGAATAATCGAAGAGGTTCACTAAGAAACATTACACGTTTTGGAGCTTATCATGGCCCCCAACAATAACCGTCATCAATCTTTGCGTTTCCTTTATTTAACCCTTTAACTTGTGTTAGGTACTTGTTCTGACAAGATTAATGTGTGCTCTTGAGATGCACGTATCTATGGAAACAAAAAGTAAAGGCCTGCTTAAACAAACGAAACAGTTTAGCAGTGTCTAGAATATAACCACCACGTGCGCTAAGAAGAAACCAAAGTATCATTCGGCTTTTGTCACCAAAACGTCTGTGGCCAATCCCCCCTGTGGGTACGAGCCATGTGTGGAAGCAACAACAACAACGTCTGCTGCTGCTGCTCACAGTGGCCATTTTTGTGAATACCACTGTTAAGCCTGTAGCTAAATTATGTAAACTGTAAAGCATAGACTTATATTTGAAGATGACTAGCTTTTTCAGATGTTTTTATTAGGCCAACAATATTGTTCAGCTGCCTGTCAAAGGGTTGACACTCGGCGCTCGCTACTTTCCTGTCAGGAACGCTACGTCACGCTGATACGCGCCTGCTGTTCGTGACCAGAGAGCAGCTTTAAAGAGAGGAAATGTACGCAAAATAGATTAAAAGTATTGCAGGGAGACAAGATAAACCATTAAAAAGCGTAGTTTATGCGACTGTGCAAGACCACGAAAGCGTTACTACGCTTCTTGAAGTCCACCAACTCATGTGACCGCCCGTGACAGACTGAACGACGGACGCTTGTGAGTGCGTGTGTGTGTGTTGTGAACTTCTCTCCTTCTTCTCATCTTTCTGTACCCCCCTCCCCCTTCTCCAGTGCAGGCCTGCCAGCCGGGTTCAGCCTGATAAACCTCCCCGCTTTTCCCTTGCCACTCCTCTCTCTCTCTCTCGTCTTTTGCCGCGGGTATCATCGTGGTGTTCATAATTTTCCTTCGTAAGCCATACGTCTGGAACAAAAGCTCTCTTTCCGCCCCAGTGTTCGATTCCTGGTGGCCCGAAGACTTCAAATGTCCCCGAAAACTTCAGATGGCGCTGCGGAGCCCCAAGCCGCCACATTGGATGCACAGGCTTCTGTGGAAGCTGCGCTAGCGTGTGTTCATGCGCTTACCTTATAGTGATAATCTCGGATTGACCAAAAGTGCAGAAATTTTCGCCATAGCAACTTATGCTTCACTAATTAAAATCAAATTGGTGGCTTTAAGGAACGAGTACGCTATAGTGGTTGACTCATCGAAGCACTAATGTTTGTTGATGCCATCCATTTTATTACGCAACACTGCTAGGCAGCGAAGTTACGTTGCACTTGCGCCTCTTAAACCTGATTACTTCCAACTGTGATGTGCGGCCGCGGCCTACATGTGTGTTAGAAGTGCTAGAGTCCCGTAACTAAGCGTTTCTGAAAGAATCACACCAGTGTCACGCTGACTCATAGGTTGAGGGAACGGAAATTAACCACTAGATTGTTGCCTCGAGCTCGCCTTTCATTCCGGCGTGATATCAGGGGCCCGTAAGCTGTATTTGGCGCTATGCCATTCTTTTATAACACGAAAGAAACGGCGTCACCGAGAGAGACGTACTTCAAAGGGTAGCGGCTGCATCGTTATCGTCATCGATACTAGAGAAAGGGTAAAGGCTGTGAGTTCAGTCAAAACACGGTTTGCTACGCTACACATGGGGACTCAGAAGGGGAGGTATAAAAGGATGAGGAGCAAATCTGCAGTCGCCCAGCGGCTATTACAGTCTCTTGCTGACTACGAGGTCACAGGCTCGACTCCTGGAGGTCGCGTTCCCGTCCAGATGCATTCCAAACACTCCCACTTTACTGTGATTCCAGCGCGAATCAAAGAAGCGCGAAATATTCAAAATAAAACAGGATCTATCCGCCATGGTGGCTCAGTGGCCATGACGTTCTGCTGCTGAGAATATTTCCGGTCGCGTTTAGATGAATGCGAAGCCTCTCGTGCATCCAACATTGGGTGCACGTCACAGAACCTCAAGTGGTCAGCATTAATCCGGAGCCTCGCACTACGACTTCTCTCATAGCTTAGTGTTTTCCAACTTCAAAACCCGTAAATCTAATCGAAATCCGGAACACTTCATTACGCGTCTTCCACAGCCCCAGGTATGACTTTCGGAGAATAAAACTCGTTCCACGTTGTTCATACAGCAGTAATAGATGCAGCCTAAATTTGTATGTCTATCATCCAACTCAAGCATCGGCGCCTCAAAATTTAAAAATTTTGCATCTTTTTTTTTTTTCCTTTCAGCGTTTCGAGTTGTCGAAACTGCCATAATTAAACCGGATTAGTTTAGTCTTAAGCAATCCATTACTACTTACATTATAGGAGCAACCGGAATAAAGCACCTCCTTAGCCCTCAAGCGCACCACGCAGGTTATATGATTTGTTTACGGAGCAGCGGGAATCGTTTTTCCTCCAGGTGCCGGAGAGGGGGAAGCGCGACGCCGCTTTTGAAGACCAGTTTCGGCGAGAACCGTTTTCCCATGTCGCTCGCACGTGAGTTCGGCCTCAACGGCTTAGGACTCATCTGGCATCCCTGTTTGTCGGTTTCGTTACGACCGTTCGCATCCATTTCGCCGTGCGACGCAAGCGCGCACGAACTGCGGCGCGCCTCGGGGAATTCGCTCCCGCTGTTCAGCGGCGAGCGCCTTACAAATTTGAAACGAGGTGTGTTGAACGCACGCACGCCGAGAAACAAGCGGGAAAACAAACAAAGCGGCGCGTCGCCCAAACGTGTCCAGAAGCGGGGATGAGGATATGAGAAAACGCTCAGCGCGGCGGACCGGTTGGTTAGTCACGCTGCATGCGTGTAGTGCACAGCCGGGCATTGTTGATATGAGAACGCATCGCCTCGCGTGCGTAGCGAGCGTGCTGTAATTTCCAGCTAAGTAGGTTGTTCCAGGGGGCTGTCACGAGGGTTTGAAGGTAAGGAGATGAGCCAGATTTAGGCGCACTGCAGAGGCTAGGGTAGAGAGACTGAGTAGGGGATTAGCATTCTATACTATATATACGGAGGGCAAAGCAGAGATTACGGCCAGGGTAACAAGGTCACGGTGGCAGCGCGCGGTTTAGCGGGCGAGTTGATACACAGACTGGTTTATAAGCGTGCGTGCTCAGAGCGGCAGCAAATGAGAGCTAAACGCTGATAAGCGGGATAAAAGGATAAAAACAAAAGGACGCTTGCGTTCCCCTTTCATCCCGCGCTGCCAGCCTACTTCTAGTGTGCCGCCTCTGCAAATGGAGATAACGTCCGATAGCGTGTCGGCTGTGTCATTAGTGCAGGGGTACAAGCTCGTGGATGGCATAGAACTGGGTGGTGTGATAAAATTAGGAAATCTGGAGGCAAAGTCAGCTGCTCCAAGAGAGTGGTAATTGGAAATTGCTGGGGGAGAGAAAGGAAATTGGAAATTGCTGGCCTTCGTCTTGGCAGTGGACATAGACGATCACGACGACGACGCTGTTGATGATGATGATACGCAAAGCTAATGTGCTCACTTTTGGACAAACAGCACTGGTAGTAATTGGAAAATTAGACGGCAGGATTAGCACCTCCTTCTGATCCAGCGCTGTCGTTCTTGCCTCAAAACTTTTCAATTTTTGAAACCCTCTGTAGCACGTTCAACAAATGCAAGAAATGTTGTTGATACCCAGTGCGGTTGTAATTATAAACACGGAAACTATTGTAAAAGGGTACATTCTTACATTTTGGATGTTACGATAATTAAATTAATGGCTGGGTCATTAAGGGATCCTCATGATTAAGGCATTCTCGTGGTGTTACAACTTTTTTTTTTTAGACATTAACTAGTGACAGCAGTCGCGCGAGCTATAACATTGATTAAATTTTGTTAGGTCATATGTTGTGGCGTTCAATATTAAAAATATTGAATTCGAAACCAATAGTTCTTGGTAGTCATGTCATTCCTAAAGTGTGTGATGAAATACGTTGGTGTTTCTGGTACTTTTGTACTTCAATGCATAAAACGGCGTTTTGTTAAAAAGGTAACCGAAGCAACAGTACATTTATACCTCAACTTTAAGGTGCATATCTTGAAAGATATATACACTTGGAACTTCTGAGGACGTGCCGTCCTCAGACGATCATCAAATGAAAGCAATTTGGAAGAGAGATAAAAGCAAAAGGAAAGGTAGGGAGGCTATACCAGATATGTAATGGTGCACGTGCTACCGTATACGCGAGAGATTGGGGTTTTAGGTATGGAAAAGAAGAAAGATCCGGTCAGGTGACTCGTGTCGCCACTTTTCGCCGTCAGCACCGTGACAATCATACACTCATGCATTGTCAAATAAATGTAAATGAATTATAGAGGAGGTACGTCAGCCTGGGCTGTACATGCAGTCTTTCACATATCAGCCAGCCATCTTTGAAGCGGCTCTTCGAGCCTACTGTAGACGTCTGGTCAGGCCAGAATA
Source organism: Dermacentor silvarum (assembly GCF_013339745.2). Lineage (NCBI taxonomy): Eukaryota > Metazoa > Arthropoda > Arachnida > Ixodida > Ixodidae > Dermacentor > Dermacentor silvarum. The sequence continues at coordinate 30,579,440 of NC_051156.1, forward strand.
CAATCATATAGATGTTATCGGAGGCCGAGATGAACGCTCGTCTCTGCTAACGGGGGGAAGCCTCGTTGGCGGGGCAGTCAGTCACGCCAACGCGTAACGCATAGGCCAGTGATCCAAATTCGAGAGGCCCGCGTGGCCCTCCTGAGCATTCAGCCACGCCGTCTTCCCTCGTGTGTTGCCTAAACCTCAGCCAATTGCTTCTGCCTTCCCGAATGCGTTAATGCGTTGTCCGCGTGATCCTCTGCATTATGTGGCCTGACGTGGCCTGACGTGGCTCTGACAAATAGCTGCTCGTAATCGCCACGCAGATTCACATATCGACGTACTAGGTCCAGAGCAACGTGGGGATGCAGGCTGACTATTTTGAACTATATACCACAAAAACAAGAAAACGGAACACAAGAGAAGAAGAGACTCACACACGATCGTCACTCACAACTCAGAGTTGTGACTGTAGCGAGTACAGCGTGCGTGCCTGCGTACCTGTTTTGCGCTACATTTCAATATGGTCAACCTATACCAACTCGTCCAATTTGATATTTTGCTCAAGATTCAGGCTGGGCAGACGCAAATTCAAAGAGTCATTTTGACTGCAATATGCCCAACTAAAATATGTCCAGTATGTCTCCAATATATCGAGCTCCAATATCTAAAGCTCGTGTGCCAACATGTGTAGCCTAGTTGCTAAAAATATGTCCAGTATGTCTCCAATATATCGAGCTCCAATATCTAAAGCTCGTGTGCCAACATCTGTAGCCTAGTTGCCGCGTCAGTACTTCAGAGTGGAATACAGGCATAGAGCGGTTCGCCGTTAATGCGAGCACATAAGTGCCGAGAACGTGAGATTACGTTTCTCTGGAAAGTGTACATTCGCTCCGTTTTGCAGCGAATGACGTGCGGTTGGTGGCGTTGGCACCTTTCTAATGCATTAATTGTGCAGTGCATTGACATAGCTACAGCCGATACTTGCAGCTAAAGCGTCAGCAGAGTGAGAACCGCCCCGTAGAGTGTTCCCCTTAACAGTGGACCACACTGTACTTAGCATATGCGCCGGGCACTATCGTGAGCGCACATGTAAGGCAACGGCCGGCACGAGGCGCTGCTTTAGCGGCTTTGTCGCTCAAATGCTTTTCGCAAGGGCGGCGTGCGGGCGTTTCCACGAATAGTGGTGGCTCTGGCTGTTCTGTTGATGGCGTGACGCAGCTGCTGTGGCGACGCGCCGGGAGAGGGAAAGGTGAGATGGCAAAAAGCCGCCGGCCAACTCACCTGCTATCGATCGAACGGGGCTAAGTTGAGCGGGCAGAGGCCGATGCTTTCGCAGAGCACGTGCCTCGCTGACCCGCACTCCGCTCCCCCTGGTGCCCTCTCCACTTCCCCGTACCGACTCATCCCCTGTCTCGATGCTATTGATACGCTGCAACCACCCACTCATATCAGAAACGAATGACTGAATGAGTTTGTATATACTATCGAGCAATTATAGCATGATGCATATAGAATCCAGTGGACATTGGAGACCATGCGTGCCATTGAAGCGAAAGTTCGGGCAAGCTGCGGAGATTTCACCCATTGTCCTTTTTTTTTTTTTCTTGTCAATCTAGCTGTTTGCTGTTGCTGACCTCCAAACACTTGCGTAATGTTCAAAGCGCTGCGGGAATAAAGTCAGCAAAATGGAACAAAAAATATCAACGTAGATTTCTGCGAATAAACGTGTGACTATACTCCTTATTTAAGCATACGCATGTTTGTTATATACACGGTTAAAGTTTGTTGCACTCGAATTCTCTGAAGATGCACGCATGAATCGTCGGCCGATAATCGAACAAGAGGCATCACTTGTGTGGTAGGGTGTATTTACTGAATATATCGAGTGATCTATAACTGGTGAATGCTAATGAGCCCCTTGTCCTCCCTTTCGTAGCGTTTCTTCGTCTCTCTCTCCAAACTCGACTACATTGCAACGGCTGTCGGTAATTTTAGTAGGCATTCTGCTCAATTTTATGATCCCGTTAAAAGACCAAATCATGGAGTTGTTTCGTTCATTTACGCTGCCACAACTCTAGAACTCAAACCACAGCCGGTATAAAAAGCTACCATCCCATCATTGTTATGTCAAAAATTATCTAATTGCCCGTCATTTTGATGTTCTGTATTATTTACTTTTCAAAGCCATACCTATTCTATATCTGCTGTGTTGCCATTCTATAGCATTCGTGTCATATTTTGTGTCTGAAGGAATAAGAAACGTTCGTGTCGCGCTCAATGTACAGTGATTTATATTCAATGCACTCATTACTCAATTTGTTCACTATGTTAGGATATATCTGTTTTGACAATACTTCCATTACCTATATAGGAGTTCCTGTTATAACTTGTTCACATGATACGAGATATGATACGATTACCTCGAAACTGCATGGTATTTTACGGCTAGTATTGCGAGTGAACAAACGTCAATTTCAGCGGTGACGTGCTCCAGCTTCCCAGTGGTAACATGTGCGCCAACGCTACAAATTATACATTAATTATTCAAATTCATTTTAATTAAAGAACTAAAGGACAACTATGACTAGATTGCTGGCGTCCACCACGGCTATCAATATTGGCCAGCAAACGTAGTAATTTTATCTTGAATCCACCCATCTTTAATAATTGCAGACCGCCATCGTCGCTGAAACCAGAGAGTTGTGTACAAATATTGCTAGTGTCTACGGTATAGCTGCATGCATCGCGCTTTAGACCGCGTGAAAATGATAAATTATTTATATAAATTTCGTCATTTTTTGCTGCGAAGGACCTTGAGGCAATTAAAGCAACAATTCAAAGTTATTAGTCATGCATCTCGAAAGACGTGAATGCATCAAAATTTAGAAACACAAAACACAGCAATTAACGCCACAAGAACTACTGTAAACATAACCGCATAAATTACACTAATCCGTGTACTACCCGTCGTTCCTATAGAGGCTTAACGATCCCCAGGGCGGGAGTTCCTTTTAATAACTTCAGCATAAAACTACGTATGTCTCTGCATTATTTCTTTATATTTCTGTCTCCCCTGACCCCTTCCCCAGTGTAGGGTAGCAAACTGGATATATATCTTCCGGTTAACCTCCCTGCCTTTCGCATCTCATTTATCTGTCTCTCTCTCTCTCTCGCTCTACGTACAAAACACCTCGAATATGCGTCTATCGCTTGCGCATACCAACGTCGGTGGGTCTCTCTCCCCCCGCTCCCGGCACCATTGCCTTCCTGCTAACCCTTTGCTCGCGTTGTCACCTCTCCTACTCCTCCTCCTATTCCCGTATAGATCTCGTCGCCGCTGCGGGACAACGAGAACGCTCCGGGAATTCGAACTCGGCCAACGTGCCGCGCCTATGAATATGCGGTCAGAACCCCCCGGTGGTGCACTCATCCTCCTGCTGTTCCCTGCGTAGCCCAGCCCAGCAGCTGAGTGCTAAAGCGGAGCGAGCAATGAACTCGCGTTCTTCGCGCCCGGAGTAATGATGCTCTCCCAAAGCCGCTTACGCGTACGTCGAACGGGAATCGATTAAAAGTGACGGGGGAACAAACTGTGCGAATCGAGTGTTACGCGCCACCCAGCCGAAAAAAAAAAACGCACTTGTTCGACGACGAAAGAAAATATTTATATATAAACAAACGGACAAAAAGGCTCTCCAAAAGTCATTAGCACCGGAGAAACGAACAGAACCTGGCGAGCAAAGTGGTTTTCTCTCTCTTTTTTTCCGGATCCCCCTCGCCATGTTGTTTTCACGTCAAGCATGACAATTACGTTTTCGAGAACGCCGCGGATAAAATGTGGGTTCGTTTCCCCACCAACCCGCGCTAAATCCTGTCAATAGTTCCCTCATTTCTTTCTTTTCTTTTTTTGTCTAACTTGTATTCGACATCAATCTACATCTTTCAAATCGTAAATGTAACAGCACCTGTGCGAAAGATACATTTCGCTTAGGCTGGGCGTTTATCTTCGAGTGTTTGTAATGACCAGGCGCTTTCCTTGAGCAATCACTAACGTGGTGGCTATTCATTCAACTGTATACTGTATACCGTGTGACCCAGCTAAGGTTAGCCAAACTGTTGAACGACAGCAAAAATATATTTAAAAATAGTGCCAGATTACAATTATCAAGCCTACGATGTTCTGTTGCCTGAAATCTGACGACCGAAAGCCATAGGTCTTAAAATTGCCTTATCTTGCACCGTGTTCTCTAAATTCTTTATCGAACAGCTGGGCTAGCGTTAGCTTGGACACCCTATATATATAATCATGTCGTGTTGCCGTGTGCAATGGGCCAACAAGCGGGAAGCAGTGCAAGAACGCTTCTAAACAATCGACAAGGCTTGTCAAAGATACCCGAAAACAAATGGATTGTAATATGCCAATAATGTACTGGAAAACCTACCTCGTTTGAATTTAGTAAACAAGTTGTAGACGTTGTAGACGTATACAGATATATATTCATAGATGTCTCGGGAGAAGGCTGAACTTAGTGAAAACCGTAGATTACAACACGCAGTTAATTAAACATTAATATTTACGCAGTCACAATGGCCGGAAATCGCCCTTCAATGAACTTCCAAACGTAGCCGAAATTTAACTATCTCCTCCTTACTATAACAGGTCATCCCCTGGCTCTCTAGCGAAGGACAAGAGTTGCTGAATTTCTAAGTATTACGAGCAGAAGTGATGTATAGCGAAGCGTAATTTGTGCCGGTACGGGAATGGTGTTGGCATAAGGTATTGTTCTGTATAGAAGGCTATAGTATGTTTGTTTAAAAACTGCCATTTTTTTTTTTTTGAACCGACCAATGATAGAAACACGCGGAGGCGTCATTTGCATGTACTCGTAGACGGCTTCAGTTTAGGTTTCACCGTATTTCTCCCATACCTGGCGCTAACGGTAGCAGTCGTTCATCGCGGACGCCAATTATAGAATCATTCCACATATATGAGGGCGCTTAACCTGGAGCTTCGGTGGAATTCAATTTGTGCCAAGCACGCATCCTCGTGTGTTCTTCGCTTCTATAGCCCTTGTTTGATTCACCCCTCCCCCTTCCTTACTTTTTTTTTCTTTTTTACTATCTCGCTGCCTGGTTCCTTTTTTAAAATTTTGCTTTCTTTCGTTTACACTTACCTCCCATTCTTGCTAAACTGGTACTAGCGCAATCACGCTTTGAATCACGCCCCTTATACACGAGCACGTACGCGTTGTTATTAATGGAACACGAGAGATTGCCAAGAACCATTAAACAAGGCCGCCATCGGACCTCTGGCACTCTCAGTGAATCGCCTCTTACTACTGCTTGACTCTGCTGAACCGCTGAAGTGCGAATTTTTAATCTAACAGTTGTCAAACCAACTATTAGTTACTGCCGATGTTTGCATAGATACACGGGCTTTTCGACGGTACACGAGCCGAGCGTTTACAAAAAAAAAAAAAAAAAAAAAAAAGAAAGAAAAATGAAGCAAAAAAGAAAAGGGAAGAGGAAAGCAAAAGCTTAAGGTTTTCTCTTACGGGGTGCTTTCATTTAACACCGGATCCTTGGAAGGACCATGTATAGGCGTCTATGTTTTGTTTGTTCGTGCATGTGAGCCTGTGTTTGTGTATTCCTAACCGCGTATAGAGAGTTGACATGTCCTGTAGCGCTTAGGCAAATGCGAGACGCGGCTGCGTTGCGCCAGACTTCGCGCGTCGCGTGACACGGGAAGGAGATGCCTTAGCAAGCAGCGATGCCTATATAGCAATATATGCCGTGTACAGGCTGCTGCTTGTTAAGAGCGCGTAACTAACGCCACCGCCTCGTGGGATCAGCGTTTACGGCGTTCTGCTGCTGAGCACGCGAGGTCGATTCGGTTCCCGGTTGCGGCAGTCGCATTCCGACGAGGGCTGCATGCAAAAGACGTCCGCGAATCGAGATGTACCTGCGCGTGGTAAACAGCAGCCGGGAGTCTTGCACAACGTCCTCTCTCATAGTCTATCAGTGCGGCTTTGGAACAGCCCTCAGTTGGTATATTTAACCTCGTAAGCTATCTTCCTGTGCGAAAGGGTAAATAAAATATTCATGAAAATATTTATGACTGACTTCACTCGGTGAAGGTGGATGACCAGCGAAGCTGTTTAGCGCACGACACAGAGGTGACGCAGAACTTTGAAAAAAGGTACGAGCACATTTATTGTCTTGATCGGTTGTCATCGTGACCAAAGGTGCGCCCACAGATTCTCGTATCACATCTTTATAAAAAAACCTGTCCGTCACGTAAGACGGACATACCCACTTAAGCAATGGCTCATACCCCGTAAACGCGGCCTCCCCATTACCACGACAGAAGAGAAGTGAAATTTACGCTGGAAGGATGAGCGGCAACGGAGCCAGCTGTGGAAGAAGACGACGACGCTCGAGTCATTGCTGATGATGATAGTTTCCCCGCGCGGACGCCACAAAACCTTACCGCCTAGCCATAGACAGCTTCGCTGTAAGATGAAAGCGGGTGCTCTGACCTCTCGGCTCCTTTAAATGGACAGTAAAGAGAAATGCTACTACTACTAATAATAATAATATTTTAACCACAACAAACAACAACGACTATGGCAGTCTAATGTAATAGTGTCATGGTCAGCGTTGTCATGAGCGGTGGCTTCCCAGAACACGACAACGAAAGGTCAGCAGGCCGACGCTATCACGCTGAAATTCTAGCTAGCACCAGCGATCCGCCTCATCACGTAGACTTTTTCAACGGCTGGCAGAGACGGATATGTTCAGTAACATAAAAGTTTATATTTTTATTGTCATTTTCATTGCCATAATTGGCTATAACACGAAAGTGAAATGCGTAGTCTAAGAAACAGTGTAAGCTTCGTTGCGCATTCACAAATACAAGTCCGCAAATACAGAGTCTTTTATTAATTACAGTTTCGCTCGAATGGAGAAGCACGTGAGATCGGCGCTGCTGCGCAGCGCAAACAGCACCCCGGAGGCGCCGCGCCATAGGAATATCCGGCGCGACAGTGACTGCGTATGCGGCGAAACTGCGTCGATAGAGCTCCGATGGCATCGCGTGCGCACGCCCATATTCATGTTAAAAGGTCACCTACAGCGGTGACGTTTGTCTGGGATCACCTTCGAAACAGCGCCAAAAACGCCGTCGCCCGTGGACGCTGACTCAATTGAACGCAAGCGACTTCTACCATCTTTATGCCCTCTTTGGCGTCCACGCTGCCGGTCATCTTTTATACAGAATTGCTCTGTGATCAAACAAATGATACCGACAAATATCCTTATTGCAACAAACATACGTCATCGAGAGCACAATTCCTTCAGTAAAACAAACATTCCTACTATTTCTATGTCATTGTTCCTAACCATTAGGTAGGCACAAATCAACAAAGTGTCGCAATCTCGCGGATTTGCGTGATCACGATTGCGTGACCTACTTTCATGGGACAGATTTTCGGTGAAGCCTGGTATAAAACACTTTCGTGTTAAAGGCCAGTAAAGTAAAACGAGATTACGTGAGAAGATGCTAGCGCCAGATAATGAACCGCTTATACCTTGTCACACGAGCGAAACCAAATCACGAGACAATTGATCGACAGGTGGGACAACTTTGTCACTGTCCCAGTTTCAGCAGTGGCACGCAGCTATATGGCACTGCAAGCACGGCCGTAACTCTCGTCGGTGTTGACTGCAAGAGCGCAATGAATACTTCTATCCGCCTCTGGTATGGCAGCGTGCAGCGGTGCACTTTGTCAGTCAAGGAACGAAACTATGACGACGTGGACGACATGCGTTTGGAACGCGTATTGCGCCGAGCGCACGTAATTCTTCGCGTTCCACGCGTTCACATTAAAGGTGCGAGAGGCGGATTCCAAATTGCACGCGGCGCGTACATACTATATACCTGACGAATACATGCTACACGACGAACTCGTATCACGTTCTTCGCATACGTAGGCATGCGGCCAAATGGCCGGCTCTGGCGGCTGAAATACATCAGAGCAGCTGAACGTATAAGGGGAGCGGCTGTGTTATGCAAGGATATTGCTTAGAATTCACTGGTCAAATGCCAGCCTCTAAGCGTTGGCATAGCATCGGATGACGTCGGGAAAAGATTGGCTCGATTTAGAGAACAAAAGCTTGTAAACAGGGGCAACGATGGGGAGGCTTCTTTCTATATTAAGCGCGACCCTCGGAGCCAATGTTTTTTCCTGTCGAAATGACAGTGCAGTGAGTGCTTGTTTTCGTGCTGTCGGCGTTGTATAAGCGCCCGAAAGAAGAGCACAGTGAAAGAGTCGACACGCTTAGCGACAAAGGTCGCGGACTCAGCAGCGAACTTGAAAAGCTGTACTATTATAGCCGGTTGTGGTGTAGACTAAACATTATACTAGCGCAAGGAGAGGAGGACGAGCGAAGAGAGGTTGACGACGGCTAGTTGAGTCTAGAGTGTGTCCTGTGGTCGTATCTTCGCTTATTCATGTTATTTTTTCCCTCAACAACAATGTTTGGTCACGGATCACTCACGTAAGTGCGCTCGTTCGCGTACTCAGAACATGAGTTGCTGAAGTTCGAGACCAGACATTTCTTAAGAAGCATCGCGGCTCGACCGTAAGCTAGCACACCTATAAAGTCGTTACGGCTTGAACCTTTTCGGTAACGTTATGCAATTTTATTGCAATAGCAATTATATGGACACTTCAACCGGATTTCTGCCGTCGGCGTCGCCGTCGCCGTCGCCGTGAGGTTCCCTATAGATAAAATCTTCGCCGCGCGCCGTATGCCCGAGCGGAAGCGTGCGGGGACGCGCGCTATCACGGAGAGCGAACGCGCTCATCTCCCACGCGCAAGCAAGGAAGCAGGAAGCCAGCGCCGGAGGGAGCAAAGGGGGGGGGGGGCGCACTTCTACTCTGCCAACAATCGCGCTCGTCGCTCGTCCGCACCGTCTCTTATCTCCACACGGCTCTGACCTTTATGCGCCGTGCATTCGCCGCTCAGTTTCCGTTGAAGCGATAGACCGCACGTACAGCGGTGAGCACTGTTAGGGTGAACACGCGAGCGCGTGGCCGACGGCACTGTCAGCGCCCCGTTACGGTCATCACTGGAAACATTGCGCATGCGCATCACGCCTTCCGCGAAATAATTGTTCCACCGCGCGCATGACGTCATGAATGCACTTGTTCGTCGTCTGCTAGCCGCATTTTTGTTTTCTAAGCCCATGCATCCTGCATTTTAAGATTTCTTTAAACATCTGTGCTTGAACAGAACAAGACAAAAAAAACTTGTATATCTATGGGGGCGTGTCTATTCGTTCCCTTCAAAGTTGTTGTGCATGTAACGCCGTATATAAAACAACCAAACATCTTTCGCAGCCGTTCATTCTGTCGCCAGATCGTATTATGGCTAGGGTTCCCGATGATGAACGGCGCTCAATTGTCGATCTTTCCCTGAAAGGTTATTCCCAGCGGTATATTGGCGCTTTAGTTAATAGGCCCCTGAAGACTGTGAACAGGATAATTCAAGCCTACAAGTATGAAGGTCGCATTCAGGATGCACCCCGCGCGCCCCGCCCTAAAGCTACCACAGACGATGAAGACGCCCTCATAGTTGCAGCTGCTGTTCGTAACCCTTTCTTGCCAGCCCCAGCAATACGCGAGGACTTGGATTTGGACGTTTCGGACACCACTGTTCGACGTCGCCTGCGTACTGCGGGCCTTCGCAGTCGCGTCGCAGCGCAGAAGCCACTACTAACGGCGGCAAACAAGGACGCACGACGGCAGTTCGCTGAGCTGCACGAAGCATGGACATCAGAAGAGTGGGGTCGCGTCATCTTTTCGGATGAGTCGACGTTTTCGACGCGACAAGGCCAAAGATTGCGTGTTTGGAGACTACCAGGCACACGGTGAGGCAAACTTCCTGCTTTGAAAAGCAATTGCTTTAGTTAACGTCACAATGCCACGCAGGAACGACCCGGACAACGTGCAAGGTGTTTCTGCCAGTGGGAGATCGAGTGTGAACGTGTGGGGTGCTGTTTCAAGATATGGTTTAGGGCCCCTGCAACGTATACGTGGACACTTATCGTCGGAACAATACTGCAACATTTTGAACAATGTGCTGTTGCCATATGCGAGCAGTTTATTCCCAGACGGTGATTACCTGTTCCAACAGGACCAGTCACCGATACACATGGCGCGGGCTGTCAAGGAGTTCCAGGCGGAGCAGCACATGCAGCTACTGGAATGGCCTCCGAAAGGAGCGGACCTGAATGTGATAGAAAACGTGTGGGGCCGTCTGAAAGCTTCTTTGGCAAGGAAGCCCCTTTATTCCGCGACTTCGGACCAGTTGTGGGCGCAAGTCAGCAACGAGTGGGAAAGGCTGAAAGCCGATCGGGAATATGTTCGATCACTTTACGACTCGTTACCGTCCAGAATAGCTGCAGTCGTTGCTGTAAGTGGTCACATGACTCGCTATTAGATTTGCTCATGTTTTTATATTTGTTCTCATGGTCTTGTTTAACTTGAATTGCAAAAGTGCAATTTTCTTGAATAAAAAGTTTAATAATTATCCCTCTTACACTCACTTTTTTCCTTCACGCGCCAATCTTCAATCCAGATGGACCTTGAAATGCAGAAGGTATCAGCTCAGCGAACAAAAAAATGCGGCTAGCAGACGACGAACAAGCGTATCGATGACGTGATGCGCGCGGTGGTAAGAGTGTTTCGCAAAGCACATGCTGCGCATGTGCAATGTTTCCAACGATGGCTGTTACGCGGCGCTGATAGTGCCGTCGGCCACGCGCTCGCGTGTTCACCCTAACAGTGCTCACCGCTGTACCTTCGCCCGCTGCGGCGTATGCTTGCTGCCAGCGTTTTGACAGTCGTTGTCTGGAGTCATTCAGTGTGATCCAATCGTGTTTGTTTGTGCGCGCTCACACCACGCTTGTAATAGTCGGGCGACATTTTCCAACGCACGCTACACATGCAATGCTGCCCGGATCGGCAGTGTCCCTTCGCACGCGCTGCCCACGGGAAGCGCTTCTCATCAACACCACCGTTTCACACGCGCCTTCTCGTGGTCATCGAGTCTCTCTTCATGTCGGTCTACTTACGCCGCAGCACACCTGCTTACTTAATCAGCTCATGTTTACTACAATTCATATTGCTACCAAAGCCGCTCACCTTACTTCGTATGACATTGCTGTGTTGCTATCGCATTCATTGCTTCGCCCTTAGGGCGAAACTGTGACATTTTTTTTTTTTTAAGACACGCTTATGTGACAGACTGTGACCGAACGCGGGCGTAGCTCCTCTCTTTCCTTGTGCCTTTCATTTTTTTCGTCCCCATATTCCCTCGAAAACCAGATTAGTCTTAGATTAGACCAGACCGCATCGCAGTAATGAAAAAGCGGTGCAAAGAATGCTCCCATTGCATATCCAAACAAGCATAACCAAGAAGCGATGTGCACAGTAATATCCAAAGAGCATTGACTTACTGTTCACGCATCGATATAGATAGAACGCTGACACAAACTGCAATTGTCTTACTTACAAGTTGTTGTAGTGTGACGAGGTGCATGCAAAGGGTTACCACAATAATCCGTAACACGAAAACCGTTTGCTTAACAGTCAAGTCATGGGACACTGATGCCGAATCGGGATGAAACTTTGCAAGATTGCAGTACATGCACCAGAGCTGTTGAAAAAGTTCTGTTTACAGGTATATCTGTAGTAAACGCATTCCTGGTGAAAATGTAGAGTATGTGCGCCGATTAGAAGAAGCGCACGCAATTAATAAGCTGACGTGCGGGATAAAGGCGTGAAAATAATTTCAAATTTTCGCTGTATGTAAAAAAGTTTCGATAAAAAGTAACATGTATATTATCGTTCCAGAGGCAGCGCACTTGTATAACACGAACAGACAAACACGACCGCTAATTTCGTTTTCTGCTTTACTGTCTTCGTAGAGGTGCCTAAAAGGGCTCTGCTATTAAACAATGGCTGAACCACTAGCCCAGCAACAACTCCTTACAGCATAGGCATAGTTGAATATTTCCAAGAGCCGGTGTGGGTGGCATGATCCTCTTTGACGGGAAAGTGTGACAGCTTCGGTGGTCTTTTATCAATGATTCTACGAAGTGGCATAGGTCTCTCCTAAAATGTCTGTGTGTGAAAACTTTTCGTCTTTCACGAGCGAACGGGGAACGCCTTTATTAAAAATAGTACTAATAAGAGGTAGTCTGGTGACGTTGAAATGAACGTTTCCACAGTAGCAGCTGTAACGAATGTCACTTAGATGACGGTTGGTACAGTATAGCATCAGCTGTGGGTTTTGAGACTCATTAGATCAAGTCAGTTCAGAAAATATCTCGCGAGTTTTCGTCGACATTATGAAAATGACGCTTCCGAGAGCGTCCGTGCTATGCCCATACACCCTACTAGAAATCATTTATAACGGACTTCAGTATTTTTTTAAACTAGTCACCGAATGTCACACAGCGTTCGCGTTATAATTTATGTAGCACCCCCTGCCGGCAGCTGGGCAAACTACTGCCCACGGCACTGGACGTCGAGATGTGGTGCGCGCTCGGAAAGCCCAGCTGTCAGGGCTGGCATGGCCTCGTAGGACGATGATTAAACATCGGCTATGCGTGGTTTCAGATTGCTATTCCGGAATCCTGCAAATTGCACCATATTGTCGAATTCGCCATCTCGTCAGTTCTGTTTGGCTCACAGCTAGGGCTGCTACGCCCTCTATGATTGGCTCAAAACGCCGCCATTGCAGAGTTTGACAATATGGCGGAATTTTTCAGCGTCCACTGGCACCCGCAGTGTCATGGGGGCCGTGGCTGAGTCAGTGAACTTACGTCTCCACACTGGTACCCGACGTGGGAAAACGTCGTCGAATTTCAGTACTTATCGGCGCACTTGTGCGGCCACCAGTTCAACAGCAACAATAAAGAACGTGTCAGTAATCGCCTTCCGGAATGGTAACACAAGCTGGGGACATTTGAGAAGAATAGATCTGTCGAGACGACGCAATTTGCTGTGGCCTTAATCTACGTACTTAATCTACGCGGATACGCGTAGCTAAGCTTCACAATTGCGCGCCGCAATCTCCGGCCATCCATTGGCAGCAGCCGGACCCACGACGACTCTAATGAAAACACCGGTCAGTTAACGCTTAATGAGACGACGAAGCCTCCCCGCCTTTCAGCAGGAAATTGCGGCAGTTTATCAGAAGTGTGTTCGCACGATAGGATCGACGGTAAGCGCACAGCAATCGGTGGATACAATGAACGGGCCGAATATTACCGGAAGGTCCAAGTGTAATGAGCAGATGTGCAGGCCTGGTCAGTTTGTTCCTATAAAAGTTTGGCACAACTTTTGACAGAGTCACAGTTTACTTGAGCAGCAGCGGCACACAAAGAAATAAAATGAGTCCACCGCTTTTGTTGCAAAATAGTTCGTGCCTACAATACCATCAGCAAGTTCGAGAACCTGAAGAACCGGGCAAGCCGTAGCAAGCGCTCGTTGACGTTGGTAAAGAGCGTATAAACGCGGCAGAAATTTGTACAATGGCAAAGCGAAAGCCTGACACGATGAGGTGCGTTAGCTGCTTAAAATGTCCTGCTCTTTATATACAAGAACTTCAAAAAAGAAAAAAAAAAGGAAAATATTGTATAGTGGAGGAAACCTAAGCTCGCAGAGAAACCGCTACCGAATGGAGCGAAACCAGCCCAGTATAGCGGTGAAAGTACTTACTTGGAATACCTGCTACCCATTTTCATACGGGGGCTGCGCTCGTCGGCCGATATGATTGTCGTTGCGGATTTTTTATGAAAGAGTCAACCGTATGTGCAACTTTAGGGAATACCGTCCGTTATCCATGTACTTAAGCTTCTCCATCATAACCATCGTCATCGTCATTATCTGCCCTTCCTTTCCCCTCATATCCCGAAGCTGGCTAGGACGCACGTACTATTTCAGCCCGGCCTTTCAACTTTCCCCAAACAATGAATCGCTCTCCTTTCCTCGCGAGACTTAAGCCTGTTTTCACGCCGCCGGTTACGTCAACGATGGCCCATTTTTCACGCGGAGTGAAACGTCAAGCCTGCGTCTAGGCTAACCTCTCCAGCTTCCACCAAAGCAGCGAGACAGAAATAGCGCGGCGTTGGTTGTGTCCGTTGTCACGACAAGAGGGCGACGATCAGAAAGGCGATCTTTGCTCACCCTCCACTGCGAAACCCTTCGCAGAAGGAGGGTGAGCAAAGAAAAGGGAATACGCAAAAAAGAACCCGCGAAGACGTCGCGTGAAAATACAGCGCTCGATCGTACTGTTATGTAGGCCGATCACTGGGTGTGGAATCGAGAGGCCTCTCATTCCGACCGCAGCAAGCGGCGCCGGCATCGCACTGGACATCGCGGGCGGGCGCTGTATCTACGAGCGAGCCATTTCTCTCTAACGGTCCGAGCCGCTCCCTGTTCCCCAGCACCCCCGCTGCTGTCCGGACTCTTCTTCCACACCCTCGCGAACGCCCACCCGCCGCGGTCGCTTCGGAGTGCGCTCTGTGTGACCACCGCTCGGAGCAGGCGCGCACCGGCCGTCGAGAGACAATAGCGCTCCGCAAAAAAGAATGCGTCCACCACCGTGGAGCTACGCACACTACGCGTACGATATATCGGCCGCAGGGATCTCCCAGCGCTGGCGAGTAGTGGTGCATAGGGAGTCTACAGCGTTGCATGTAGGCTCCCTAGTGGTGCAGTGGTCGGCACGCGGTGTATATTTATATACATACAGGCACAGCGGCTTTCGAAGCCCTGCTCGCATGCTCTGTTTTCGGCGCGAAGTGTTGCGTGCACCGGCAAGGGATTGAAGGAGAGGGAGGCCGGCCCAGCTCGTTGAGTCCAGCTGCACTTGCCCAACAGCAGCAGCAGCAGCAGCAGCAGCAGCAGCAGCAGCAGCAGCAGCGGAATCAGCAGCACCCCGAACGAGCAACCCACAGAAGAAACCACGAAGCTCGCATTCCAAAACGGCGTATTCACGGCCGTGAGGCTTCTTCGCTGACGGACTCACCATCTGGCGTGCTCTCGCCGCACCACTCTTCCTCGATGCACTTGTACCGCGCTGCTCTCCCCGGCGTCTTCTGCCAGTCTGGCGCCCCTTCTCTCTAACCCTTCGCTTCTGTTTCGCGATGACATTTCTCGTTGCGTGCAGTGCGGTGGAAGGCAAAGCAGCGGCGCGCGTTCCTAGAGTGTGTCCCACATAGACGGAGCTGTGAGTAATGTGTCCATGTTGTCGCGCGCTCAGGACTGGCGGGGGACGGCCTGGCGGAAGCATAAACAAATTCGCCAGGGCGACGAACGTCCTTGGTGTTTTGCAAATATACGCTAGTGACGCGACGTCGACGGAGACGCGTTTTGGCAGGGGAGGGAGTGCTCTCGCCTTACGGGGTGACCCGTACAGGCTCGTCCGAGTTGTTGCGTGAGCCTTAAAATGGGTTGTAAACAAACCGGGGCTCCGGGACACGCGATGAGCTCACGGCGTAAGCGTGGCGCTAGCTGACGTCTGTGCCCAGTTTATTCGGTGGACTGCCATGACGTTTTTGCCTTCGATTCCCAGCACTCGGGAAACCTTTCACTCTCGCGTCGCAGTGCAGCTGACGTCAGATAGAAAAAAAAAAAGAAAGAAAAGGCAAAGAAAACGAAAACATCAACAGTAATATGACCGCTATAACTGTGACCTGAATAAATAATTAACCAATTAATTTATTATAATATTTAGAAGCTCCGCTTTGAAATCCATCCAGCTTCGCAGACTAATTTTTGGGTGCGAGAAACGGTGAGTGCGACAGCGGGAGCTTTAGAAGAGGTTCCAACCCAGACGTTGCACTTCTCCCACTACTCCTTAGTTTGTCGTGAGAGACGCAACAATTTTGAGGCCTTCAAGTTCCTTCGAGCCATTAAAGATGTCGATCATTGAAGAGAACACCGCATAGCCTGATTACCTTCCCAACTATATGCAGTAGATCATAGTTGAGGAGCAGTTATCATTCGCTAAGTTGTCACATAAATATGGGCGTAGGTGTGACATAAGTTTATGACGTAAGCTTGTGACGTCTTTTAAGAATCCCCATCGTCGCTCCCACGTCCTGTAAGGACACCGTTATGCGTCAGGTTGCTCTTAGGCGATCCTGCGAGATGGTACTGCACGTCAGAGGGATAATAGGGGTTGCGCGCACAGTAGACCTTTCTTTCAGCCCTAAAGATGAGGGTGCTAGCCACGAGCCAACCCAAACACTCTTAAGGGTGTTTTCTTCCATGGCGCTGCACCTAACTCGCTGAACGGATTTTGCCTTGGAGACCGCTGAGGAAAGGCCTCGGCAAGAAAGTGTAAGCGAGAAATAATAAAAAAAGGGAGAACGACGCACGCGCGGCGCGTACTGCGAAAGCGCCGGATCGTGCGAGAAACACATTTGCGCGCCCGGCGTTCGTCGTTCTTTTCTTTGTTCTCTCGGTTTCGCCGCGTTTAGCTCCCCTTTGTTGCTGATTTTTTTTTCTTCGGGGTTGCGTGTCGGCGTGTCTGCCGCCGTTGAACTTGGAGTGGGTAAATTTAGTCAGGCCGAGGGCGAGGGTGCTCTGATGAAACTTGTTTACTGTGGCAGCGTGCGGCGCACTGTCGCTGTTTTCCCAGAAGGAAAATCGAGCCCTCGCGAAAGTGGTTTACGCCACTCGGAGGGGCCCTACCGACTGGCTAAACTAGCGGATGTTCACACGATGCGTTGCTCCCCGATGTGCGCCCACTATGATAACGCAACTGGCTTTGGCTGGCCAAGATGCTTTGGACCAAGAAGAGCCGTCCTTGACTCCTGGTTGCAATAAGAGGACGGTAGAATGCTATATATATATATAACAACGAAAGTTAGGGCGGCGTGGCAGATAAATCTTTGAAAACACTTTATGCGCTTGCTCGACGATATTCCTCATTAAGGGAGAAAATTAACATAAATAATTGGGCTTTACGTGCCAAAACCACCATCTGATTATGAGGCACGCCGTAGTGGGGAACTCCGGATGAATTCGGACCGCCTGGGGTTCTTTAACGCGCACCTAAATCTCAGTAAACGGGTGTTTTCTGCATTTCGCCCCTATAGTTTTTTCAGGGGAGAAAATGAAGATCTATCAAAGTTCACGCTTAAGATTTCGGGCCATGCCGCTAGTGTCGTCGGTGTAATGTCGTGAATCGCGCGTGACTGTATTCAACGCCGCTCCGCCCACTTCTATGCGCGGAAAAATATCACCAAAATTGCCATGCAGGTGGAGCTTATTTCGAATACAATGAAATGACTAAATATAATTTCATTTCGATAACCACGATGAGACCTTCGCCGAACGTATGTCGTCACGCAAAGGGGTTTTCCTGGGCTTTCTGTGTCGTCGCCAGACATCCTTTTAGTCCATTTCCCGGTCTACAGGATGTGGCCCTTAGTAGACATGAGTTGGTTTTCCAGAACTGGAACATGCAGCTCTAGACTAGTTTAATTTATTGTTTTCATTTACTTTCCCGAAAAGAAAGTTCGTGCGCTTCACAAGCAAATCGTCGGGTGAGACAGATTTCCGTCGTTCTAGAGCGACTTAAATTGGAGCACGATTATGGTGCTTCGTCGATCAAACGCAGGCAGTTTTCAGATCGAGAAGCTAACACAATCTTGCTTTCAGTTGTATACGATTGTCGTAGCTTTGTAATACAGTATTAGACTGTTGCCGCACCACACGCTCTGTAATCGCAGAACGCCGCTAGTTTATATTTATATATATTATATATATATAATATATATATATATATATATATATATATATATATATATATATATATGGCTCGCGTGTATACGCGTGCTTTCGCGCTGAAAAGTGTGACATAGCATTTCAAACTAGGAACGTAGCCCATCACTTTTCTTAGCTCATTTTCCACGTTATATCTCAATGCAAGAAAGGAAGCAAATAATTTTGGGAAGCTCGGTTATATTTTGCTCCGCATTGAGACACCACCAATTTCAAGACACGCAGACTGACAAGTGTATAAATCGAGGAGCCTGTTTCGTCAGAGGGCACTGCGTGCCAAGCACTTGCCAAATTTCTCGACGTGCCGAGATGCGTGCGTCGGAGCGCTGGCGTGTTTCTCGGTGGCGCCGACATCACTCTTCATCCATCAATCTACGCGAGCTGGCGAAAACGTAAGAACGAAAAAAAAAAAAAAATGCCCCTGGCGCGACCGCTTTGTTAGGCACGTAATCTTATATACGTATATATATACCGTACATATCATCCGCACACGTCATTCCAGCCTGGTTTCAGGTGACGGCGGCAAGCCGTGGGAATGAACCGGCGCAGCGCATCTCTATGCCCTAGGTCTCTATCTAAAAAAAAATCAGCATCGTGAAAGTTGGAGGCGGGATGTAACAATTAGCGAAGCCGGGCGAACATCGACACACAGTTGTAACCACAGTTGTAACCAACGGTTAACTTCGTCAATTCAGCCCCAGAGCTGAAAAAAATGTCGTTCTCGGAAAAACAAAAATGATATCACTTCACGATCATCCAACGCGGTGGCTGTGGGAATATGGACTTCTGACGCTGGGAAGGTGGCAGTAGGTTTCGTTTCATAGAATCCTGAGCACGTTTACAGCTGTTCAGAATTAGTCCGGACCTTTCGACTGCGACCTCTCTCATAGCCCACATTAAAGCTTTGGGGCGTTGTACTCTGTAATAATTTTGCGCTTACTGATTTGATGATTGTTCATTATTGATTACACTGTCTTGCGGTTGCCCGGTAGCTACGGGCTGCATGCCCATTGAAGATATATGCGTAGCGAATGGTTTGGCACTGAATGGCTGACTCAGTCGGAGGTCGTTTTTATGGGAAAACCCAAACCCGAGGACAAGTATTCGGGTCCCTTGAATATCGTGTTCTTCGCTCTTGATGGAAGAAACGAGTTCTGGTTCAGATTGCAGAGAATATATAATGTGACACTCTTACGTGCGTGCTAGGTTTACGCCTTAACAGATTGTGCGGCATCCACGACGGGTGAAGAGGAAGACGACGTGCGGCAGGCGAGCTGCATCTTGACAGGCACTCAGCTGATCAAGGCCGTCGTGACTAACCCTGCCTGGCTGGCTGTTCAATAAACGCCTTTCGTGGACGTAACAATATATATTTTTTCATTGGAGCACGGGGACACATCAAAAGAGAAACTCGAAGAACTTTCGTTTCTCGCGCTTGGAACGAAACGTGCGCGAGTGTTCACCTAAGTGTCGAATTCGAATGCGGTCGGCACTTCTGTTTCTATTTTTGCCATGATCACCGCAACCAAAGGTGAAACACAGCTTCTCGCATTCGCACGCCGACTCGGTGA
Organism: Dermacentor silvarum; assembly: GCF_013339745.2. Lineage (NCBI taxonomy): Eukaryota > Metazoa > Arthropoda > Arachnida > Ixodida > Ixodidae > Dermacentor > Dermacentor silvarum. The sequence continues at coordinate 30,598,863 of NC_051156.1, forward strand.
GACCAGATCGATCCTGCACAGCGCTGTATTAGTATTAGTGTAACGGAACGTATGCGCTTGCAGCGTTGGCTCTATACCCGCGCTCCTATCAGTCAGCGGCAGCGCGTGATGAGGCATTATAGGCGCGATTGGCGAATTGAGCATTTTTTTTTTTTCATTTGGAACATGTTTGTGTCGCGCAAGCGATGTCTTTAACGTCGCGCTGCAAGTGCTATTCAGCAAGGTGTCGGCTTCGATTAAAGACGTGTATGCCTTCAAAACTAAGAAACGTAGAGTCCCCTAAGTATTGACCGTGCAGCGTTGGGCGTGGTCAGTGTTTCTACATTAGAAGTAAACAAACGTTGAACGGCTAGTGCAATATGTCAGCATTTAGACACATGGCAGGACCTTCAGCCTATCATTCGACGCCGTCGTTAATCGGCAGGGCTGAAGACGAATAACGTTACTTCTTTCCTTCTTCGGAGTGGACTGACATCTTTTAGGACCTTTTGTTAACTCCGAATAACTGCACGTAGGGAATGTTAATTCCCCATAATTTTGCTAATGAAGCATAATGCTTACGGTATTTACGGGCTTAAAATGTTGCCTCTGCTTTATTTATACATATCTGCCTTTAATTGGCGCCATGTCTCTCGTGTTATTTAATGTAACACTAAACAGAAATGTTGGGGGACGGTAAATTGGCTGACTAAACTTGTGGAATCGTAAGCGAAAACTCACTTTCACGAAGTGCGAAACCTATCCGGCCAGGTAACATCTGCAGACTTCTCCTCCAAAAGAAAACCCAGACCTTGGAAAACAACATCAAGTTTGTGCCGTCATACAAAGGCGTACTGAGAGTGATGATTTCGCACGAAATTCAATAAGCGAAGTTTGACTTTCATTTGCTTCGACATCGAGTCACGCTTTTCGCGCCCAACAATTATAGCGGAAGTTTCTAAACGATAAATATATTGCTAGTCTGTCATGGTCTGGTACCTTTGTTACCTTGAAAACACGTACCTTCACTGTACGGACTCTCTCCTCTTGCCAAAGTCGAGACTACATGATTAGTTGCAAGAAGGAAAGTTAAACACTGAAAAAGAAAAAAAAATATATCAGTTCCTGCACTGTGTTCTTCATCTAAGTTTCAGGTCTTTATCTCCGTTTCGGGTGATTTAAGCAGCCGAATATTTATGACTTCGTGTCCGAATACAGGGCGCCTGGTGCTCCCAAGGCACGATCGGGCGAATCGTGTAAATAGTGAGCCCCAGACATGCATTAGATTTCTGTTATCTTTTCCTTGGGAAATGAACGGCTTGTCCTCCGGTCTTCCAATCAGTCGGCCGAAGTGAACGGACGTGCCGTCGGCGTGCTCCGCAACCACCGAAACGCCGCGACCTTCACCAGCCGTCCTTGCCCGGGCCGTTTTCTCCGGGAGTTGTATGGGAAGTGGCCTTCTCACCGTTTCCCACGGTTCGTCGTCTCCTCGCTTGCCCGAACGCCTACGAGGCGCTCCGGCAACGCCTGCGCCGGCGGCACGGGCTCCGGCTCGGAGCTGACCTAACCATGGCTACGGAAGCAACTAGAGATTTCACGAGCACCGGAACGCTACACCGGCAAGCATCAAATGACGAAGACGGAATGGACCTCACCGGCCCCAGCACGTCGACAGGGTACTCAACCAAGCATACGGAGGTGAGCGGACCTACTCTAACTTCCACCAACCCCCCCGATGATGATGCAGACTGGCAAACGGTGCTAACGCTACGCCAACGGAAGCAACAAGCGTTGGAACGAAAGCGCGGCAAAGCGCCGGCCAAAGACAAGCTCGAAGTTAACACGGACACCAAGAGACCGCCCACTCCGAAAGGAAGAAAACTAGCCAAGCTCCCACCACTACCAAAGGACGATTTCAAGATCGTCATACGACCGCATCAGGGCTTACCCCTACGCAACATCCTCACACCAGCAATGGCGACAGCAATCCATGAAGCCTGCAACCATGAGTTTTCTGGGGAACAATTTCTCCTGCGAATCAAGCCAGGCTCTAACATAGCCATCCTCTCTACTCCGCACCAAGAGGTGGCCATGAAAGCACGAGGACTTCGCCTCCTGACCATCAACGACGCAGCCCATGCCGTCAAAGCATACGCGGCCACCGGGGAAGACGCACTGAGAGGGGTGGTGCATGGTATACCGCGACACACTCCGTCAGAGACCCTGCTTGCCAACATGCGGATTCGCACGCAAGGAGTCGAGCTGATCCAGGCCCGCATGATCGGCGATACCCAAAGTGCCACCCTTACGTTCAGCGGGCCCATACTACCGAGAACCGTATACTATTACGGAGGAGAGCTCTTGTGTCGCGCCTTTCGTGCTACCATCCAAGTGTGCAAGCTATGTCGCGGCAAGGGACACCGCACGGACGTTTGCCCAAATCCTACGCTACGAATCTGCAAAATATGTGGGCTCGTGAACCCAAGTGAAGGACACCCCTGTGAACCTAAATGTGCCTCGTGCGAGGGGGCCCACCTTACCGGGGACAAGAGCTGCACCAAACGCTTAAAGCAACCGCAACAACCACGAGCATCGCGGACCCCACGTCCGCAGAACACCAGACCACAAAGATGGTTCTCCTCCGAGTACGGGGAAGAAGAGTGGAGGGCGGGTCAAAGCCACAGAAGCAGAAGCGCCAGCACGGAGAGATCCCGCTCCAGATCCGCGCAGCGCACTGCCGCCTTCACCCAGTCCACAAGTACGCAGGAACAAAGTTCCCGATCCCGGACCCCGACGAGCAACAGCCAGCAGCTGGGATCAAAGACCAATGCAAAGAATACACCTGCACAGGTAAGCTGGGCGGGAGTCGCGTCTTCCACGACCAAATTCATCGCGCAAAGTGAGGAATACAAGCGAGCCATCTCAGAGGGCAGACAACTTAAAGCAATCTTACACGGTAAAACGCAAAAAGTAGAAACACTCAAGCGACAGGTAGCTATGCTCACGGCGCAAATGGATCAACTTAAATCCAAACCACCCACTCCGACACCGCAACAGCAAGCACAACCACCACCACCACCACTCGCGACACAAACAAAACAGCCAACACAACAACCACTGTCAGAGCGGCCACCAGCAGAAACACAATCCTCGCCACAAGATGCGACAACACAAGTGACACTACAGCAAGTAGAACACATGTTTGCATTACAGCAGCAACAAATCCAGCAACAATTTCAGCAAATGCAAGAGCAACTACAAGCGCAAATGCAGCAGATGTTTACGGAATTCCAAGAACTAAAACGATATGTAGACGATTCAGTTCAGAAGTTCCAACGGCCGCGCAAACGACGACACAGCCTCGCCTCGGGCCAGCTGAGCGCGAAGATCATTGACACCACTGACACTGAGGATACCACAACCTCCGAAGTTCCTCATCATGGCTAACAACACAACCAGGCAACAAGAGAATCTCACTATGTGGCAGTGGAACTGCCGATCACTACACAACAAACACGCGACAGTAACACAATACATCAAGACGGCGCTAGTTCCTCCCGACCTCATCTGCTTGCAAGAGGTGGGGAAGCGACCGAGACCCATAGAGGGTTACTGCCTGTACACGAACCCGGATCACCCGATGGTGGCAACGCTGGCTCGAAAAGACCTTGCGATCAGCAGTGCCGCAGCACCGGGAGTAGAAATCCAGCACCAAAAAATTAACAATCTGGCCAGTGAAGAAGGGACGACCAAAGTGCGTCTTGGTTAACGTCTACAGTTCACCCAGAGACCAAAAAGCTGACTTCTCACCATTACTTAACCATGTATCCACCCTCCTCGTGCGACGTGATAGGCTAATTCTCCTCGGAGATTTCAACGCCTGGCATTCAGAGTGGGGATACAAGAGAGACACGGCGAAGGGCTCCAACCTTCTCAGAACGACACAGACACATGAACTCTTGCTGATCACGCTGCCAGGCGTCCCCACCAGAGTAGGCAACAGCGTGGCTCGCGATACCACGCCTGACTTAACTTTTGTTAATGACGACAGAGGAGTCACCTGGAGCAACCTGGACGAGACGCTAGGCAGTGACCATTACATTATAAATGTAACCTGCAACACGGCAAAAGTACGCCAATCCCTGGGGACGGCCAAACTCACTGACTGGAAAAAGTACAGAGAAAAACAGCAGACAGCCAATTCAACGCCAACCTCTGCAGGAGAATGGAGCGCTTTTCTTAAAGAAATCTACAATGCCACCACCAAAGAGTATCAGACCACACCGGAAACGCCGGCGGTGGACAACCACCTGGCACACCTCTGGGAGGCCCGCCGAAGTCTATCAAAGCGTTGGAAGCGACAAAGACACAACCGCAAACTCCGACGTCGGATAGACCAACTGGCAGAAGAAGCCAACGTCTACGCCATACAGCTCAATAACAACAACTGGCGAAGTTTTTGCGACTCCCTACGAGGCACCTTGAGCACCAAGAAAACCTGGGCTATCCTCCGTTGCATGCTGGACCCATCAAGCACACGTACGCAAGCGAATAATGTCATGAGGAAACTCGTCGGAGAATATCCAGGCACAGAAGACGAGCTCATCCAACTACTAAAGAACACTTACACCGGAGAAGCACAGACGCCTTCACCTAGCCCCAGAAACTATCACGGCCAAGAAAACGGAGATCTGGACGCCCCTATCACCTTCGAGGAACTCTACACCGCTACTCAGGCATTCAAGAAGAACACGGCACCGGGCCCCGATCGAATTACCAATGCAATGCTGAGAAACCTAAGCGACTCGGCCATCCAGCAGCTAACCGATTTCTTTAACGACACGGTATGGAAACCCCACGGCCGACTACCCTCGGAATGGAAAACGGCAAACGTTATTCTAATACCGAAGCCGGGGAAACCGCGCGAACTAGGCCAACTACGACCCATCTCGCTCACCTCCTGTCTGGGCAAGCTTTTTGAGCGAGTCGTCCTCACCAGACTCGAGAGACACATAGAGCAAAACTATCTGCTTCCGGCCACAATGCTTGGCTTCAGGAGAGGGGTATCGGCCCAAGACGTCTTCTTACTGCTAAAAGACGAAGTCCTCAATCCCCCGTCGGGTAGTCCAGACAGGATCTTGCTCGCACTCGACATTCAAAAAGCATTTGACACTATCTCGCACTCCACGATTCTTGAGGGACTCGATGACGTAGGATGTGGTGATAGAATACATTGCTACGTGCAAGACTTCTTGAGCAACCGCACCGCCCATATTGGGATAGGTACGACACGATCACTCGCATATGACCTACCGGGGCGAGGCACCCCTCAAGGCTCTATACTATCACCGCTCCTTTTCAACATCGGCCTACGCAAACTGGCACTACAACTGGAGGAACACAGAGATCTCGGGTGCGCCATATACGCGGATGATATTACGCTATGGGCCACTCAAGGCTCGTACGGCGACCGGCAAGATATCCTCCAAAGAGCCATTGACATGGTCCAAACCTTCACGAAACAAGCAGGCATGAAATGCGCCCCAGCCAAGTCGGCATACGTACACATTAGGCCCAAGCATACACAAGCGAACAGAGCACCGACCCTACAACTCTTTCTCGATGGGGAACCCATCAAGAGGACAACAAACATGCGGGTTCTCGGGATGCACGTACAAGAAACGGGCAGCGTTTCCATCGCGCTCTCTAAACTCAAACGCACTGTAAGCAGCATCACTGGACTTATCAACAGAATCGCGCGCGGCAAAGAGGGAATGACGGAGGCGGACACTTTGCGATTGGTGCAAGCCTTCGTCATTAGTCGCATAACTTACGCACTGCCCTTTCAAGCCACGCGCCGCACCGAGACCGATCAAGTGGACAAATTGATTCGAATCGCCTGTAAGGCCGCGCTCGGCCTTCCGGCGAGCACAAGCACGGAGCGCCTCCGGGAGCTAGGGCTGACCAACACATATGAAGAGCTCGCCGCAGCCACGATGATCGCCCAGCGAGAGCGTCTTAACGCGACGCCCCAGGGACGTTGTCTATTAAGACGCCTGCACTACCCCCTGGCGCCGCAATTCTGCGGGGACGATACTCAACTGATACCACTCGCTCTGCGAACACGGCTACATGTGTATCCCATCCCACGCAACATGCACCCGACATACCACGCAAGACGAAGACGAGCCAGGGCGACAGCCCTGCTACAGAGGCAGGGCCACCCGGACACGTATTTCGCGGACGCAAGTCTCTACCCCCACACAACACGAACCCCCGCCTTCGTGGCGGTCGCGACAAATCGGGCACGCATGGTCGCGGCTGCGTCCTTGCGCACCTCGTCGAGCGCAACGGCGGAGGCCGCAGCCATCGCCCTAGCCGTACGAGCCGCCGAAGCAAACGGTCAATCGGCACACGTGCTAACGGACTCTCAGGACGCATGTCGACTATACATGCGGGGAGTTTTGCCGGCCAGCGTCGTGCGCATCCTCGGACCAAGACTCACTCACGACCATGGGATCACATGGTGCCCGGCACATGCCGGAGTGGATGGCAACGAACGGGTGGACCGCCTGGCTCGAGATATGACAGGCCGAGCCGCGGATCACTCCACCCTAACGGAGCCCCCCACACCCGGCACGCCCCGAGAAATACTGGAGCTGCAAAGACTCGGCCGACAAACAAAGGCTCCTCCCCATCCCAAGCTCAACAGGGTGCAGGCAAGGGACTGGCGCCGCCTACAGACGAACACCTTTCCTCACTTGCACAGGCTACACAAGATATACCCCGACAGACACAAAGACAAATGTCCCTGGTGTGAAGACACCCCGACACTCCAGCACATCACATACGAATGCCCGAGGCGCCCGGCACATGCCGTCTCGCCGCTAGTCAGGAACTCACTCGTTAACTGGTCGTGGGAGGCGCGACTCACCGAACTGGACTTGGGAAGCCAGCTGGCGACCCTCGACCAGGCCCGGCGAGCCGCGGAAGCCAGTGGGGCCCTGGAATAGGGGCTCCACCCATAGACACCAGTAAGATTTTTGTTTCAATAAAGTTGTTCTTCTTATCCTCCTTTTTGTTTATCTTTTGCGCATGTTCCCTTAAGCGGTTGTTCACGCAACGTTCAGTTTGGCCGATATACAACTGCCCGCAAGGGTGCAAGGGGATGGCATAGACAACCCCTCTGGAGCACTTCACAAAGGGCTTCTCGTGCCTAGTACGGCAGCCTCGCCTTCTCTCACAGCAAACTCGAGAGCACAGCTTAGAAAGCTTGTTGGGCGCAGAAAAAACAAGAGGTATACCGTGTCGGTTAGCAACCTTTTTAAGGTTGTGTGACACTTTGTGCACATAAGGTATAACCTCCGGCCTCAACTTCGGTTGTAGGACCTCTGCCCTTGCCCTACGTGATCCAAGCTTTACTTTTTGTAACAAAGACTCGGCTATGGCGTTGACGACAGCGAAAGGGAAACCAGCAGCCAAAAGGCGGCCTACTTGGTTTGCGAAACTAGACCGCATTTGGTGCTCGCACTATTTTCGCAAGGCTGATTCCAAGCACAGACTGCCCACTGCTCACTTCACCACCTTAGAATGAGCAGAATCAAAAGGCAGTAATTGCTTCAAAGCACGCGGTTGATACGTCCAGCAGACGTGGCCAACACCAAAGGTCAGCTTTAAATCCAAAAACTGCAGGCCTGTGGCGTCAGGAAATTCATGCGTAAAAACGAGCCCTTGGCCTTCGTTGTTAAAAGCTTCTAAAACTAAAGCAGGGGATGTAAGGTCACCCTTTTTGTTTAAAGCACTAAAAAATCATCAACATACCTAAAAACCTTTAAAACTGGCCCCCCAATAAAAACATTCTCCAAAGATCGGTCAACAAAAGACAAAAAAATGTCGCATAAGATAGGAGCGACACATGAGCCGAACAGACACCCCGGCGTTGCAGATATGGCTGCTCGTTGAAAATAATAAAAGTCACACTTAAATAAAACTCAAGTAATGTTAAAAAGTTGTCCACTGACAGGCCCGCAGAATTTTGGAATTCGACCACATCATTGTACTCAATACATTCTCTTAAGGAAACCAGAAGCTTATCCTGAGGGATTGAGTAGAAAAGGTCCTCTACATCAACAGAGAAACCGTACTTAATGCCGTCATTACACTTTACAAATTGCGCAACCCCCGAAGAACTTTTCACACGGAAAGGATCGTCCACATCAAGCTTCTTTAGCTTTTTTAAAAGAAATAGGCTTACGCAGTGCTGCCACGCCCCACGTTCACTCACAATAGTTCCAAAAGGAATCTCGGGCTTATGTGTTTTTGCGGTAAAGAAAACCATCAGACTGTTTTCTTTGCTGTTCCTGATTTGTTCAGCGAGGGTGGTCAAATCCAAGCTTTTGCAGAACTCAATGAACTTGGACTTGACCCTGACAGCACTCTTTCTGATAGGGACGAAATTCTTATTCACCGCCACCAGTGAAATTCTTATTCACGGCTTGTCCTTGTTTGTCCCTTTCTTGTCTCTGTCGTTTATATTACGCTGAGTTACTTGTTCAGTTATGCAGAACCAACTAGCCCAACAATTAACTATTCTAGAACTCATCAAGCCACGGCAGGGGAAACTCCCACCGACGCATTCAGGCACTTGGCAGCGGCAGCGACGGACCGTTTCTTCATCACTAAGCAGTGTTTTATTCCACACGCAGGTTCTTGTAATTTAATTCTACATTATCTTTATAATCTGACGTTGCTGCCGCTGCCAGGTGACTTTAGAAAATGTACTTGCTAGCATGGACACGATGTCTGACACATCCATTTGTCTCGCATGCAAAGAAGAGCTTCCTGATGACGGCCATTTCGCTCATTGCACAGGCTGTGAATATAACTATCATTACGGTAGTTGCTCTGGTGGCTGTGAGAAACCAGGAAAAAAACAAAGGTGTGAAAGACAGTTGGAAGTGTCCAACCTGCGTCGTAGGTCGAAAGAGAGGCAACAAGCCGGCAGCTAAGCCACAAAAAAACAGGAATGTGAACATGCAAGCAAACTGGCTGCCATCAACGCAAAACTGACTGTTCTGCTAAAAATGAAAGTGCAAGTTTACATGGTTGCTACCCTGCATACGACGCTGAATGGTGTCGAAGCATCTGTGCAATTTATTTCGAACAAATGCGATGATATCCTCAACAATCAAAAATGTCAGGACAAAGACATTGAAATTCTTGCAAAACGGCTTGATCACCTGGAAACTAATCGGGCTGATTCTGAGGTTGGCAGTCTCAAGGTACAATTGAATGATCTGGAGCAGTACGGCAGGCGCCAAAACATGGAAATTCATGGCCTGGATCGTCGTGAAAACTGCTCACAGTTGTTAATGAGCTGGCAACTGAACTTCACCTTGACCGAATCACCCCGAGTGACATAGATGGGCTTCACAGATTTCCTGAGAAACGCGACAAACCGCCGGTTGTGTCGGTACATTTTGTCGGCCGCGCAGTAAAGGAAAAATGGCAAGCTAAATCGAAGGAACTGAGACAAAAACTGGCAGGCGTCCGTTTCTACGATAACGGCTTCCAACAAACAGCTGTTCCGGCTGACGCGCACGAAAGCTGCTGAAGTTTGTTATCAGTACACTTGGCAGTCAAACTGCAAAGTGTTCACTCGAAAACAAGCGGGTGATAGAGCTATCGCTATTAAATGCGAGAAAGATCTTGGAAACATTGGGCCTCTTCGATTATCCGTTCCTGCAGTCCCGGACTGCCCGAGACGGGGCTTTCAGCCAATGAGAGTTGCGTATGCAGTCTTTCGGACAGTCCGGGACTGCCAGAAACGAATAATCGAAGAGGCCCATTATATAGCTCGCCTACATTGCTGTTTTTCCACACTTTCCGTAAATTATGGCTGCCTTTGAAGTGCACTCGTTCAATACAGGTGTCAAAGTTTATCGAGAAACCATTAAAAGTTCGTTCTCTCTATTTCACTTGAACACCCGTAGTCTGAGGAACAAATTCGATGAACTAACCTAATACCTTAACGATCTTCATGAAGCGTTTGATGTTATAGCTTTTACGGAAACATGGTACGCTGATAATTGCCATGTCCCAAGCATTGATAACTATACAAACGCTACCTTGTCTCGAACACAGAAACGTGGAGGTGGGCTATGTGCGTATATCAAAAAAGGTATTGCTCATTCTTTCATATCTGAATTTTGTATGACTAGTTCGGACATGGAATCCCTGGCATTGGTAGTTAATAATAGTGTTATAATTATTGTGTACCGTCCACCACCCGGTTCCATTAGTGAATTTTGCAGATTCCTTGAAGAGACATTCGACTATGCATTTATAAATAACCTAAAGGCTATTTACACTGGCGATATAACCATTAATGTACTATGTAATGAAAAGTTATCTGTCGATTTTCTTGACATGATACACAGTCATGGCGTTGAAAATTGCATAACCTCTCCGACAAGAACAACAAATAGTACAGAAAGTCTTTTATGCGTTTGTCTGACGAATGATAGAAGTGAGAGTATTTTCGCAGGCACCTTAGGTTTGAGCGATTACACGCCAATTTTCTGCGCATTTCCTTCTCATGCAAAACGTAACCCGCCTACTTCATTCAGGAAGACTGACGAGGATAGCCTCGCTTACTTTCGAGATGCAGCACCGACCGACTCAATCCAAACACCTCATTTAAATTGTTCACGGATACTTTCACGGTAATATGAGGCCTTTCCTGTGCAACCATTTAGGAAACACAGGAAAAGTAGGAAACAATGGATTTCCCAGAGACGGTATGAAAGAATCGTCGAGAAAAACCGCCTTTTTGCGTGTTTCATACAGACTAAACAGTCTAATTTATTCCTTGAATATAAAAAAAAATTAGAAATAAATTGGGAGCCGACATTAAGAAAGCACGGAACGAATATTACTTAAATAAGTTCGATGCATGCCATTCCCCAAAGCAAACTTGGGCTATGTTAAACCAATTAATTGGTGATAATAAGAATCGCATTGACACACCGCTGACCTGTGAAGGAGAAACTTTAGACGGTTTCAGTTTAGCTAATCGAATGAATGTACACTTTTTAACTGCAGGTACACCTAATGAACTTTATGACGATTCCTCAGATCCCGTGAGTTTTATGACGGGAATGCATTCTAAACCATTATTTTTATTTCCATGCAGTCAAAATGAAATATTTAATACTATACATTCTATAAAACTCAAATGCGCCCCTGGCGTAGAGAACATAATGACGAGGCCAGTTAAACAAATCGCCGATATTATCGGCTGTCCCGTGGCGCATATTTGTAACACCATGCTGACATCTCGTTCTTTTACTGATGACATGAAATTAGCCCGAGTCGTGTGATCTACAAGGGAGGTAATAGAAATGATCTAAACAACTATAGACCCATCTCTGTGCTGTCAGTATTCGCAAAAGTTGCTGAACATGTAAATAACAATTGTCTATATAGTTATATTTCTGTTGACAACATTTTTGTAGATCAACAATTTGGGTTTCGAAAAAACAATAGCTCACATTCGGTCTTGCTATATAGGTATAAAGGAAAGATGCTTGACAACCTTGAGCGCAAATTAATAACGGTAGCGATCTTCCTAGACCTGCGCAAGGCTTTTGATTCCGTAGCACACGGCATACTAAAAAGAAAGCTGAGTTATTACGGTGTAAGAGGAGTAGCGTTAAACTTACTCAGTAACTATCTGAATAACCGCCAACAATTCACCACTGTAAATCATATCAAATCGAACACAGGAGTAATCTCAACAGGCGTACCTCAAGGGTATATATTAGGTCCCGTCCTATTTTTACTATACATTAACGACATAATTAACATACAACACACAAAGAATATTGTGATTTATGCTGACTATACGAATGTTTTTTTTTTTACTGGACAAGATTGTCAAGAATTACAGTATATAGCAAATGCATGGTTATCTCAACTCGCAATATGGCTAAAAGCAAATCAGCTGCAATTAAATGTTAACAAAACAAAGTATGTAGTGTTCAGGCCAAAGAATAAAACCATTCACAATGATTTCTACTTGAAGTATCACACCTGCTACATGACGGGCGAACCAAAAATAAAATTTCTTGGTGTTGTATTTCAGGAGAATATGTTGTGGTCAGAACACGTCCACCAAGGTAGCTCGTTCTATAGGCATAATAAACAAATTTCGTTATGCATTACCCGTTCGAGTAAAGCTTCTATTGTATTACTTGCTTGTCTACTCTCATTTTTGTTATTGCATTCTAATATAGGGTACGACTACAGAAACTAATGTAATGAAACTTGCCATACTCCAAAAAAGTCGACGTGCTATTGAAAATCTATCACTTCGTGAAAGCACGAGAAGTTGATGATGATGATATGTGGTTTTTTTTGTGGCGCAAGGGCCAGGTATGGCCAAAGAGCGCCATGACTGATAATGCTGTGTTAAGTGCTGATTGATTAGTTGCGATGATAGGATGTAACATGGCTGTAAAGTGGCCTAAAATAAATCGCTATCATAGAAGCGTAAAATGATATATAGTATAAAATTATGACAGTGATATGTGGAGTGGTCTATGGGTACAGTACGAATGACAAGTGATCATGAGGCCAAAATGCAAGAATATGGAAATAGCACGTATGCCTCCTTAAGGCCATTGAGCCCAAAGGCTGGGAGGCAGGTGCTTTCTTTAATGCAGCTACCGCAGCAGAAACCTCTGTTAGGAGGCCGTGCTACGGATTTCCTGGGGCTATAACATGAAACCCGTGTACATCTTTTAAAAATTCGAACAAGGATTGGTAATTAAAGAGAGGTTCTATACCTAAGATCATTTGAGGGTGAAGTGGAATTTTCTGTCGTTGTGGTAATGGAAAGTGCTTTTTCCTATTAGCGTTTAATTCAGTGCATTGCAGCAGGACGTGAAGCACGGTAAGTGGCTCACCACATTCATCACACGTGGGTGGATCACCACCGGACAAGAGGTAAGCGTGTGTACTGTATGTGTGTCCCATCCTAAGTCTGCAAAGTGTTACTTCTGTGCGGCGGTTCTTGGATACCGGCGGCCAGTTGCCAAGATACGGTTTGATAACGTGTAGTTTATTTTCTGTTTCTCTATCCCACAACCGCTGCCAGTAAGCCCTGAGCTTTTTCTTTAGGGCGCGCTTGAGGTCCATTACAGGGACAGTCGTGGAAGAGTTGACAACGTTCGCGTGGACGGATGTGGCTAGCTGGTCAGCCAATACGTTTCCTTCAATCTCTCGGTGCCCCGGCACCCAGCATACCACGATATGTTGCTTGGACGCATACGTGGTGCATAGTACTGAGTAAAGGAATGCAATTACAGAATTTTTATATTTTTTGACAGTTTTCAAAGCGTTTACGACGCTCAAAGAGTCTGTGTGCCCTTGGGATATTAAATTCTTTAATGTGTTTAACGGCGGCCAATATCGCGTGGGCCTCTGCTGTGAAAATATTTGTGTTAGGGTGCAGAACACCGGCATCCGAAAATGATGGACCGACCGCTACATAAGACACGCCGGAATTACACTTCGATGCATCTGTAAAAAATTCAGGAGAGGAGTATTTGTGCTGCAGTTCGAGGAAGTACATTCGGATATGCGCGACAGGTGCGCGCTTTGTAATAGCTACGAAAGATGTGTCACAGTGTATAAGTTGCCACTGCCATGGCGGGGGCCGTATAGCAGGGGGCATAAGGTGGTATTCAAACAGTGGAACCCTTGTTTCTTCAGCTATGTCTCTAACACGCAGTGAGAAAGGCTGTGCCACTCTGGGCCGGTTGCAGTATAGTTGAGAACTGGACAAATCATTTATGGTGGAATACGCGGGCTGCTCACTGTTTGCGTTCACTCTCAGAAAATACATGAAAGACGAATACGTTCTCTGCAGATGAAGTGACCACTCATCCGATTCAACGTAAAGGCTTTCCACTGGGCTTGTTCTAAAGGCGCCTGTGGACAGGCGAATGCCTAAGTGGTGGATAGGGTCCAGCATCTTCAGAGCAGTTGGAGTAGCCGACTGGTAAACTATGGCTCCATAGTCTAGTCGTGTGCGTACGAGGCTTTTGTAGAAGTTTATAAGACATTTTCGATCACTACCCCAGGTTGTGCTTGACAGCACCTTTAAGATATTCATTGTTTTCATACATTTGTTTTTAAGATGCTTTATGTGCTGTACAAAGGTTAATTTTGCGTCCAAAATTATGCCTAAAAATTTATGTTCCCTGTTCACAGGCAGACGCTCACCACGCAACACAATTTCAGGATCAGGGTGCAGGCCTCTTTTTCTAGAGAAAACTACACAGGTGCTTTTTTGTGGGTTCAGTCTGAACCCGTTCTCATCAGCCCATTTGGAGACCTTGTTGAGACCAAGCTGGACCTGTCGCTCACACATTGCGAGAGAACATGATTGAAATCCGATCTGCACATCGTCAACATATGTTGAATAGAAGATGTTACGTGGTATGTGTAGGCGAAGAGAATTCATTTTTACTATAAAGAGCGTGCAGCTGAGCACCCCGTCCTGCGGCATTCCAGTTTCCTGTACAAATTTTCGTGACAACACGTTGCCCACTCGAACACGGAATGCGCGATTAGACAGATAACTTTCGATAACATTGAACATATTACCGCGTATGCCAAAGTGTGAGAGGTCTCTCAATATACCAAACCGCCACGTAGTATCATAGGCTTTCTCCATATCAAGGAATACAGATAAGAAAAACTGCTTATGAACAAAAGCTTCACGGATACGTGCCTCGATACGTATGAGGTGGTCACTGGTGGATCGGCCCTCCCGAAATCCGCACTGGTATGGGTCGAGCAATTTGTTTGATTCGAGGAAGTGTAGTAAGCGACAGTTAATCATTTTTTCAAATACTTTGCAGAGGCAGCTTGTTAACGCTATAGGTCTGTAACTTGATACAGAGGAAGGATCCTTTCCGTGCTTCAGAATTGGAATTATGATAGCCTCCTTCCAAACAGAGGGGATCTCGCCGGAAAACCATATAACGTTGTAAAGGGAAAGGAGGGTTTTTTGTGTTTCGGAGGGTAGTTGTTTCAACATATCATATATTATGCGGTCTGAACCTGGGGCGGATGTATTACAACAGTTCAGTGCTCCCTGCAGTTCTGCTATGCAGAATGGTTTGTTGTACGCCTCACTTCCTGTACATTTTCTTTCTAGATTTTGTTCTATTCGCGTTTTCTAATTTACGAAGGTTTCGGAGTAGTGTGAGGAGGTCGATATGTGTTCAAAATGAGCACCTAAGAAAGTTTGCTTGATCTTCCAGGCTTTCTCCGTGGCTGTTTACTAAAGGCAGGGAATACGTTTGTTGCCCGTTAACTTTCTTCACTCTATTCCATACTTTCCTTTCGTCTGTGTACGAGTTGATGCTTGATATAAACTTTGCCCAACTCTCTCGTCTTGCTTGTCGGCGCGTTCTCCTTGCCTGCGATTTGACAAGCTTAAAGTTTTCCAGGTTTTCTCCTGTTGGGGAATCGCGAAGCAGCGCCCACGCTTTGTTCTGGTTCCTCCGTGCTTGCCTACATGCATCGTTCCACCAGGGAACACGCCGCTTGGAGCCCATGCCGCTTGCTTGAGTAATACATTTACAGGCAGCGTCAAGTATGAAAGCTGTAAAATATTTAACTGCATCATCTATGGTTAGACCGGACATCTCAGCCCACGTCATGTGAGTAAGAGTTCGGTACCGTTCCCATGCAATCGGCTGAGTCAACCTTCCACCGAGGGACCTGCGGGGGAAGCTGATCTTGTTTCGGCGTACTCAGTATTATCGGGAAGTGGTCACTGCCATAGGGGTTATTAAGCACATTCCATTTAAAATACGGTAAAAGCGTCGGCGATAAAATGCTAAGATCTATGGCAGAGTATGACTTGTTAGCCAGGTTAAAATACGTGGGCTCCTTCGTATTCAAGAGACATGCTCCAGAGGAAAAAATGTCACAGTTTCGCCCTAAGGGCGAAGCAATGAATGCGATAGCAACACAGCAATGTCATACGAAGTAAGGTGAGCGGCTTTGGTAGCAACAACACGCAGAACTGTTGTCGACGCCATCGGCGTTTTGCCCGCGTTAGCTCAAAATGCGTGCGGCGTTGGTGACTGTTGCTGGATCCTCTGATATAAATAGGCACTTGGTGCCGCAGCTAAACGTCGCCTCCCTTCCCTCCCCCTCCCCCACGGCCTCTCGCGCGTCCGAAGAAGGCGCGTTTGCTCTACATATATGGTGATTGTAAAGGAGAAAAGAGACGCCTACTTCTGCAGCCCTTAAGCGAGCACGGCGCAGAACGCGCGTTTGTTCTCCGCCGTGCGTTCACTCCCCGTGAAAGACGCGCCCCTCGCGCCCTTTCACTCGCACATACAGCGTTCGGCGCGCGGCGACGATTTCATCTCCAAATGACGTCATACGGAACCTCACGGCGACGCGACGGCGACGGCGACGCCGACGGCGACGCCGACGGCAGAAATCTGCTTTTGAGTGTCCATATAATTGCTATCGCAATAAAAAGGAGCTGTTCAATAACGCGACCTCGCGCATCACAGCGTGAATCGCCCCACAAACTACTGTGTGCATTAAAATCACCAAGAATCAGATAGGGCTCTGGGAGCTCATCTATTAATGATTCTAATGTTGAATTCCAATGGCAGATCGCGAGCGCTCGGCCAGATCACGAACGGAGCGCGTCGCTCCGACTCGGATCGCTCCCACCAGCTCGCACCAAATCTGCGAATGGAATGCATGCGCTCCCGCGGGGGCACTTAGTACACGGTAATGAATTGAGAGGGCGCTGAACTAGAGGTAAAATAGAGAGGAGAACAACAACTTGGTGGCGCAGCCCACCACACCGCTTCAAAGGAGATGCTTATAGCATCCATCCATTCACGTGCATCGTCCCAGCATTCTCTGGGTTTGTTTTCCTTCTGGTATTTCGCGCGAGCATCGCACGTGTTGGCGCGCTTGTACCACCTTGGGCTGTACGGTACCTCGTCGTCCGAGTATCGCCGAACGACATCCTCGACGAACCCAATCACTTCAGGCCTCTTTGCAGGCAGGCGAAACATCACATCAAACGCCCGTTGACACACAGCAGCGTCACATTCACTGTCGGTGTCGGTAGAATCATCACTGGACTGTGTCCGAGTCGGAGCTGTCACTATCTAGTAGCATGAACAAAAGCGCACGGCGCGTCGCAGCATCCATGCGGTCCATGTTTTCCATGTCTACTGCCCGCGACCGGAAACAGGCGACCATGACAGGAAGCAGAGGCGGGTGAAGGAAATACGTCACGCGGACTTCCGGTGAAATCTGCCGATTTCGGCGGAGCAGATATTTTTGCTCCACAGAGCGATCCGGAATCGGCGGCTAGTCCCAATCTGCCATTGGAACACACAACTCACGCTCCCATTCTGCCATTGGAATAGACTTGCTCCACACAGAGCAGAAATACTTGATCTGGATCTACCATTGGAATTCAACATAAGTCGCGTCTGTGAAGCTGATAGTGTGGTGGTATGTACAAGGAACAGATGGTAATGATTTTGTTTAAAAGTACGGCTCGAACGGCCACTGCCTCAAGGGCCGTTTGGAGCTTTAAATGCTGACACGCCACACTTCTATCAGCAATGATAGCTACACCGCCAGATGACGCAACAGCATCCTCGCGGTCTTTTCGGAAAGTCATGTATTGTCGGAGGAAATTGGTATGCTTGGAAGTTAGGTGTGTTTCTTACACACACAGCACTTTAGGATTAAACTTACAGAGAATTTCTTGGACGTTCCACCTTTCATTTCCCCCTTCCCCTTCCCCCAGTGCAGGGTAGCAAACCAGAATCTTTTCCGGTTAACCTCCCGGCCTTTCCCACCACGTTCCTCTCTCTCTCTCTCTTTTGGACGTCATCTAGGTTTCTTAATAGTCCTCTAGTATTCCACTGTATGATGTTGTCCATGTTGAGAAAAAAAAATGTGCTGCGTTCTCAAAAGGGAGGAGTGACTTACTTTACAGAGCCTTTGTTAGGCCCTGTAATTGGTGTTTTGTCTTTTTTGGAGCGGTCAAGAGAACCTCGCCGCTCCTTCGACGCTACCTGCGCCGTTTGGCTTGGACTGGTGTCCATAGGCTCTTGCGAGGCACTGGACACCCGCTCCAGAGAGCGATGTGTGCGTCTCGTAGACTTCATCTCGAGCGATGAAGTCTTCGTCCCCACCGGGCTGGAGGTCGGCAGGACCCCTGTGGCCTCTGCGGTGCCCTGGCTGCTGCCGGAGCTTGTAGAGGCCACTGGTGTGGACAATTTGAGAGATGGCAGGGCAGCGTTGGCTGCTCCCACCTTAGGGGCGGGTGGCGTTAGCCTCGGCACGCTAGGCGTGGTCCGGGCTGCCGCCAGAGGCCGTTGTGGTGCCGCCCCCAGTTGCACCACTTCGGCGAAAGATGTTTTGAGCAAGAATAACGAGGAAATACGTTGTCGTGCTTCACGGAATGTTATGTTCTCCTTCACTTTTACAGTAATTATTTCTTTTTCTTTCTTCCAGGCTGGACAAGCTCTGGAGTATGCAGGGTGACTGCCGTCGCAGTTCGCACAGTGTACCTCATCATTATTGCAATCGTCAGAAGAGTGACCGGTTGTGCCGCATTTTGTGCACATAAGCTGCCCTCTGCAGCTCTGGGATGTGTGACCAAATCTCTGACATTTGAAGCAATGTCGTGGGTTGGGGATATAAGGTCGAACATGAAGTTTTACGTAGCCGGTTTCAAGAGTCTCAGGTAAGGTAGTTCAGTTGAAGGTAAGTATTAAATGCTTTGTTGGGATTTCAATGTCATTCCGCCTGATTTTGATGCGCTGCACGTGCATTACGCCTTGGTCTTTCCATCCATCCAGTAGTTCTTCTTCGTTCAATGTCATTAAGTCTTCATCTGATACTACGCCTTTCACTGTGTTCATGGTTCGATGTGCGCTCACAGAAACAGGGATGTTACCAAAGGCTACGAGGTGTGCGAGTTTGTTGTACTGTTCCTTTTCTTTTAGTTCGAGGAGCAAATCTCCGCTTGCCATCTTTGTTACCTTATAACCGGCTCCAATGTCTCTTTTAGGCACTTGGCAACAAGAAATGGTGAAATTATTCTAGCTTTTGTAGATGATTGCTCACAATGAAGGACGTGGAATTTGGGGAAAGTTTCTTGGTTTTTTGGCCAGAATAGCGAGGTCGCGTCGGTGCGTACCCTTTTCGAGGCACGATCGGTAGACAAGGGGTTTGAGGATCCCATGAAAAGAATTGGTTCATTCGGCAACGGCGTCTGCCACCCACCACGGAGCCCAACAAGGGGACGTGGCAAAACATGTAAACAAGTCTGCACAGCGCCAGCAGTATGCCGTTACCTAATATGGTATACCCAAGGTAGGACAGCCACACCAGGTTAACCCTTGCCGCCAGGAAAAGTCGAAGTGAATGGAAAGATGAGAGGACAGGAAAGATTAAAAGTGGAAGGGAAAGACGAAGATGAGAGTAGAGAGAGATAGGAAAAGGCGACCACCGATTTCCCCCGGGTGGGTCAGTCCGGGGGTGCCGTCTACGTGAAGCCGAGGCCAAAGGGGTGTGTTGCCTCCGCCAAGGGGCCATAAAGGTCCAAGCACTCAGCATTGGCTGAATCCCCAGGACCCTCTTTTCCCCGGACATGGCTAAGCCGCGCAAAGTTAGACGCGGCAGGGTCCAACCCTCGTGTGCTCGGGTACGTGGTGTCGCAACACACCAAACGCCTGCTTACGCAGATGCCCCTGCGGGGAGCACGAGAAGTTCGTTTTTTAAACACAGCCTGCTGAATATTCCGCAAACATATCTAAAGAAATTATCAATTCATAGTGAAATCTATCAGCGCGCACAATCAACACGGACACAGTGAAGGGGGACACACGAGCGCTTTCACACAACTGTTTATTTTCGGAAAGATCCAGAACATAAATACCCCAGCTATCTGCACTGAGCATGTGCAACAAGAGTCGTCAGTATAAACAGAAATAGATTAAAAACAGATTAAAAAGGTTTACCCAGTATTCAAAAATGTAAATTCTTTGCAAGAAATTGCAACCGATGGTTGACTTACGCATTTTTCAGCACACTTCTTGATATGGAACGCTTCTGTTATTTCGCGTGTTAGTTTGTTTTTATCTGAAAACAAAATGTCAGTGTCAATAAATACCGGATCACAATGACATAGATTACAGTGGTTTGATAAGTGTGAATGATTTTCTTTACCGAGAGAACGTTCATGTTTTTTTAGACGGGTGTTTATGCACCGACTGGTTTGTCCTATGTACATCTGGCCACAGGTCAACGGAAGCCGGTACGCAACACCTATTCTGCATTTTGTGAATTTTTGATCTTCTTTAAGACCGCAGCTGCATTTGTTTACCTTATTATCAAACTTTTTTGAAATAGCTTGGCACAGTTTTTGCACCTTGTTAGATGCACTGAAAACGACTTCAACACCATACCGGCTGGCTCTTTAGCCCATGGGAAAAATAATGCACGTAAGGTATAACCGCAAGGCGCTTTCTGTTTGTGCTAAACCTGTTCCTTGGATCGGTGCGTTGTACACCATTTACTATTTTAATTACTTTTTCGGCCACTCTGACTATATTGTGTTCCGGGAATCCCGCTGAAGCTAGCCTTGTTACCTGTATTGGCAAAGCTATCTTTTATTTAGTGGCAACAAGATTTTTCTAAAGTGGCCCGAAGGCAAGACACAGCAATACCGTTTTTACAATCTTCGAATGTCCTAATTTGTACTGTAATATGGACTTTTTTGATGTAGGACTATACATCGAGCATGTGTGGTCGGGTACCAATCGCAGAGACAAATCTAGAAACTGTAGTTCGTTTTCTTTAGCGATCTCATGGGTAAAATTAAGGCCAAGGCCACATTCTTGAAACACCTTTAGTACATTAACCACATTTCAGCCATGTTCATTCCCATCAAATATAACCAAAAAATCATCAACAAAACGGAAAATTTTTGCCAAGCTTCCTAAAGCACTGTGAATACTTTGGTATACACGAGCTAGAAAAATGTCGCTTAGTAGTGTGGCAACCTTGGAACCTATACATATACCAGATTTTTGCACATACATTGCTTCATTCCAACCGACAAAAGTAAAGCTAAGATAAAAGAATAGTACTTCCATAAAGCTTTCCAAGGGTATCCCACAGTCATTTCTAAATTTTACTTCATCATTGTCTTCGCAAATACACAGTTTAACATTTTTTAACAACTCTGTGTGGCGAATCGAGTAAAATAAATCGTGTACGTCAACGCTGAAGGCGCTACATCCCTTTGTTTTGTTTTCCCTCAAATAGCGTACAACTGCCTCAGAATTGCAGATTGCTAACGGATCGGGGATTCTTAACGAGGAACGCTGTTTTTGGATAAACGATGCTACCTGCTGCTGCCAAGTGCTTCTTTCAGTTACAATGGCTCTGAACGGCTCTCCAGGTTTGTGCGTCTTGCATGAGAAAAACACTTCAAGATGCAGGCCCTTTGCTTTTTTGACTGATGCACATGGGCTTTCTAAATTGAGGGAACGAAGTAATTCAATAGCACGCTGTTTTTCTTTGGCAGGTTTAACATCTATTCTCTTGACATTTTTATCCATAGCTTAATTCACAAGCTTTTTGACCAAACATACCATCAGGTAGGACAACAAAACATCCTTCTTTATCGGCGGTAAGAACACGTAACCCTCTAGAAGCCAAGTCTCTTGCCACTAGGTTGAGCCGGTCGGGGCTCAAACATGATGTTTTTGCCTTCGCGATAGCGTCTATACATTCAGAAACACACCTTGCACATGTACACACACACACACACACACACACACACACACACACACACACACACACACACACACACACACACACACACACACACACACACACACACACACACACATATATATATATATATATATATATGTGTGTGTGTGTATATATATATATATATTCATATACATAAACTAGTCAGAAATGATACACAAAATTTTGAGCAAAATTATGTAAATGTTAACACGTGCTACGATTTTCGACATAAACACTACGAGCTTGATACAACACGAACAAATTATCGCCTTCAAAAACTTTCGGTTATTATACGTCGTTCATTCGGGCACTTGCTCTAGCAATGAAGTCGTCTGCAATTTTATTTAAATTGATTTTGCGGGAAAGTTCTTTGTGAGTGCGCAAAAAAAATGTCACAGTTTCGCCCTAAGGGCGAAGCAATGAATGCGATAGCAACACAGCAATGTCATACGAAGTAAGGTGAGCGGCTTGGTAGCAGTATGAATTGTAGTAAACATGAGCTGATTAAGTAAGCAGGTGTGCTGCGGCGTAAGCCGACCGACATGAAGAGAGACTCGATGACCACGAGAAGGCGCGTGTGAAACGGTGGTGTTGATGAGAAGCGCTTCCCGTGGGCAGCGCGTGCGAAGGAACACACCTGTAGCGCTGCACTGCCGATCCGGGCAGCATTGCATGTGTAGCGTGCGTTGGAAAATGTGGCCCGACTATTACTAACTGAATGAACAAGCCTGGTGTGAGCGCGCACAAACAAACATGAATAGATCACACTGAATGACTGCAGACAACGACCGTCAAAACTCTGGCAGCAAGCTCATACGCCGCAGCGGCGAAGGTACGTGCGGTCTATCGCTTCAACGGAAACTGAGCGGCGAATGCACGGCGCATAAAGGTCAGAGCCGTGTGGAGATAAGAGACGGTGCGAGCGAGCGACGAGCGCGGTTGTTGGCAGAGTGGAAGTGCGCCCCCAGCTCCCTCCGGCGCTGGCTTCCCGCTTCCTTGCTTGCGCGTGGGAGATTGAGTGCGTTCGCTCTCCGTGATAGCGCGCGTCCCCGCACGCTTCCGCTCGGGCATACGGCACGCGGCGAAGATTTTATCTATAGAGAACCTCACGGCGACGGCGACGGCGACGGCAGAAATCCGGTTGAAGTGTCCATATAATTGCTATCGCAATAATATCCAGATGGTTCAAACGGGCTTGTCCAGTCGTCGACCGCAGGTGCGTTTTCAGTCGCCGAAGACAAGAAAAGGACCTCTCGGATGCGCTTGGCGAGACCGGTATGGTCAACGCAATTTTTGTTAGCTTGGCCATTTCCGGCAAAAGGTTTCGCAGGTGTTCGCCCTTCTCCCCCGAAAACATCTGCACGACGTCCTCGAATGTGTGCAATGGTGCCGACTTTTGTTGGCTTACGATGTCAATGAGCATGTCTATGTGCAAAATCAGCCATCCTCGTTCAATGTCGTCACCGTAGAACTTTGTTATGTATGCTTCGTCTTGCTTTCCTGTGGCAAACTGCTCAATGTGTGACATATGCTGCCACATCTCAGGTGGATATCTGTCGCTTAACGAGGACAGTACAGTGTCAAGTACTTCGTAGTACCTCTGGCGGTACATGTCCTCCGCTGATGTGAACACGTGAGCTGAGGAACCTTCTTGATAGCGGTGTGGAGTTCTCTTTCTCCTAGCAGCTGGAACACACGGGTCCTCAATTCCTACTTTTCCTGCCTCTGCCAACACCTCCTCCCAAACCAAGGGAAAACTTTGCCTCAGTTCAGCGACGCTTGCAGTGACGGATTTCACCATTTTCTCCGCTTGGTCAAACCTGAGCGTTCTTTTTTGTAAGGCGGAATTCAGTGCTTCCATTCGTGAAAACACTTTTGTCAGAAGCGTCAACATGAAAAACGATTCAAACTTGAACAGCATCCTTAAAAATCCGCTGGCTTTCGCACCGGCCTCAGTTCGCTCTTCGGATGCTGTTTCAGAGAAAAACGTTATGAGACTGCTATAATTTGAAAGAACTGATCGCAGTGATGAAGCCTTTAGCATCCACCTTGTCGGGCAGAATTTTCGCAAGTTCACATCCTCTTCTACCTGAATCTCATGAAAAGAAGCAACGCGCTTTGGAGAGCAGGTCACGAAGTTTATCAGTTCAGTGACGGCGTAAACAAAATCACGGCACATGTATACTTGCTGTTTGACATCATGCAAAACCAAATTCAGGATGTGCGCTAGGCAGTGTACATATAGCGCGCGAGGTTCCTGTTCTTGCATGAGAGCCTGTACTCCTCGGTGCTTTCCTCTCATGTTCGCCGCACCATCATAGCACTGCCCGCGGCACTTTTCAATGGGCAGATTAAATCTACAAAGAATGTCTTTCAATATAGCAATGAGGCTCGTCGCTGTGGTGTCCGTCGTGTTGAAAAACCCACAGAACAGCTCCTCTACTTCCAGGCTTTCTGTGACCACCCGAAAACAAACTGAAAGTTCTTCTTTGACAGAAATGTCTGCTATCTCGTCCATAATGACAGCGTAGTGCTCTGCCGCACGAACTTCGTCTGTGAGTGAACGAAGGATGTCATGTGCCATGAGTTCCACCATCTAGTTTAAAATCTGGTGAGAAATGCATTTGTATTTTGTTCTTAAAAGCCACGATCGCAATGAAGGAATATCCTTAGCCCAGAGTTCCAGCAGCTGCCTCAAATTACTTTCTGTGTCTTCGTGGCCACGTATTGCTAAGCCTTGGGTCGACAGGTACAGTAGTGACGACAGTGTTGCTAGGAGAGCCTGTCGGGCGTCGTCCATTTCTTTCGCCTTTCCCTTGGCGCAAGCATATGTCATATTCGCGCTGCCTTTTGCAGCTACGACGGCATTACATGCCTCCTTATGAAAATTAGACCTCTCATGGGATTTAAATCTGTCAATTGCCTTTTTTCCAGTTTGAGAAACCATTTTTCAAAAATGCCAGGTAAGAATCCTTGTCTTGGGAAGTGTTAGGGAGCGGCAGTTTCATCTCTGATGCTGTGCGACAGGTCTCGCAAAACGCCTTGTCACTGTGGACATTGTAAGATAACCACTTGTAGGTACTTTTCCAGGTAGGCTGGAAGCGCCGCCCTTGTTTTTCTGTAGATGGTGCATCAGAAACCTCGCCGATGGGTCGAATTTCGGAAGGACCGGCTTCTGCAGTGCACACAGAGCTTGGTGTGCTAGTGTCATCAGCGCGCGGTGGAGCTTCAGCGACTGAACTGGAAATGCTGGATGAGGGACGGCTCTCCTCGCAGTCTTCACCGGGGGCTTTCCGTTTCCTGATCAGATATTTTTCCATTGCTTTTGAACAGTCTGCAAGGGAAATGAATAACATTCTGAATAGACGCTCGCATAAACATAAAATTTTGGTATAATATTAATATTCAGAGTTGGTCAAGTGCGTAGGAACCCTGCTCAATTTTTAAAAATACAAAAGAATCTTGACCATTTCTGGAAGCATGAAGAATATCCCGCGGTAAGAAACCCCAATTTTCACACAAACACACACACAAAAAAAGGATTTGCCAAGTCTGAATGACGGCTCCGCATGTGGCAATGAGCTGTAAAATTTTTGGCTACCCATAATATCATTTAGTGCGCGCTCCAATAAAGGTATGCGTCTTCTTGAAATTAGAAATACATTTCTTCAGAATATGGGCCGACCAGCATGCGAATAATTTTATACCCTCTGTCACAGACCCCGTGAACGAGACGCAGACGCCGGACCAAATTCCAAAGCCGACTTATCAGCTTCCGAAAATAATCCCACGAAAGCAAGGACAATTAAGAGTGGGCCCTCTGGTGCGCCAGCGAACGCCGGTTGCTGTCCAAAGACCGAGTCAGAGCCCAGAGTTGTCAAGACACAACAAAATATATTCTTCACACAAGGCAGTTACACACACACTTGCACACTTAGGCTAGACACAACACAATACAAATCAGATGAGTTTCACAAAACACAGGAAAATAATTAACGACAAGCACTAAGTAGCACAAGCACTAAGTAGTAAAGTACAAAATAAAAGGAACACTAAGTGTCCAATCGTATTCACCAGTGTTGGCCTTGAAGTCGGACGATCTCGGCGTGGCTCGGGGCAAATCTCGAAGAAGGAACTTCTTCCGGAAATGCAGACGCTCGATGAACTCGTCGACTAGCTTGCCGGGGAATCTCCTTCTTCCGCAGACGCTCGGTCTTCACGTTACATCACTTCACCGGTGCGGACTGAACTCGCGAACTCCTTGAATTCAAACCTCTGATTCTCGCACGGCGGTTATATATAGCTTCCACAGACGTTCTCGAACCTTCCTATCGGTGTCGTGATCTCGTAGCATGGCCAAAGCTTGGTAAGCTTCGAGTCTTTTCTCGTACCTTCGACCGCCGCTGTCGCATTCTCGAGGGGGGGGGGGGGGGTGATGACTCATCCTGTTGGTGCATGCTCTTGCTGTAGTAATGTCTGTCGACTCGCCGGGTGAGAAGGTGTCTCGGCGCGCGCGTGTGCTTTCTCTCTCTCTCTCCGGTTAACGTCGCTTCGTCGAGTCTCTTCCAGACGTTTCGGCGCCGTTGTTAGCGTTGTTGCTTGAGGCATATGCGCTCTCCCCCTCTGTTGAAGTTGCCGCGGGGTCGGCGTGTTCTTTCGCTGGCTTGCGTGACACTCGGCGCGCGCTTGGATTACGCGCTCTTTTGTGACACTCTCACGTGGCAACGAATATGGGACGATCAACCTACATTTGTCTACAAGCTATACGCGAATACACATGGCATACATACTATCACGATCAAAAGAAACACGAACAGTGGAGCGCTTGGCCGAAGCATAACAAGCCTGAAGGTATAGGGCGCGCCGTCCAGTAATCACCATTGACAGGCGCGCACGTCCGGTTTGATCGTGCTGTGCGATGATGCACCCCCTATACTGCGATATTTTTGTTTGCGCTGTCCATTTTGCGATGTCATCACTACTGCGCCGTCAACTTTTCTCTTTTTGAAATAAAAGAGAAGCAGAACACAAACAAAAATATCACAGTATAATCATCGGTCGCGAATAACCAGACACTTGTGATCTCTGCAGCTAAATTATTATTGCCATCATACAAAAATATAAAGCAGATAAGACGTTTCATGTAAAAAGAAGATGCAGGCGCTACATTTGTGAACTACATCCACACGTCATTTTATTTTAATTCTTTGAGCGCACTGCCGCACGACGGTGGCATAAGATAACACGCTCTATCTCCTGTTCCTAGTCCCTCAAAGTGCCACCGGGCCATGATTGCCCCGTTAGATCTCTCACAGGCGTGCAGACGGTGCAGTTACTTTGTTTACAGGCCCCGTGACACCGCGGTACATTAAACCGCAGTCGGCGCGTTTCTTTTGCCGAGAGCCGCGAAAACGAATTGTTTCGATGAGCGATGCGCCAAGCGAATATGCAGCTTGCTTTTTCTTACGCCTGAGTGTCTACCCACTTTCGTTGCTGGCCCTCGCATGCGCGTTTTAACTTTCGTCATGGCAATGTGTGCTGGCTTCACTGCGAAGGAGCTCGGGCTCATAATTTGACACAGGAATGACTTTTCGGGCGCGGGAGCGGCATGAGGACGCTGAACAAAGTGTCACACAAAGCGCGGCGCGTATCTGCTAGTTTGTAGTGACTGCGGCTGTCCGTGCGCCTGGGGAGTACTACATACGCGGGTCGCGCGCTTTATTTTGGCGGTAATCAGCGCGCGGTATCTTGAAAGCGATCCGCAGACGGCTAATACCTTTGTACGCGCTGTATTTTTGCCGCTCAGTTTCCGTTGAAGCGATAGACAGTACGACGATCACGGCTTGCTGCTGCTGGTGCCGCACTTTCATACGCCAGCGTTTTGACGGTTAGTGCGTTTTGACAGTGTGCTGTGTTCATGTTTGCTTGGGCGCGCTGACAACATGCTTGATAATTCAGTTAGTAAGCAAATGTTTGCAAGTTTATACGGCCGATAAAACTACTATCCTCACTTCATATAGCTGTCTACTAATTTTCTATTGCAATCGATGCTTCGCCGTTCGGGCGACACTGTGCCTCCTTATTTTTTTTTCTTTTTACGTTTAGTGCGAGTATAAGCGCTGCTGCGCATGGCGGCTATTGATTCTGATTGCGAGTGAATCCGGCTTAGCCTCACTTCGGTTACTGAGTAAATTATTTTTATTTATGACCGCTGGAGGCATGTAGGGATGTTTCCATCCCTAATAAATGTTGTAAATTATTAGAACAGTCTTTGGTTGGTTTTTTTTTCGTGAGTAGTTGGCATTGCCTACTGGAAACAGTAGCAATGCTAACACACAACATTCATGTGCATTTCACACGCCGCTGATAAAAGACTCTACTGAAGGGGCCACTGAAGACTGCAGGTTTTTCTTTTTCAGGGTCAAAAAAAGCACGCAAAGCAATTTGAAGAGAGGTGAACATTCTTCTTCTTTTGGGGGTTTTACGTGCCAAAACAAATTCTGATTATGAGACACGCCGTAGTGGAGGGCTCCGGATTAATTTTGATCACCTGGGGTTGTTTAACGTGCAGTAAAACGCAAGCACACGGGCGTTTTTGCATTTTGCCTCCATCGAAATACGGCCGCCGCGGCCGGGATTCGATTCCGCGATCTCGTGTTCAGCAGCGCAACGCCTTAGGTGACTGAGCCACCGCGGCGGGTGAGAAGTGATCATCATCATCATCATCATCATCATCATCATCATCAGCCTATATTTTATGTCCACTGCTGGACGAAGGCCTCTCCCTGCGATGTCCAATTATCCCTGTATTCCAAGCGTATTCCAACTTGCAGGCGCAAGTAGGAATACGCTAGCGCAAGGCAGGGGTAATTGGAGGTGAACATAGAGCAGCGTATTCATTCTCCATGCATAACCTATCCTTACAATTAGAAATAATTGTTACTTGGCTAAATCCTTCTCTTTAAAAAAATGTAACAAACTTATTCCTGTGTATATATTTAATTATATTGCATGTGTGTGTATAGTGTTCACAGTCGAAATTTAAAAAAATGCGTTGAAGTGAGAAAAAATGCTTATGAGGTAGCCGCCGCTGGCGCTTCTAATGCGCTTGTCGTCCTATGGTCAGGATTTGCAGAAATAAAGCGAAAGTGTGAATGTAAAGCCGTGCACGTCCGCGCTGATGCAGTAAGCTTTCAGCCACAATAAAATTTTTAGTGAAACGTTGAGTCAACTGTAAGGAAACCGCAAATGATGTGGGCAACAGAACTCTGGTGATGACACTTTGGCGAGAAATGGGGGGAGGGGGGAGGGGCAGAGGCTCTGGGGCTCGAGACCCCCCCGTAGTCGGCGTCTATGCCAGTGGCGCAGTTAAATTGAGTCAATGAATCGTGCTGAGACATGTTTCCGACGCTTCCTAGAGGATTATGCTAACTTATTTCGGTTTTTGAGCCACACTGGCCGCACAGGGCGCCGTGACGCAGTTAGCGATAAGCAGCTCGGCCGTGGTGTATAGTCTAGTGCATCTTGCTAGGAGAAGTTTGTGCCGCTTCCTCTGACGCCAGACATTACTGAAAATTAATTTCGTTACTTTCTGGGGTACTTTTGAGGCACGCTGGCCGCACAGCGCGCTGCGACGCAGTTAGCCATAAGCAGCTCGGCCGTGGTGATAAAGTTAGTTTGGCGTGTATTGAATCTAGAGGGACAAGTCTGTGACGTTTTTTGTGGCTCCGCAACAACATATACCTTCTTTCGGTACTCACGTCTGTTGAAAACGCGATGGGCGATTGCCAAGAGTGATAACATGGGGTGGGCTGCTGGCGCCGGCAGAATGCGCGAAAGATAACGCCGACAAACATATCAGAAACTTGTAATTCGAAAATTCCGTCTTCTAAAGGACTGAAAAAAGGCATTACATCCACGCATTTGTCTTGAGTGTCTGTTGCGTCCGTCTCTATGTATGTAGCGTACCGACGCGTCGACCGAGGCCAAGCTTTGGAAACGTGAAGTCGCCCGTGTATTTGTGCTGCCAAAGTGCAGGAAATAATGCCCGGAAATGGGGGAACGCTTGGAAATCAGTTGTTTTCATATTTTAGGTATTGTTTGGGATGAGTCGAGTATTTTGCTACGCCATGTATGTAAAAGCGAATTGCTTTTGTTTGTAATGCCGCCCATTCACCGCTTTCGCACGTTTCGCCTCTACACGCAGTATTCCTATGTCTAAATACCAAAATGACACATGCTTGTAACATGCTGTTACGTGCTTGTAAATGTAACATGCTTGTAATTTACTTTTTTTCAGCTGGTGCCGTCCCGTGGAGCTTCATACAGGAACTACTGCCTTACCTGCTGGCGTCACAACGTTGGATGAACGCACAAGAAGCGCGGAACGAGCTTTTATATAAAGGAAAATAAATATTTCCTCATTGCACAAATAGTCTTGCGTCTACTTTGTGAAATTGCACGTGGCACAGATTCGATGGGACTTTACGAGATCGTTCGCAATCATTTTTACTAAATAATAAACCGATTCTGCACGAAGAGCAAAAAAAAAAAAGAGGGGGGGGAGGCGCAGCTGGCGTGCTAGCTTGCGTTCAAAATACGCGCGCCCAAAACCGAAACCGGAAGTGATTGAGGCTGACCGCTTGGCACGCTGCAGTCAATTCGGCCGCTGGGCCCTATGGGAGTGTCCCCTCTTGTTGAATTCCTTTCTCTATGGAATGCCCGTGAAGCAGCCCGATTTCCGTCCATTTTGGCACACATGACCTTTTGAATGCGGCATCATGATGAACTCGGCACTTCAGTATGCACTTCATGCTGATAGAGGAAACGCAGAAAACAAACAGGAATACAGACGGTAGAGGAAGCTACCGCAGCTATTCTCGAAGCGTGTATGAGGTGGCCATTTAGAAGTGCAATGGCGATATGGTAACGCAGATTTAGGGTCGTACTCGATTCTAAAGCGCACGGAAGTTCTGCCCCGTTATATCGAAAAAAAAAAGACGTGCGTTAGATTCGAATAAACACGGTATACTCGCGAAGAATTCAGGAGATTTTAGCAGTCAACGAAGAATTAAACCAGAGAACTAGACGCATACACCGAGAGAAAAAGTGCACAAAACGATGCTCTTGTGCATTTCTTGTCTCTGTGTATGACTATAATCGGGTACAACTTTAGAAGGCTGCGGCGTTCGCCCCTCAATGGCGGATGCATAGGCGGGAAGTTTTCATTTTTCCGGGGGGGGGGGGGGGGTCTGGGGCCTGACCAGGTTTCCGAACCCCACCCACGTATGATATATATATATATATATATATATATATATATATATATATATTGCGAGACAATGTTTAGGCAGTCACTCTATTCTCTCAAGCGAGAGCCCCACCACCAGGCCCAGAATGGTGATGATGAGTATGTACAGGTGAGAATATCAAGCGCATGAATAATGCTCACACTAATTTCCCCCCGCGCGCAAGCGGCCAGCCAGGCCGCGACTTAGCCAGGAGGGAAACGCCGAACAAATCGTTGGAGACGCGGAACGTGAACGATCTCCGAAGCACGATAACGATGGTCCGAAGAAACCTCGACGGGAGTACCACGATAGTTCACTGGGGATGTTTGTTCGTTAATAATGTAGGGGCCAAGGAAGCGCGATTCAAACTTCTCACACAAACCGGGTGTACGAATGGGCGTCCAAAGGAGCACTTCATCTCCAGGACGAAAGGAGACGTCTCGACGAGAGATGTCGTAACGTTGCTTGCGGTCTAATTGACTGGCTTCTGTATTGAATCGAGCCCGGTCACGACATTCGTGAAGTCACGAGACGAGCTGTTCGGGTATACTGGCCGAGGTGTTAGTTGGGGCAGGTGGCGCCGATGGTGAATGTCGGCGAACGGGCGTAAACGAGGTAGAAGGGTGAGTAGCCTGTAGTTCGCTGGATAGCAGTGTTGTGCGGAAACGTCACAAAAGGTAAAGGTTTGTCCCAGTTGTCGTGGCTTGGCCCGATATACATTGATATCATATCTGTTAGCGTGCGATGAAATCGCTCTGTTAAGCCATTTGTTTGAGGGTGGTACGCGGATGTCGTCTTATGAACTGTGCCACAAGCTCTGAGTACTTCTTTGATCATTGTTGACATGAAAGTCTTACCGAGATCACTCAACAGTACACGAGGTGCACCATGACGCAGCACAATGGCATTGAAAATGAAGTTGGCAATGTCTGAGGCCGAACTAGAGCGTAAAGGCGCCGTCTCTGCGTGGCGTGTGAGGTGGTCGACAGCTGTCACGATCCAACGATAATCTGCTGGCGTTATGGGCAGAGGTCCGACCAAGTCTATTCCAACGATGGAAAAAGTGTCTCGGGACATGGGATGGGCTCTAAAAGGCCAGCAGGAGGTGAAGTTGGTTGTTTGCGCCGTTGACACTGAACGCAAGAAGCGACGTACTTGGCCACAAAGGTAGACATGCCTGGCCAAAAGAAACGGCTCCTAACGCGGTTGTACGTTTTGTGGAAACCCAAGTGGCCAGCAGATGGGTCGTCATGAAAGGCTTCAAGGATTTGTGTGCGCAGCGAACGTGGAAGAACGGGTACCCAGTGGTGTCCGTCAGTGTTGTAAATGTAGCGGTGCAGTACACCATCCTCGAGCTTAAATAGTCGCAGTTGTCGACGTAATCGGGCATTCGGTGCAGAAATAGTACCGCACAGCCGTTCGATGATGATGCTGCAGCAGGGATCAGCACGTTGACACGAGGCGACCCGATTAGAAGATGTCGTGTCAGCTAGGGGTAATAAGGTAAGGGCGGAATCACTCATCACGTGGCGCAGAATGGAGAGACGTGCTCGAAGATAATATTGGAAGCGGGCAGCGAGACAGAGCGTCGGCATCTTGATGTTTTTTCCCAGACTTGTACACAACGTCAAAATCGTACTCTTGTAATCGGACCACCCAGCCACCAAGGCGTCCAGATAAATTTTTCAGGGACGACAACCAGCATAAGGCGTGATGGTCGGTTATGACAGTGAAGTGGCGTCCATAAAGATATGGTCGAAATTTTTGTATGGCCCAAACTACTGCGAGGCATTCCTGTTCTGTGATCGAGTAGTTCTTTTCGGCAGCCGTTAATGTGCGACTGGCATAAGCAACAACTCGCTCTTGTGCAGTGGTATCACACTGTAGAAGGACAGCACCAATCCTATGGCTACTAGCGTCGGTGTGCAAACATGTTGGTACGTTCTCATCGAAGTGACACCGGACGGGGTCGGATGTCAAGGCTTGCTTGAGGGCTTGGAAAGAACGTTCGCAGTCGTCTGTCCAAGTGAGAGCAGTGCCCGGCGTCAGCAACTAGAGCAGAGGCGACGCCATGGCAGCAAAATGACTCATGAAGCGGCGGAAGTAGGAAGCCAGGCCCAAGAAACTTCTCAACTGCTTTTGGATTTTCAGGGCGAGGAAAGCGAATCACGGCAGCAACCTTGTCAGGATCTGGTCGAACGCCATCTTTACTGATAAGGTGGCCCAACACTTTGATGTTCTTTCGGGCAAAATGACATTTCTTTGTGTTGCGTTGGAGTCCAGCGTTAGAAATGCATGTTAAAACGTTGTCCAAACGCTCAAGGGGCTGACGAAAAGTTGTAGAAAAAATAACGATGTCATCTAAATAACACAGACAGGTCTTCCACTTAAGGCCGCGTAAAACTTTGTCGATCATGGGTTCAAATGTTGCAGGAGCATTACATAAACCGAAGGGCATCACGTTGAACTCGTAAAGTCTATCTGGTGTTGCGAAGGCTGTCTTGTCCTTGTCCGCTTCGTGCATGGGTATTTGCCAGTACCCGGATCGAAGTTCGAGACTTGAGAAATATTCAGCGCCCTAGAGGGAGTCAATGGCATCGTCGATTCTTGGCATCAGATATACGTCTTTGCGCGTGATCTTATTAAGTGCTCGATAATCCACGCAAAATCGTACAGAGCCGTCTTTCTTGCGCACCAACACAACACGAGACGACCAAGAACTGGACGATGACCGAATGATGTCTCTTTTAAGCATGTCATCAACGTTGTCTGCAATGATTTTTCGTTCTGCTGAAGACCCGCGATACCGGCGACGGCGTACGATCGAACCGTCTTCGGTTTCGATGCGATGCACAGGAAAGGAAGTGCGCACACGATGCGTGGAGTGAACGTCAAATAAAGCGCTGTGTTTTTGCAGTAGGGCCAAAAGGTTTTCTTTCTGGGCAGCAGTCAAATCGGGATTTATCGCGGCCGTTAAGGCAGTGGTCACTGCATGATCGTCAGTTGTGGTAGACAAAGGTGGTTATTCGGGGTGAAGGGGTACTAGCGAAAGAGGTTCGGTGTCAGTAAAGCAAGGCACAGCGGTGCCCTGGGAGAGCACAACTGGGGAAGAAGTAGGGTTACGAACAGCGATCAGCGCTCTACCACCCTGAAACCGAACCAGTTTACGAGCAATGCTAAGCTCACCAGATATGCACCGACCGCTCGGTGCAAGGAAGACATCACCCTTTACAATCGTGTCGCAAGTGAGTGTTAGAATACGCTCACTGCCCGGGGGACTGAAATAGTCGGTACACGCGACGAAACGCAGGATGTGCGAATCGACAGCGGACGAAGATTCAGTGTCCTCATATGAATAGTTCGCTGACGGCAAGAAATAAAATCTGATGCTGAGGACAGGAAGTCCCATCCCAAAATCATGGCGTAGGTACACGAAGGTAGCACGGCAAACTGAATGTGGTGAAGGATACCATCAATGAAAACACGTGAAGTGCAAACACCGGAGGGCTGAACAAGAACTGCATTAGCACAACGAAGGGGAGGGCCATTAAATGTTGTCTTCACTTTTCGCAATCGAGAACACAAGTCAGTAGTAATAACCGAAAGCGATGCACCCGTGTCAACCAAAGCTTCAGTCCGTATACCTTCAACAAACACCACAAGTATATTTGACGGGCGCTCCGGAGGAGTTTCAAGTTGTCCAAAGGATGCAGTTTTCATTCCTGAAGCTGCACTATTTAGATTTCCGGGCGGTGACCAGAGGACGAAGTAGCCGGTCGAAGAGGGGAAGAGGAGCGCCGCATCGGTGATGGAGAGCGACGATGCGGAAAGCGCAATGAACCGGCAGCGTTGAATTACTGCGGAGATGGCGAACGTCGAGGATAATAATTGTAGTACGAACGCCGACGTTGTAGTACCGGCTCAGAAAACTCATCCCTTTCAAAACCGTCATAGCCACGCCTTTCATCTTTCTGACGGCGTCGGCAAAACCTGGAAATGTGGCCACGGACGCCGCAGTAGTAGCAGACAGGTCGAGGTGGGCTCCACGTGTTGTAAGATTCAAGAGGTGGTGGTCGCGCAGTGATGGGATTCAGGGACCCGTGCATTGCAGGCGCCTGCTGTGGTGGTTGCTGCAAGGGTGGCACCAGGGAGGCCACCTGAGCATAACTTGGCGTAGGGATGGGTTGCGGGTTCGGGTTAGCGGGCACGTCACAGCAGCTATCTCTTCCCTCACGATATGGCGTAGGCCGCCACCAGGAGGTGTCATATTGTCACGTAGTAGTGACGCTGAAGTAAACAGTCGTAAAAGTGTGTATGAAAAAACTTATTCTTTATTGGGCGAACCTGTGCCCACAAAAGCAAGCTGCGCTCGAAGCACAACGAAAGTGGCGAACACAGTCGGCGATCGTCAAAATCTGATCTTGGGCGAAACGCGTTGGCTTTTGTACATGAGTCATCGAATGTTCCAGGTTATTCCCTGGTGCCCGCGTGTCTTCCAGAAAGTTCTAGACAATTCGCGTCGGTCATACAATCTGATAACATAAGCGTCGGTGGATACAGACAACGGAAAGAAGCATCGATAACGTTCTTTATTCTTTATTCAAACAAAACTCGCAGCGCCATTGGCATTATTACGAGGGGCATAATACAGAGAAAAACAAATCAACAGAGTTTTGGCTCACAACCTCAGCCGGTAACAAATTCCACTCCGATATGGTCCTCGGAAAGAAAGAAAACTTAAAAAGGTTAGTCCTGGGGGCATATTCCCGAACTTTGAACACATGGTCTCTTTGGGTGGATAAGTAATATGGAGGACGCAGATATGATGAGGCCTTGATTCCAGTTTGATTATGATATATAGTGTAAAAAATCTTGAGACGAAGATTCTTGGGGCGTTTGCTTAGAGGAGTCCATCCTTGATTTCTTTTTAATTCCGTTGCACTATCAAACCGATTGTACCGCCCCAGGACATACCTTGCAGCGCTAGACTGAATGCGTTCCAACGCTTTTATTCGTACGGAATGGCACGGATCCCACACAGGGCAGGCGTACTCAAGTAATGGCCTTACGTAGGCTTTGTATGCAGCCTCTTTGACGTGACTTCCCACGTGCTTGAGATTCCTTCGAAGGAAACCAAGTGAAGCTCCGGCCTTGCGCACAATGCAGTCAATGTGCTCGGACCATGATCCATCCTCAGAGAAACTTCCGATACACGCAGGCGCGTCCTGCGCCGTGCGATAATAAAGGTTAACATTTGTGAGCCGGTGAAGAGCTGTCACCAGTGAAAGATAAACAAGTACACGTGGCAATACCCTCCCCTTAAAAAAACATCCTCCCGATGCTACTAACGAACACGAATCCGAAAACATAAACCACGCGTAATAAAGACAATAAAAATAACAAAGCAACGAAGTACCTAAGTTCGTCAGCGGCCGTAGAAAGGCTTAAGACGCACCACGTGCATGGATGACTTCGGGTCGTGCGCGGCGCCGCTGTGACTGCGAAATGCCGTCTGGCACGACCTCATAGTCCAGTGCGCCAATACGTCGGATTATCTTATATGGTCCGAAATAGCGACGAAACAGTTTCTCACTAAGTCCTCGTCGGCGTATCGGAGTCCAGACCCAAACACGGTAGCCGGGCTGGTACTCGACGTAACGTCGTCGAAGATTCTAGTGTCGCCTGTCGGTCCTCTGTTGGTTCTTGATGCGCAGGCGGGCGAGCTGTCGACTTTCTTCGGCACGCTGCAAATAGGTGGCAACGTCGAGATCTCCTTCGTCGGAGACATCCGGTAGCATGGCGTCTAGCGTCGTTGCCGCTTTCCTTCCGTAGACCAGGTTGAACGGCGCCATGTGCGTCGTTTCTTGCGTGGCCGTGTTGTATGCGAAGGTCACGTACGGAAGGATGGCGTCCCACGTCTTGTGTTCGACGTCGACGTACATTGCCAGCATGTCGGCGATGGTCTTATTTAGGCGCTCGGTGAGGCCATTTCTCTGCGGGTGGTAGGCGGTGGTCCGGCGATGGCTTGTCTGGCTCTATCGCAGGATGGCTTGAGTTAGTTCAGCCGGGAAGCCCGTACCTCTGTCGGTGATGAGGACTTCTGGGGCACCGTGACGCAGGAGGATGTTCTCAACGAATAATCGGGCTACCTCGGCAGCAGTGCCTTTGGGCAAGGCTTTTGTTTCGACGTAGCGGGTGAGGTAGTCCGTAGCTACGATGATCCATTTATTCCCGGACGTCGACGTCGGAAAAGGCCCCAGTAAGTCCATCCCGATCTGCTGGAACGGTCGGCGAGGTGGCTCGATTGGCTGTAGAAGTCCGGCTGGCCTTGTCGGCGGTGTTTGCGTCGCTGACAGTCTCGGCATGTCCTTACGTAATGGGCGACGTCGGCAGAGAGGCGAGGCCAGTAGTAGTTTTGTCTTATCCTCGCGAGAGTGCGGGAAAAACCGAGATGTCCAGCCGTTGGGTCATCATGGAGAGCTTGCAGAACCTCTGGACCCAATGCTGAGGGTACCACGAGGAGGTAGTTGGCTCGGAGAGGCAAGAAGCTCTTCTTTAGGAGAATGTCGTTTTGCAAGAAAAACGACGCCAATCCTCGCCTGAACACCTTCGGCACAATGACGGTCTTGCCTTCCAGGTAGTCTACAAGGCTCCTTAGTTCCGGGTCGGCTCGCTGTTCGGCGAATTCGTCGGCACTGATGCGTCCCAAGTAAGTGTCGCCATCCTGGTCGTCTTGTGGCGGCGGTTCGACGGGGGCGCGAGACAAGCAGTCGGCGTCAGAGTGCTTTCGCCCGGACTTGTAAACGACGGTGATGTCGAATGCTTGAAGTCTCAGGCTCCATCGTGCGAGGCGACCTGAAGGATCCTTCAAGTTAGCTAGCCAACACAAGGCGTGGTGGTCGCTCACAACTTTGAAGGGCCTGCCATAGAGGAAGGCGAAACTTTGATGTAGCCCAGATGATGGCAAGGCACTCCTTTTCTGTTGTGGAATAATTTGATTCCGCCTTCGATAGCGACCGGCTAGCGTAACTTACAACCCTTTCTAGTCCGTCAGTCCTCTGCACAAGCACGGCGCCGAGTCCTACGCTGCTTGCGTCGGTGTGGACTTCGGTATCGGCGTTTTCGTCGAAATGCGCAAGAATGGGCGGCGATTGCAGGCGTCGCTTCAGTTCTTCAAATGCTTCGATTTGCGGCGTCTGCCACTTGAACTCGACGTCGGCCTTCATGAAGTACGTCAGTGGCTCGGCGATCCGTGAAAAATCCTTGACGAAGCGCCTGTAATAGGCGCACAGGCCAAGAAATCTACGCATTGCCTTCTTGTCGGTAGGCGGAGAAAAGTCAGTGATGGCCGCCGTTTTCTGTGGGTCAGGGCACACTCCAGACTTGTTGATGACATGGCCCAAACACAAGAGCACCTCGTATGCGAAGCGGCACTTTTCTGGCTTCAACGTGAGTCCGGAGGTCTTGATAGCTTGAAGAACTGTTTCAAGGCGCTGGAGGTGTTCCTCGAAGCTTGAGGCAAACACAACGACGTCGTCCAAATAGACGAGGCAAGTCTGCCACTTCAAGCCTGCCAGTACTGTATCCATGACCCGTTGGAAAGTTGCAGGTACCGAGCAAAGACCAAACGGCATGACCTTGAACTCGAACAGTCCGTCTGGTGCACGGTGTAAGAATAAGGAGAGGTGCTGACACTCTCCCCCCAACGCGCGCGAAAGCGCCGATAGCTCGCGTCCAGATTATGTTCGGCTTGGTTGCAGCTAGTTTGGTGCCGTCATAGAGGGCGCTGCGGTATGCGGTCCTCCGCATACCGCAGCGCCCTCTATGACGGCACGCATTTCAGTAGCTCAGAAAAGACCTTTATGGGTAGCATTTCTAGATATTAAAGGAGCTTATGACAACGTAGACAGGGAATTGTTGTGGGATATTCTTCAATACGAAGGCATAGATGACGATTTCGTGCAGCTGTTGAGGGAGATATATCGAGACAACCAAGTACAAGTGGCATGGGAAGGCCGAAAAGGAAATGAAATGGTGGGAATTCACCAAGGATTGAAGCAAGGATGCCCTCTGTCACCATTGTTGTTCACGCTTTAGGTCAAGGGCATAGAAAGACGACTGGAAAACAGCCAATTAGGTTTTGATTTATCCTACATGCGTAATGGACAAATGGTGCAACAGAAGGTCCCTGGATTGATGTACGCAGACGACATTGTGCTACTAGCGGACAATAAAAAAGATTTACAGATACTTGCGAATATCTGTGGGAACGCAGCGACAAATCTAGGCTTAAGTTTAGCACAGAGAAATCAGGGATTATGATCTTTAATGAACACACGAGTAACTTCGTGGTGTCAATTCAACAGCAAGTAATACCCATAGTGAAGCAATATAAGTACCTCGGCGTACACATAAACGAAGGAAAGAATTACTCAAGCAACCACCAAGATAATCTGAAAATAAAGGGGAAGCGGAATGCAGCATTAATGAAACACAGAGCACTGTGGGGCCACAATAAGTATGAGGTGGTGCGTGGAATCTGGAAAGGAGTAATGGTGCCAGCGCTAACATTCGCAAATGCCATTATATGCTTAAAATCGGATATATTGGCGGGTTTGGAAGTTAACCAAAGATCAGTAGGCCAGTTGGCTTTGGGAGCACACGGTAATACGACAAATGATGCAGTGCATGGAGACATGGGTTGGGCCTCTTTTGAAGTCAGAGAAGCACAAAGCAAAATTAGTTTTGAAGAAAGGCTCAGGAACATGGATGAAAATAAATGGGCGGCTAAAGTGCACAAGTATCTCTACATGAAAAGCGTGGACACAGAATGGAGGAAGAGGTCAAGGAAGTTGGCAACCAAGTACAGGATAATCGAAACTGTAAATAGACAACCAGGGGTCATCAGAAAGAAAGTGAGAGAAATAGAGACCGTGAATTGGATGCAAAGAATGGAAACGAAAAGGACAATGGAGATTTACAAGAATGCGAAGAAAGAAATTAGAAGGGAAAATCTGTACGATAACACAAAGGGCAGTGCCTTGCTATTTGAGGCTCGAGCCGGTTGCCTAAGGACGAAAACATATCGGAACAAATATTCGGAACTAGATGAGACATGTGTATGCTGCAGTAAAGATCCAGAGACCACTCAGCACATCCTAATGGAATGCGACGGGATCCACCCAGCGAGAACCGTAGGTAACGTGAAACTCCCAGAAGCGCTTGGGTTTAAAGTGGAAGGAAACATAAATAGATCAGCCGTAGAGATCAGCAAGAGACGATTAGAGTACTGGTGGAAAAAAAGCAGGGAAAAGATGGATACGACCTGATCTCTTAAAATCATAGGCAGCGGTACAAGCTAAATTTTTGAAAAAGAAAGATAATGAGAGGTATACAAAAATGCTAGATAAAGAACATGTGTAGTATACCTGATTAAATCAAGCAGGTTAAGTGACTATTTCTCGCCACCCCGTTTCAAAGGGGATGCCAATAAATCATCATCATCATCATCATCATCATCTCCGCATACCAGCCTCGGCGGCAAGGCGCGTGCTGCCGCTGCTTCGTCTTCCAGCTTGCATGTGCGCTTGCGCTGTTTTGAAGGCACGATTTTTGTTCGCGTTCGTTTCATGAGCTTGTGCTTGGGTATTGTCGCCACGGGCCCTCGAAGAAGGTGGCAGCGGCCTTCTGAGGGGCGTTTGAAATGGCTAGAAAGTGCTTCGTTCCGAACTGCAATTCTGGATACCTGACTTGTGCGGAGCGTGTGCCTTTATTCAAAGCGCCGTCCGACAGAGGTCGTCTAGAGCAGTGGCGCCGTGCAAATCTGAGGGCAGACCGAACTCTAACGCCTACCGACCATGTCTGCACCAGCCATTTTTGAGAGGATATGATATCGATGGCATATTGTCACGACGTCGAAAGCTCGAGGGACAAACGAAACGCACTTGTCGGCAGAGGCAGTAACAAGAACGGACGCTTTTAAAATAGCCCGCGCTAGTCACTGCTTCTTCTTCTTCTTTTTGCTATGTTTTTCATAAGTGCCGATGTGTCTTATGCCGTCGTCATCGCCGCGCTAAATACGTGGCAATATTACGTGGAGCGCTCGATAGAAGGATTCCCACCTTATTTCCAAACTGTCCAAAGAACCTCACACGGTCAAATAAACCTCGAAAGCCACTGCGGAAGACAAAACCTCCTGTGTGCCACAGTAGCTTGTGCAAATTTTGCTGCATGTAAAAGATATATACTGGGTGGTTTACTATCATGCACCAAGATTGGAAAATATGTAAATGTCACGTAGCTGGACAGAACCAAGGTAATGTTGTCTGCCGTCGCTTGGAGATACTCAGATTATTTTTTTTATTCCGCTTACTTACATAATTATTATCATAATTGATTAATCAACTCTTTTAATGCTATAATTCGATAAAAAGTATAAACAAGATAATTATACAGCAGCGTGCAAAACTCCCAATATAACTTTCTGGTGCTCAATACGTGATACATAAAAGTGTTTTCCGAGCGTGAACGAAACCCGCGAATACAGCAATATTGCCGCGCGACTGGCCACTCGAGGCCCTTTGCGTGTATTCGTGAGCTTCTTTCATGCTCGGAAAAACACTTCTACGTAGCGCGTATTGAGCAATACAAAGCTGTATCGGGAGTCTTTGATGTTGCTCTACAATTTTCTCATTGACACTTTTTAATCTAATAATTGAGAAGTTGATCAATAAATACGACTAATTCTCTAATTAGGCGAAATGTAAAAAATAACTGAGTATCTCCAAGGGACGGCAACAACATTACTATGGTTCTGTCCAGCTACTTGACATTTGCATATTTTGAAATATTTGTGCACCCTGTAAAATACTGCTGTTTTCTGTGCAGATGTGTGCCTGATTTTCAAATTTGTTCCATCCTGGCTACTGAATTTTTTTTACAATGCGCGTGCGGTGTATATTACATGCTTGCATGTTTTTATACATTTTTCCATTGTGGGGAGTGTATGAGACCGCAAGCTTCTGGGATGGTTATCACCTATTAAAATTATCGAGCTTCTTCAAGCACAAGTTTTTTCGTATTGTGTCTATGCAAAAAAAAGGTCTATGGGATTATTGTGTGGTGGGTGTAAGTGTATTTGTGGACAGGCTGCAGCATGCATTGTCAAACACGCTTACATCGGCACATTCTCATATGCAATTTAAGAAAAAAGAAAGTTACCTCTTCTTTTTTAGATCCTGCAAGAGTCTCTCAGTCCTCAATGGACGAAAGCCCAATGAATAATATACACGGTCTATGTTAAGTGGAACTGGAATAAAAAAGGCATTTGCTCAGGTTTTCATGAGTAAACTGTGGTAGTGATGCTCTAATTCAAGATAGACGCCTGCCTTCGTCCCGCCTAAGGAATTCCCGTTTGAAAGAGCTTTTACATAGCTGATGTGCATTCTCATCTGATGTTCTAGGCATGAACAGCCACTTTGCTCGAGTGCATTGCATATCGCAAGCTTGCGCCGTTTCATTTCTCAATTTATATCGCGGCCACATTGAATTCGCGCAACGATGATTTAATTGTTTTGCTGAGTGTGAATGGAAGCAGCGATAAGCATGAAATACATTTTCTGGTGCAGTCACTATTTTCTTCTGATCGAGGGGTAGCACGTGGACTAACACTTTCGTTTTTTTTATGGTTGGATGAACCGCTAGACCGGACGAAACAAATTGCGCGCGCGAGCGTAACTTCAGAGGGCTTTGAGTGCTGCCCGATTGATCCGTGTTGACGTCATCCACGCCCTGCACAAGGAACCTTCATGTTAGCGAAGCCTGGTACACTTATCACTTTAATGTGAAATAACGTTTTTTTTTTTCGCGCTTTGAGATTTACTCACTCCACTACGAACGAAAATTTAGCGGAGGCAGAGGAACGCCAAGCCGCCGGGGCCGCTAAGCTGGGACCGCTGGCCGCGGCGCCCACTATCTGCTCGTAGCATAGCTACTCGGTGCGCCCGCGCGCGGCCGAACATAATCTGGACGCTCGCTCGCGCGCAGTGTCAACACCTAAATATTCTTCCACCGTGGTCTGGTGTTATAAAGGCAGTCTTCTCCCGGTGTCTCTCGTCGACTTCGATTTGCCAGTAGCCGGTTTTGAGGTCCATCGACGAAAAATACTTTGCGTTGTAGAGTCGATCCAAGGCGTCGTCAATCCGTGGGAGAGGGTATACGTCCTTCTTCGTGATCTTGTTGAGGCGACGATAATCGACGCAGAAACGTAGGGTTCCATCCTTCTTCTTCACTAACACCACGGACTCTTGGACTCCCACGGACTCTTGGACGGCTGGACGATGTCGTCGCGTAGCATTTCGTCGACTTGTTGCCCTATGGCCTCGCGTTCGCGCGCCGAAACTTGGTACGGGCTCTGGCGGAGTGGGCGGACATATTCGTCGGTTATGATGCGGTGCTTGGCGACCGGGGTTTGTCGAACTTTTGACGACGACGAGAAGCAGTCCTTGTATTGCAGGAGCAGAGCTTTTAGCTGTTCTTTCTTATGCCAGGGAAGGTTCTGATTGACGTCGAAAGTTGGTTCAAGTACTACAGTCTTCGTTGCATGTGCACTAGAATCCGTGAAGGCAAAAGCACTGCTGGCTTGCACTATTTCGTCGATGTAGGCGACCGTTGTGCCTTTGTTAATGTACTTGTATTCGTCGCTGAAGTTCGTGAGCATCACTCTTGCTTTCCCTTCACGTAGCTCAGCTATGCCTCTAGCGACGCAAATTTCATGATCGAGCAGTAAGTGATGATCGCCCTCGATGACGGCCTCCATATCTGCAGGCACTTCGGCACCGACGGAAATGATTACGCTGGAGCGAGGCGGAACGGTGACTTGTTCTTCTTGCACATTCAAGGCATGGTAACTGATGTTTCTATCCGGTGGCATCGCGTTGTACGTTGAAAGCGTTATCGACTTGGACCTCAAGTCGATGACTGCACC
Source organism: Dermacentor silvarum (assembly GCF_013339745.2). Classification (NCBI taxonomy): domain Eukaryota; kingdom Metazoa; phylum Arthropoda; class Arachnida; order Ixodida; family Ixodidae; genus Dermacentor; species Dermacentor silvarum. Next base: position 30,643,020 of record NC_051156.1, read on the forward strand.
CTGTTGATTTAGAAAGTCCATGCCTAGGATGACATCCCTGGAGCAGTGCTGCAGGATTACGAAGTTCGCCGGGTAAGTGCGGTTGGGGACCGTGACTCGCGCTGTGCAGATTCCACCCGGCGTTATTAGGTGGCCTCCCGCTGTCCGGATATCGGGTCCTTGCCAGGCCGTATTCACCTTCTTCAACTTGGCGGCGACCGCGCCACTGAAGACGGAATAATCGGCGCCAGTGTCGACGAGAGCAGTGACGTTATGACCATCGATTCGCACGTCTAGATCGGTAGACCGGCGTCTGGAGTTGCGGTTAATTCGTGGCGTCGGATCACGGCTGCGTCGGCTTGCTCTGCTGCTGCTACGTCGCGTCCGAAGGTCTTCTTTCGGCGGCGAAGTGTTGTCAAGGTTGTCGCTAGACGGCGTGCTGATATCTCGTCGTGATGATTCGCGAATCGTCGTCGTCGATGGCGGCGGAGGATCTTCGTCATTGCGTCGAACAGCAACCGCACCTCCATTGGTTGCTGCTTTTAGTTTCCCGGGTAAGGGCTTTGAGATCGGCCCCGAGTAGGACCAGTGTACTGACGGCGATGGGGCGAGATGTAGCGGCCTGGTGACGGCGAGCGTGAGGGTCGTCGTGGTTGCCACTGAGCTCCGGCGAGGTAGTCGGCGATGTCACGTGGTCGCTCGCCAGGCTGTGGGCGAGGTGCGTTGACGGCGAACCCTCGTCGGCCCATCTCGCGGTATGGGCATCGGCAGTAGACATGGCCGGCTTCCCCGCAGTGATAGCAGAGCGGGCGGTGGTCGGGGGCGCGCCAAATGTCCGTCTTCCTTTGGTAACTGCGCTGGGCGACGGGCGGGCGTGCTGGCGGCGGCGGCGGTGGACGACGGAACTGCGGCGTTACGGGGCCCTGGCGCGAGCGCGGAGGGGGGCCTTCACGACGGGAGACGGCGGCATAGGTCATCGCTTCCGGCTGGGGTTGCGGAGATTCGGGAAGTCCTAGCGATTGCTGGATTTCCTCCCGCACGATATCGGCGATGGAAGCAACTTGAGGCTGCGACGACGGTAGCAACTTCTGCAGCTCTTCGCGTACTATCGCCCTGATGGTGTCTCGTGGGTCGTGGGAGAGTCCTTGGACTTCGGCGTACTGTGGCGTCGAACGGCGATTTTATTGCCAGTTGCGCATGTCCAGTGCTTTCTCGATCGTCGTAGCCTCCGAGAGAAAGTCTTGGACTGTCGTTGGTGGATTCCGCACCAGTCCGGCGAATAGCTCCTGCTTAACTCCCCGCATGAGCAAGCGAACTTTCTTGTCTTCTGGCATAGCGGGGTCGGCGTGCCGGAATAATCGAGTCATTTCTTCAGTGTACATACCGATGCTCTCATTAGGGAGCTGTACACGCTTTTCCAGGAAGGCTGCAGCTCTTTCTTTGCGGACGACGCTCGTGAAGGTGTCCAGGAATGCGGCTCGGAAGAGGTCCCAGGTTGTTAGTGCACGCTCCCTATTCTCGAACCAGGTTCTGGCGCCGTTTTCAAGCGAGAAGTAAACATGGCGCAGCTTGTCGTCGCAGTCCCACTTGTTGAATGTAGCGACCCGGTCGTATGCCTCCAGCCAGCTTTCGGGGTCTTCACATGGCAAACCGCGGAAAGTCGGCGCCTCCCTGGGTTGTTGCATTACGATTGCAGATGTCGGCGCAGAGGCTGTCATGGTAGCTGCTGCCGAGGTCATGACTTTGGTCCTCTTGGTCTTGTCGGGTAGGCGTTCGTACTCCGGTGGCAGGTTCAATAGCCTATGGCTAGCTCGCTGGTCGGAGTAGGCGTCGATGTCTTCTGGACGGTTTGGGCTTGGCTCACGGCTGGATGGGGGACTCCGGTACAAGGACATAAAAGCACCTCCACCAGATGTCACGTAGTAGTGACGCTGAAGTAAACAGTCGTAAAAGTGTGTATGACAAAACTTATTCTTTATTGGGTGAACCTGTGCCCACAAAAGCAAGCTGCGCTCGAAGCACAACGAAAGCGACGAACACAGTCGGCGATCGTCGAAATCTGATCTGCGGCGAAACGCGTTGGCTTTTATACATGAGTCATCGAATATTCCAGGTTATTCCCTGGTGCCCGCGTGTCTTCCAGAAAGTTCTAGACAATTCGAGTCGGTCATACAATCTGATAACGTAAGCGTCGGTGAATACAGAAAACGGAAAGAAGCATCGATAACGTTCGAGAAACTTCCGGTACAGGCGCGTCCTACGCCGAGCAATAACGGTTAACATTTGTGAGCCGGTGAAGAGCTGTCACCGGTGAAAGATAAACAAGTACACGTGGCAATATGAACTTTCGGAGAGGTCGACGAAGCTTGGGCGTGCAGTTCCTCACGGATTATGGAGCGAATCAGAGCACGTAGCTCGCTATCGTTGGACGCCCTGAAATCAGACGTGTCAGGGTATAAGCGGATAATAGTAAGCTCATCTAAGCGCTGACACGTACTGATGATGTCTGCGACGGTAGTGGGGTTCAGTACGACAAGAGCATTGCATGCCACAGTCGCAATACCCTTGAGCAGGTGGCGTACACGGTCACTCTCCGCCATCGAGCTGTTCACACGGCGGCAGAGGGCAAGCACGTCCTCTATGTACGAAGTGTACGACTCTCCCGTGTGCTGAACACGCTCTGCAAGCTTCTTCTTGGCGATATCTGAGCGGACAGAATAGTTCGCGAAAATCTGTCGTAGGTGAAGTTTAAAGGTGCTCCAGTTTACCAGATCGAGCGCGTGGTTGGAAAACCAAGTTTTTGCGACGCCGGTGAGATAGAGGACGACGTGGCGCAGTTTTGCAGATTCGTCCCAGTGATTAAAGTCACTCACGCGCTCGTATTGCTCCAACCAGTCTTCAACGTCATCACCCCGAAGTCCAGCAAACACCAGTGGATCCTTTTGAGGGGTGGTGACTGTCCAAGAAGGGGTTGCCGCCGGAGCAGGCAAGGTGGATGTCGCGGTATTGGCCTGCTGGTCTTGGGACATGGTCGAGTGCAGTTGGAATAGGCGGCGACCCGAGCGGAGCTCCAGGGATATAGCGTAGCTGAAGCTGAAGCGAGGTCGGGGGCGAGAGGACCGAGGAACCAGACAGCACACTCCACCACTTGCGAGACAACGTTTAGGCGGTCACTCTCTGCTTTATTCTCTCAAGCGAGAGCCCCACCACCAGGCCCAGAATGGCGATGATGAGTATGTACAGACGAGAATATGAAGCGTATGCTCACAATACCTATAACAGTTACACTGGAAACTTCGTGTGACCTCGAAAGATTGTTCACTGAAGTAACGAGCTTATATGCGTATTCGCGAGACCTCAGAGTAGGAGACAACTCAGTTTTACAGCCTGCGTCCCCTCGCACCGCCAAGAGACTGTAGTCTCTTGGTTGAGCCATGCGACAAGTGGATTCAGTTAAACACGTTAGGGAGATACATGTGTTTTGTGCGTATTAAGTCGCACAAGTACACATCTATGTAAAAGCAATGTAACGTCTTGTAAAAGACTTAATGCAAAAGGTACAATCAAGAAATAATTTCCTGACGAAAGGTGAGTTATTGAGAAGATAAGACATAAGATATATAAACATTATACGATATATAACAATTTTTGAACACAACTTATGACTAGAATTATTAACATAAGTATTATATGATTCCGTAACGCCATAGTTTCATTACATGTCAAAGCATGCCTTATCCCACTGGTTTCGTTTATCTTCCGGAGGCAAAACAAAGGATTATAGAGTAAAAATTATCAGATGCCGAAATAAATAAACATATTAACAAATAAATAAATAATACAGCGATATATCAAACGCGCGAAAGGACTCGATTGCAAATATAGGAACAACGTGGACTGTGTTATTGAGTGGCAAATGCAGCATGTGACGAATAAAAATTAATAAGGAAAATGCACAGCATGGACTGGGAGCTTTACAAATAGCGCAACCACGCGTCTTTTCTTACCCTAATGCCTTCACTCGGCTTGCGCTGTTATGGACCCCATTTTCAATCCTTTGTATAACTTTTTGCATTGTTTTCTAAGCCAGGTAGTTTGCTTTGACTTGTAAGTTGGTGCCTTTCTCTCTCCTATTAAAGACATCAGTTCGTTGTCTGATGAGATGATTTCACCATTGAAAAAGAGTTCGTTGGGGCACTTATTCTGGAAATGAAGTCGTCGGCAATCTTAATCAAATTGATTTTGCGGGAGAGTTCTTTGTGGGCGTGAAAAAAATGCCAGATGGTTCAAACGGGCTTGTCCAGTCGTCGACCGCTAGTACATTTTCAGTCGCCGAAGACAAGAAAAGGACCTCTCAGATGTGAACGACGAGACCGGTATGGCCAACGCAATTTTTTGAACTTGGCCATTTCCGGCAAAAGGTTTCGCAGGTGTTGGCCCTTGCCCCCCGTAAACATGTGCACGACGTCACCAAATGTGTTCAATGATGCCGACCTTTGCTGGCTTAAAATGTCAATCAGCATATCTCTGTGCAAAATCAGGCGTCCTGATTCAAGGTCGTCACCATAGAACTATGTTATATATGCTTCGTCTTCCTTCCCTATGGCAAGCTGCTCAATGTGGGACTTACGCTGCCACATATCAGGTGGATACCTGCTGTTTAACGAAGACAGCACTGTGTCAAGTACTTCATAGAACCTCTGGCGGTACATGTTACTCGCTGATGGAAACACGTGAGCTGAGGAACCTTCTTTATAGCGGCGTGGAGTCTTCTATCGCCTAACGGCTAGAACACACGGGTCCTCGACTTCTACTTTTCCTGCCTCTGCCATACATATGTGGGTCACGCGCTTCATTTTGGAGTTAATCTGCGCCGAGTTCAAGCTTGGGCCATCCGAGATGGCTGGTCCCTTCGCGTGCGCTGTCTCCGCGCGAACTACAGTGTTATGTTTCCGCTGGTGCTTATACGGTGGAAAATACGCTTCCTTTTCAGTGTCAGACGGGTTCCGGCGAAGTACCGATAAGCGAGGTGGCCACTATTGGTTTTGTCGTCGGTGCTCATGCTGTGTTTGTAGCCGGTGCACATTGCAACGTCCGCAGCCGCGGTAGAAGCGAGCTCGACGTCCGTTTTCCATTTCTCCTTTTATTGCGACAGAAATTGTGTCGACACTCCGGGCAAATTTTTGCTGTCTTCGTCGCCGTGATATTCCGTATAAAGTCCAAAAGTCATATGAGTGAGCGACCCGTACACTACGGGTGCGAGAAAAAGCCCGTAACGCTGAGCCGTAACACTTGACGGACATTATCTTGCCACGCGCTCAATATTCGGGTTAGTTGGAGGTCACGTGATCAAATGCGTGCATGGGCAGAAGAGCACGCGTCTTCACATCTAGCCCTGCCGCAGCTGCAAATTACTTTGTGTGGTTGACGCTTACGCGACCCGCGTGCCGTATCCAATTGTTGGTAATCATTGGGGGGTGCAATGATCAAAGGCGAGCAGGGATGGCTGCTAACTCCATGCGTGCTGTCTTCCTTAGGCTGTTTTTCCGCGCCCCAAGTGTTGCAGATCACATAGCCTAAGTTAAGAGACAGGGGTAATTGGAGATCGCTGACAAAAGCCGTCCCGTAGTGGACATAAAAATATGCAGATGATAATGATGAATCTAATTTTCGGAGTCGCGGTGAATCGCATGGCTGTACGAACCGTTCGTCCCTGCTGCCGGCGTTCATCATAATGCCAGCGTTGTGATAGCCACTGCTCGTGGTCATCCAGCGGGATATTTACAGGTTTACATGGTCCGTTCATTGCACGATGTTTGTTATTTTAATTATTGAGTAAATGTTACTACAATTCATATAGTCGATATAACCAACGTACAGACTCGTGTGAGGGCCGCACTTTATTGCCGCAATTTTGACGAGCCTTACAAGGGACCGGGCCATTTTATCTAATTTTTCCAACTACGAGTATGAAATCCGCCGGAAACCTCCGAGATTGCCTCCTCTCGCCCTCTATATTAGTTTACAACTTTAGAAGGCAGCGGCATTTCCCCTCAAAGGCGGATACACACGAGAATCCACCAATGGGCGAGCACTCTAGACTGATGTCATGAGCCGGACGGCCGGTGACCCCGCCGACAGAGGACATGGCAGCCCGCGCTTCGAGCTGGGCCGAGTCGCGTCAGCGGGACTATTTCTTTCGTCGCGGTAGCAATAGGCTGCTGCGCTTCAGTGATCAGGGCGGGGTGCCTCTCCTGTCTTCTTAAGTTATAACCGAATTTTTTTTATAGTTGCGATGCACGAAAGTATGCTGCGCGGGAAAATTCGCAGTGGAGCGCGATCGGAATCGCGCTGAACGCGATTGCTTTTCGGTTGGATTAAAAAAAAAATATTTGCTTTCAAGTTGGGGGTGCGACTCTTACACAGATTTATACGGGAATAATCTTTTTCGTGTAATTGTCTAATGCTTCGCTATCATTATTACTGCTTCGCCTTTCCGGAAAGCTTCAGCCTCTTTTTTTTTCTGAGTCCTAGTAGAAGCTCTGCTGCGCATGACTGCTATTGATTGTGATTTCGAGTGAATCCAGCTTGGCCTCAGTTCGGTTACTAAGTTAACTATATATACTTATGACCTCTGCGTGCACGTTGCAATGTTTCCATCTCCAATAAATGTTGTAAATTATTAGGTTTTTTTTTCACGAGTCGCTAGCATGATCTGCTGGAAAGAGAAGCAATGCTGAGACACATATGATTCACGCGCATTTCACACAGCTTTCATAAAGCACTCTGCCGAAGGGGTCACTGAAGTCTGCAGGTCTTTTTCAGTGTCAAAAAAAGTTCGCAAAGCAATTAGTAGCGAGTTGAACATAAAGCAACATATTGATTCTCTAGACAAAGGCTATCCATATCATTAGAAGTAATTGTTAGTAGGCTACTTCTTTCTCTTTCAAAATATCATAAATTTTGTCCTGTTTACAGATTGAAATATATGATGTGTCTGCGCTTGGTGTTCACAATGTAAATTAAAATACCTTGTTGAAGTGAAAAAATGCTGATGAGGGAGCCGCCGTTGGTGCTTCTAATGCGCTTGTTTTCCTATTGCCAGGATTTTCACAAATAAAGCAAAATTATGAATAAAAGCCATGCGCGTCCGCGTCAACAATGATGCAGTAAGCTTTTAGCCCCAATATCATTTGAAGGGAAGATGTAGGGGCACTTTAAAAGAAACCATAAACGGTTTGGGTAACAGGGCTCTGGTACTGACAGTTTTGCGGAGCGGGGGGGGGGGGCTTCGGCATCGCCGGGGGGGGGGGGGGGGGGGCTCGAGCTACAAGTCGCTCGTTTACGACATACATGTATAATTGAGAAAGCAAACGTAAAAGGAAATAACACAAAACGATACCTGCCAAGTCTCCCGGATTACCCGGGAGACTCCCGGATTTGGACCATTTCTTCCGGTTTTACGGTTCACAGTAAAATCTCCCGGAAATTGCCGTTGTCCTGTTCCTGCGTCTAGCGCTTTGGCAGGCCACATTGGCAAAAAAAAAATAAATCCAACCCAATCTAATCCAGTAAGAGGTTCCTCGCGCAAAATAAGGAAAGCAGTAAGCAAACCCTACAGATGCACTCTTTCGTAAACCGCAGAGCCGCTCCTTACGCTGACGGGGTTGTTGGGTGCCCTAGTCTCATTAAGCTAGCGAGCGAATGCCGCCTTCCGCAACTAGCAACACTCGACTCTCCATCGTTGTTCTCGGCGTCAGCCGCTCGGGCATTGCATAGAGTCAGTCATGGCTTTAAAAGCAAGGAGCGCTAGCGCAAAAAGTATCTTCAAGTATTTTTAACGTACTGCTCAGCCGAAGTGACGCTGGGTATTTTGTTGATACCAGAGAGCAATGCAGAGTGCGAGCGGCAATTTAACGCCATGACAAATACGAGGACGCCGTGCCGCTCGTCCAATGTGTGTCGCTCGTTCAAGTCGTAGGGAAACGTGAACCTCGCTAAATGTGAAAGAAATGTAATTTCTTACAATCAATCATTATCTGAATAATTTTTGAACACCCGCCGTGGTTGCTTAGTGGCTTTGGCATTGCGCAGCTAAGCACGAGTTCGCGGGATCAATTCTCGGCCGCATTTCGTTGGCGGCGAAATTCAAAAGCGCCCGTGTGCCGTCCATTGGGTGCACGTTGTAAAAAAACCCAGATGGTCCAAATTAATCCGCAGTCCACCACTACAGCGTGCTTCATAATCAGATGGTGGTTATGGGACCTAAGACCCGAGAATATAAGTTTTAAAGAATTTTCGAAGGCAAAATTAGCAACAACGAAATGCTTGCAAAAGTGAGACCGTGATGTTCATGTGGTCATTTGTATATCTGTAAATGAAATTGAAATAAAGTTCATCTGGGAGTACTTGAAAATATCGACAATGAGGGGGGGGGGGTGCCTCGATGCCAGCGCCGCCGTTCAGGGTGGAGACAACCCCGCTGGCGCCGCCATATTGAATCACACGAGCTCAGACTCAGCTACGCTTGCGTTCATAAATAGTGTTACTCGCGGCGCACTTCCAAGTGCTTTGCCTTGATGATTTTTTTTATCGGTATCGCATCTGCACAACTTTATAACCAATAGCCGTTAACTCGTCGAAGGTCAAAGACGTAAATGTATGGCGCTGGGAACATGCCCCAAGTTGCCTAATTCAATCACATTTAATATGCCGTGTGTATGTTTGAAATACGCACCATTTTTTTGCGCTTCGATGCTTGGTATATAAGGTTTGCGACCCCCTGTGTGTGGAAGTTTTTCTTTTTCGCTGTTGTATTTTGGTTTACACGTCACGCCTCCTTTACCGTAGCCAGCCACTCGCGCACGGCGGTTAGTTTCCCTTGCGTTGCGCGTGCTCTTCGCGTTCGTTGAAATTATTTGACAATATCTACGCGCAATTTTGATTTTCTTGCCCACAAAACTGTGTGCTGACAGGAATAAGCTGGTGTAAAAATAACTGCGATATGAAAATAAGGTTTAGTTAGCGCTGTAGAGAAAAATGTTACGTAACTTGTCTGTGTCAATCTTGCGTAGTACACACAAGAAACCAAACGACGCACAAAATACATTTACTTAGTAATGTCTAGTACAGTCAATCAAGACAGAGTCAATCATGAAACATGAAAAATTATATGTACTGTGTGGCGCCTGAAGGTTATGTTGAAAGACGAGATAAAAAAAAAATTCGCAAGGTATGCTCGACACACACAATTCGAGATAGGGAGAGATTTTTTTTAATTTATTCATTACATGGGAGGGAGGGGGGTTTTCAAGTGAATACATCAACCTTATTACACACAATATAAACCGAAAACAAGAATACAAACAAGAAAACGTAACCGTGAGTAATATTAATCAAGATATCCAGCCAGAATACATCAGCTACCATCGAATACGTCGCATCAGCCAAACACATCGATGGCGAGTACAGAACATTTTATAAATAACCATTAGAACACTGATAACTACACTGAAAAAATAAACAACACTGCATACATATTGTTACGGGGAGATTTACAGAAAAGGGGGTTTATTTACACTATGTACAAGGAGACTAAATGTTGGCCAGCAACAACAAGATGGCGAACGACAGTTTCACCTCTTCCTCGTCTCGTCGGCTCTATGCTTCAGCGTCTTCTTTGTCCGCCGGACAACTGGCTCATAACACTACCCTCCGTCGGCGAAAGCACCGAGTCGGTGCAGGTGAACGAAGGGTACATGAAAAAAGTTGTCGCAGTTTCACCTAAAAGGCGAAGCATCAATTGCGATAGCAAATTTGTAGAGAGCTATACAGAGTAATGATATCAGTTTTATCAGCTGTATAAACTTGGACATGCAGCAGCACGGGCAACACGCAGAACTGTTGTCGACGCCGTGCGTTTTGCCCGCGTTCACTCAAAATGCGTGCGCCGTTGGTGACTGTTGCCGGAGCCTCTGATATAACTAGGCACTTGGTACCGTAGCTAAACGTCGCCTCCCTTCACTCCCCCTCCCCCCCCCCCCTCCCCCACGGCCTCTCGCGCGTCGGAAGAAGGCGCGTTTGCTCTACATATATGGTGATTGTAAAGGAGGAAACAGACGCCTACTTCTGCAGCCTTCAAGGGAGCACGGCGCAGAACGCGCGTTTGTTCTCCGCCGTGCGTTCACTCCCCGTGAAAGCGCGCGCCCCTCGCGCCCTTTCACTCGCACATACAGCGTTCGGCTCGCGGCGACGATTTCATCTCCATTGACGTCATACGGAATCTCACGGTGACGGCGACGACGACGGCGACGCCGACGGCAGAAATCTGCTTTTGAGTGTCCATATAATTGCTATCGCAATAAAAAATAAAACTAGCACACAAGGTATTAAGGGGTGTCCGGGGCACGATAGGGCTTGAGACGGACAACGTGTACAATGTCCTTGCGGAGAGGAGCAGAGGATGACGAAGGCAGCAGTGGAGCGATTTCATAAGTGACATCAGTCACTTGGCGGCACACGCGATATGGACCGGTGTACTGGAAGATCAGTTTTTCGGATAAGCCAACGCGTCGTGCTGGGTACCACAGGAGAACGAGCAATCCAGGGACAAAGTGGGTGGTCCTGCGGTGGCTGTTGTAGCGAGACTTTTGGTGGATTTGGGACTCAGAAAATCGAGTGCGAGCCACTTGACGTGCATGGTCGGCACGTGCAATAAGGCACCAGGGAGTCCATGGGCAATGTAGGGTTTCGACCGTATAAGAGGAAAAACGGCGAATAACCCGCGGTCTCATGCCTGGAAGTATTGTACGCGAATGTCACAAAGGGTAGTGCAACGTCCCAGTCGTGGTGGTCGGCAGACACATACATGGCCAACATGTCGGTAAGGGTGCGGTTCAGGCGTTCTGTCAAGCCATTCGTCTGTGGATGGTAGGCTGTAGTCAGTTTATGTTGCGTCACGCAGGATCTTAGAATGTCATCGATCACCCTGGACAGGAACTGTCTGCCGCGGTCAGTGAGCCGCTGCCGAGGAGCTCCGTGCTGGATTATGACGTTATGCAGCAAGAAGTCTGCAACGTCGGTGGTACAGCTAGTGGGAAGTGCACGCGTAATGGCAAACCGCGTCGCATAATCTGTGGCAACGGCGACCCACTTGTTGCTAGAGGCGGATAGGGGAAACGGACAAAGTAAATCGAGGCCGACACGGTGAAAAGGCTCGTAAGGAATGTCCAGGGGCTGAAGATGGCCTGCAGGCGGCAGAGTCAACTTGTTTCGGCGCTGACAAAGGTCGCATGAGCCCACGTAACGGTGCACTGAGCGGGACATCCCAGGCCAATAGAAACGGCGGCGTGCGCGGTCGTATGTACGTGACACACCAAGATGGCCCGCCGTTGGTGCGTCGTGAAGCTGCGCCAGGACAGTGTAACGGAGGTGAGCCGGGATGACTAAGAACAGGTCAGGACCGTCAGGGAGTAAACTTCGACGATATAACGTGTCGTCTTGGAGTACAAAGAGGCGAAGGGAAGGATCAGGAGCGTGGGAGTGCAATTTTTCGATAAGCTTGCGTAGAGACGCGTCAAGGCGTTGTTCGGCAGCGATGTTGAAGAGTTGAGAGATGGAAAGAACACACGGGCTGGAGTCGCTCAGAGCAGCGCCCGGTGGATCTATTGGGTATCTGGAGAGGCAGTCGGCATCCTGGTGCAAGCGGCCAGACTTGTAAACGACGGTATACGAGTATTCTTGAAGGCGCAGTGCCCAACGACCAACGCGACCAGTGGGATCTTTGAGAGAAGACAGCCAGCATAGAGCATGGTGGTCTGTAATGACAGTGAAGGGTCGGCCTAAAGGTAAGGGCGAAACTTGGCGATGGCCCAAACTAGAGCGAGGCACTCTCGCTCTGTGATCGAATAGTTTTGCTCAGCCGAGGAAAGAAGGCGACTGGCATAAGCAATAACGCAGTCCTGACCGTGTTGACGTTGGGCTAGAACTGCGCGAATTCCATGGCCACTGGCGTCGGTACGGACTTCTGTGGGCACAGATTCGTCTAAGTGAGCCAACACTGGTGGTGATGTCAGTATTCCAATCAGCTGTGAGAAGGCGGACGCTTGTGCAGGACCCCAAGAATAAGTCGCGTCTTTCTTAAGCAGCCCGTGCTAGTGCTGCAAAATCTTTCACAAACCGCCGAAAATAAGAAAACAGGCCGAAAAAGGAACGGACGTCCTGAGGAGAGCGAGGTGTCGGAAAGTTGGCAACGGCGCTAACTTTGGCAGGGTCAGGCCGTATACCTGTAGCATCGACAAGATGGCCAAGTACAGTGATCTCGCGGCGACCGAAGCGGCATTTGGCAGAGTTAAGTTGAAGACCTGCATTGCGAAGGATGCGCAGAATAGCCGAGAGTCTACTTATATGACTGGAGAACATAGGCGAGAAAATGACTACGTCATCGAGATAGCACAGGCAAGTTGACCACTTGAAACCACGAAGAAGGGTGTCCATCATTCTTTCGAATGTTGCGGGGGCATCGCACAAGCCAAATGGCATACCTTTGAACTGGTAGAGCCCATCGGGTGTGATAAAGGCGGTCTCCTCCCTGTCTTTTTCGTCTACGGCGATTTGCCAATAGCCGGACCGAAGGTCTATAGAAGAAAAGTACTGTGCGCCATGCAAAGAGTCCAGGGCGTCGTCAATTCGCGGCAGAGGGTACACGTCCTTTGTAGTAATCTTGTTTAGGTGGCGATAGTCGACGCAGAACCGCCAGGTGTTGTCTTTTTTTCTGACAAGCACCACAGGAGATGCCCAAGGACTCGTAGGTGGTTCGGTGATGTCCTTTGTAAGCATTGTCTCGACTTCGGTTTGAATTACGCGCCGTTCAGTCGCAGACACACTGTAAGGACGCCTATGGATGGAACTGGCGTTGCCGGTGTCAATGCGATGAGTCACAACTTTTGTCTGGCTGAGATGGGGCGAAGCAAAATCGAAAACGTCTCTGTAAGCGGCTAGCAAGCGACGAAGGTCGTCAGACTGAGCAGCCGAAAGGTCGGGGGCGATCAAGGCGTCAAAATGCGCATCAAATGAAGTACTAGTGTCAGGGCTTTCAGAAGACAGGGAGGCATCGATAGTAAGGGCCACAGGGTCGTATGCGTCTAAAGGCGCTATGCATCCCAGCGTGATACCTTCGGGAAGAAACTGTGGAGTGCGTCCAAAGTTCAGAATAGGGATACATGCCCGGTTCGCAGAAACAGTCACAACAGAGTGAGGGAGGGCTACCTGCCTTGTTAAAAGTGCGTCTAGGGAAGGAGAGATGACGTAGTCGCCGTCACAAATGGCGGAATCTGAGGTCAGTGTGACATACGTCGCGGCGGCTGGTCGAAGGCGAACAAACTCGGCGACACATAAACGCAGCTGTGACTCGGTGGGGAGATCGGGTACAGAAGGAAGTTCCAACTGGAGAAGGCCAGAAGAGCAGTCGATGAGGGCAGAATGGGTACTCAGGAAGTCGTGGCCGAGGATGACTTCATGTGGACACTGCTGCAGAACGGCGAATAGAACTGAGGTCTGCTGGCTGGCGAAGCTCACATGCGCAGTGCACATCCCAACGACGCAAGATGTACCGCCGTCGGCTACACGAACGACAGGCGACGCTGCGGGCGTCAGAACCTTGCGGAGACGACGAGAAAGGCGAGCGCTCATAACCGATAATTGCGCCCCCGTGTCCATGAGCGCCGAAACAGGCACGCCGTCCACTTCTATGTCCAAAAGGTTTTGTCGGGTGGTTAGGGTTAACAGAGGATTTCCGGGTCGGTTGGTCAATGCAGCATCACCTTCGGGAGCTGCACCAGTCAGTTTTCCGAAGAGGGACGGCGAGGGTATGGCGACGGTGAGCGACGGGCAATCGGTGAGCGAGAACGCCGGTTCTGTGGGGACGGCGAGCGGCGGTCGTAGTGTGGAGTCGGAGCAGCAACATCACAGTGCGGCAGGTCATTGCGGGCATGAAAAGGCGAGGACCGGCTGTATTCCGGGCGGTAAGCGTACGCGGGACGAGGAGACGAAATCTGACGATAGCGACAATGGCGGGAAATGTGACCTACTCCATTGCAATTAAAGCATATTGGCTTGTCGTCATGTGTGCGCCACTGGTTTGGGTCGCGGTATCGGAGGTAGGTCGATTGTGGGCGTGGAGGTTGAAAGAAATTGCCGACCGTAGGGCTACTTACAGAACAGATCGGACGGATGCCTGCGTTCGCCAGCTCTTCGCGTGCAACAGCTTGAATCAGAGATACTGCCGGGCGGGACTCTTCGTAAGAACGTATCGGGGGAACCGACGGAGACGCAGCCTCGATCTCGCGCTGCACAAGACGCAGCAAGTTTTCGGCACCAGGCGGCTGGACGTCTTCACACGATGAGCTAGCGGCGGTATTAGGGAACCAAACGAATTGCTGTGAGACACGACGGCTCTTTGCCTCTTCAAAGCGTCGGCACTCTCTTATAATGTCGTCGACCGTCGAACAGTCCTTGTACACGAGTAAATTAAAGGCGTCGTCTGCGATGCCTTTAAGAATGTGGGTGACCTTGTCCGATTCGAGTATCTTGTCATCGACACGCCGACAGAGTGCTAATACATCTTGAATGTACACAACGTACGGTTCAGTAGATGTTTGGCAAGAAAGTTCCTTCTTGGCGGCTCGCTGGCGTCCAAGTGGCTCCCCAAAGAGTTCCTGCAGTTTTTGCTTGCAAGTGTCCCAACTGGTCAATTCCTCCTCCTGTGTTCGAAATCAAACACGGGCCGTTCCCTTGAGGTAATAAATGACGTTAGCCAGCATTATAGTCGGGTACCGGTGGTTGCTCTTGCTGGCGCGTTCGTATTCGATTAGCCAGTCTTCAACGTCCTTGTTGTCAGTGCCCGAGGAGGCGCCAGGGTCCCGGAGTTGGGTCAAGACAATCGGTGCTGTGGTAGCCGAAGCCGAAGCAGCGGGCCTCTCAGTCGACATGGTCGAAGGGCCCACGAGATTTCCGCTTCGAAGTTCCGTGATGTGCTGGTGATGTACCCCGCACCTCCACCAAGATCTTACGGGGTGATTTACAGAAAAGGGGGTTTATTTACACTATGTACAAGGAGACTAAATGTTGGCCAGCAACAACAAAGATGGTGAACCACAGTTTCAGCTCTTCCTTGTCTCGTCGGCTCTATGCTTCAGCGTCTTCTTTGTCCGCCGGACAACTGGCTCATAACAATATCGCGTACAAAAACCTTAAATGAAACTCAGACAGTCAAATACAGATTAGCAATGTTTTTCAATTCGAAAGTATAGTACATGACGATGTAGGGCTGTTGATTTTAAGAGACGGCACCCATCCTGTCGATTTCCCTCGTACTGGTCCTCTTCAAGGTGTTTCTAAGTACAAGTAAAGCAACAAAAGTGATTATACATATGAAAAGTTGCCTTGTAAACACAGAGAACCCATTACAGTGCTTAAAAATACATTTTCGCAGAAGTAATGCTGTATTACCTAGCTTCACACGTTTCGAAGAAATGCACAGGCTACAACAGACATCATGCCAGAAAGCGCCGAAACATTTTGGTCCCATGATGCCCCTTAACTCTACTACACCTGGGCATACCGTGCACAGGCATTTAAAGACCGTCACAGTACCCACTACGATCCGGAATGAGCACGAATGACCATCGGCTTACGAGCACCACGCTACAAATATATTCGTCTAAAAAATCAGCTATATAACGTAACAACCTGAGATCCGCAAGATATCTGCTGAGAAATCAGCAATCACAATGCTTCGCTTGCCACGTACACAACAGCCGCTCTCCCCAGAAGAAGCACTGCGTTCTTTAGTCCCAAATAACCAGTAGCAAAAAAAGAAACTGAGAAAAAAAAGAAACAAGAGACACACACGATGTATGCTTCCCGTGAAAACGTAAAATAGGTGGTTTACATGATGACTTGTAGCTAATGTAAGACTATTTCGCGGCGAAGGATTTTCGTCAGTCCTTAAAATAAGGGTACTACTCGCATAGACTGCGCCGATAAAAACGGCGAAAGCCTATGCGACGCGCGCTCGCAAACCATAGGCTACTCAGACAGCATCGGTGCAGTGCCTAGTTCGTGAGCGAACGTAGGTACGGGAGTGAGGATCAGAGAATACTTTCTTATTTAAATGAAAAACACGGTGCGATAGTCTAAACTTTCTTGACACTTACCTCGCAAATGTAGGAGCTATCCGTTGCCTTCCAGTGATACCGCTTTACTTGGGCTTCCCATCTCTTTCTTCGCTCTGGGTCCTGGGGAAGCGTAAACAAGGAAACTCTTTACGCGTCGATCCGGTGCACTTGGAAACACAACAGCCCGTCATGTCGACTCGATGCACTTGACAAGCTTGTCATTCATGCGGCTGAACACTGTCCAGCAAGTAGAAGCATCAGCGAAGCATCTGCGTGCACTGTGTCTCGAACTATAGTCGGGTACAACTTTAGAAGACAGGAGAGGCCCCGCCCAGTTGACCAAAGTGCAGCAGCCAATTCCTCCGCGACTAAAGAAATAGTCCCGCTCAAAAAATTGTGACTGCTTCTAAAACGCGTATTTGTGTATTTTGATGAGTGGTTTGGTAAAACTATCATGATGGAAATGCTATAGCACATGCCGGATCGCGAGAGAAAAATAACTCCGTGCCTTCTACAACACTGTGCGTCGTCTGCTACGGAGCAAGATCGACGGCACCGGGCGTGTAATTATAAAGCAGTCGCTGGCTTAATAGCATAATATTCATATATATACTTTTTGTGTGTTTGCACAAGCTTATTTTTTTAAATGTGTTAGGCTTATTTATTATTATTATTTTTTGCGGCTGCGAACCTGCAGTTTCGTGAGTTCGCGCACGTTCGCGCACGGCATTCCGTGCCAGTTTCCCGCCATGGAGACTAGCGAGGTGACATCGGAAAGCGATCCTTTGTTGCCGAACGAGGCTTATGTCGCGTCGATGACCACACCACCAAGGAGCCTCGGCAAGAACAAGAGCGGCCACATCCTGAACAGCGATTCACGCAACATGATCTTCCACTGCTACACGTTTTGGCGTAACAGGGAGCCTGAACGCCGCGTGGAGGGCACGAGCAAGTTTGTCGCCGACATGCTCGGTGTCAGCGAAAAGATTGTGTTCAGGGTGAGGGAGGAAGTTAAAGCTTCGCATTTTTCGGGTGGCAAACTGACGACGCCCTCGCGAAAGCGTCCACGCAATGCGGAGAAGAGAAGGCGCAGCGCGAAGTTTGACAGCTTCACGGTGTGCGCGCTGAGGTCATGTGTGCACGATTTCTTTCGCCGCAACGAGATACCGACGTCAGAGAAGATAACTACCGAGTTGTCAGAGCGTATGGAACTCCCATCACTAAGGCGGTGTACTGTGCGAAGCCTGCTTGCCGAAATCGGCTTCAAGCACGAAAAGAGAAGCCGCAACTCGCTGCTTATGGACCGGGATGACATCGCCGCGATTGGTGGAATCTCTACCTTCGTGACGTGGAGCGCTACCGGGCGGAAGGCCGAAAGATCTTCTACCTGGACGAGACATGGGTGACGGCGGGACACAATCGGTCGATCGTGCAGACA
Source organism: Dermacentor silvarum (assembly GCF_013339745.2). Lineage (NCBI taxonomy): Eukaryota > Metazoa > Arthropoda > Arachnida > Ixodida > Ixodidae > Dermacentor > Dermacentor silvarum. Next base: position 30,660,612 of record NC_051156.1, read on the forward strand.
GACACCGTGGCGCAGAAGCGCGGACGCCTGTTCGCTCGAGCAAATGGCCTGACGACGGGTCTAAAACAACCTTCTGGGAAAGGTCAGCGCCTGATCGTGACGCACATCGTGACGTGGCTTCGTTGACGGCTGCTTGGATGTATTCCGAGGCCAAAAGACAGGCCACTACCACGAGGAAATGGACGGCAATCGCTTTCAGGCCTGGTTCAATGACGTTCTGCAGAAGTTGCCAGCTGGTAGCTTTATTGTTTTAGACAATGCACCATACCATAGCCGGCGAGAAGAGCAATTGCCGACGACGGCCTGGAAGAAGGAAAAGATACAGGAGTGGCTCACAAGCAAGAACATCACCTACGGTGAAAGGATGATAAAGAAGCAGCTGCTTGAGCTGGTGTAATCTGTAAAGTCACGCTTTCTGAGCTACATCGTAGACAACACAGCTGTAAGGGCCGGTTACATCGTACTCAGGCTCCCGCCGTACCATTGCGAATTTAATCCCATTGAGCGTGTGTGGGCCAAGGTTTAAAATGGCATCGCTGCGGACAACAGAGACTTCAAGCTGTCCATGGTCGACGCCATCTTGAGGGACAAAATCAAGCAAGTAACGGCGGAAGACTGGAGGAAGAGCATTCAGCATGTGATGAACTTGGAGGCAAAGTTCAGACTTGACACGCCTGGGAGTGAGCACATTCAACCCATCATCATCCAGCTGGGTGAAGATGACACTGAAGAAAGCGACTCCGACTGCGAGCTGTCTGGCATAGATCCACTCGAGAAAGCATAACGGCTTCTTATTAAGGACAGAATAGCCCTAATTAGGGCTACCAAAATTTTTCCGGTGGGTTCGCAACAGCCAACCATCCATTCCGTGACCTCTCAAATTAATAAGAAGTTCCATTTATGGCATATTCCTTATAATAGAAGCTCAATTCTGATAAGCAACGTCCTGCACACATCATGCTCGATTAAGAAGTGGCATAGAAACACTTTTAAATGCTGGCACATCTGAATTGAAACACTATTGTTACCCCTCGTTATCGTTGGCGTGCTGAAAATGCTCATTCGGGCAGCCACCGTTGAGTTTGACGCGCCCCATATTGAAATAGCAGTAGTCGGAGCACGCTTTATGGTTCTGTTAGCAGTCTGCACTAGAAATCACAGTCATGTCATAGCCAGTGCTGGTGAAATAGCAGTAGACAACACGAAACTGACAGCCACTGTTAGCAGCTTGCATGCCAAAACACATTCATGTGGTTGCATTGTTTATTTTGTTATCTAGCTCACACAAGTAATGCGAATAAGAGAAAATATGTAAAACATCATTAGCTTAGTGAGGCCCAAAACGGTCATTCAGGCAGCCACCGTCGAATTTGACGCGCCCCACAGTGAAATAGCAGTATTCGGAGCACGCTTTATGGCTCCGTTAGCAGTCTGCACTGAAAACTGCAGTGTTGTCATTGCCAATTTTCAATTTATTATTCTTAGTTGGGCAAGTAATGCGAATGCAAGCACAATTATTAACATAATTAAATTTGCTGGTATTTTTGTCATATTTACGTACCGGAAAAATGCTCAGAAATGTTGGTCATGTTTTAGTGAGTCACTTGGTTCACTACAAGCCGTAGGCAAAGTGACGGACAGATGCAAACAGTGATATTGGTGAAGTAATAAATGGTGAAAGTTGCAAAAGCTTTCACAGCAATGCTTTGCTGGACTCCATTCACTAGAAAACTGCGTTTGGAATGATGAAAGCGTCAAGACAGGAAATGATACCCCACTGCACAATGCCTATGTGTACCACCACATGTGACGGGCAGCGAAACCATATGTTTATTAAGACTGAATGCAACAACATAGCAAGGTGCTGTTTCACAATATGGCACCTTTTCATGTGCACTTCTGGCAAGCTGCCGTATGCACTGATGCATAAACACATTAACATGGGTAAGAGACGAAGTAACTGTGCAAGCCACGTGATGCTTTTAACATTTTGTATCTGTCAATGTTTCTGTTGTCACAGCTGATAGAACTTTCTTTGGTGCAAGTTGGTTAATCACGTTGTGGCAACAGCACAAGAAGCAAGGTCAGAATAGTAGGAGAAAACAAAGCAAGATGGCAGACTGAGGAGGCAAGGTTGACGACAGAGAAAGGCTTGAATGACATCTAAGAGGCCAGCCCTGGTATTCACAACACTTGGTACCTTGAATGAGACGAGTTAATGAAATTGTAAAGGAAGACGTGGCTGCAGCATGCTTACACGAACAAACGCAAAAATAAAAGGACAGAAATAGGAATAAACACATACACACACGGAAGAACTCACATATTCACACACGTGCACACAAACGCGAGCGCGGAAACTAAGATCTAAAATACAAAAAAAGGGGGAAATAAAAAATATCCACAAACACGCACACGCATTTAACGCAGACGCACGTAGAGGTATTAGGAGTCAGTTCACAAGCAGCTGTGCCTAATTTGTCGTACTTTTTTTAATGCACATATTGGCTCTGTTGCCTTCACTCTCATCACTCTCTTCACTCCCTTCACTCTCAATCATGACGTCGTCTCCCTATTGAAAGCGTTAAACGAAAAAATTGACAAGAACCATGGCGAAATATTTTCCCAGCTCAATGAAGTTTGGCAAACACAATCAAAGCTTGAGCGTGAGATGGCTAGTATGAACGATAGACTTGTTGCCGTTGAAGAAAAAGTAGCTGCTTCGCAGGCCCCCAGTGCGGTTGACATTGTCCAGGAAGTGTCCGAGGCCGTATAGAATAAATCAGAGGCACTTCATACACGACTGGACGACCTCGAAGACAGGTCACGACGCGATAATCTCATTTTCCACGGCTTAACTGACGCGCAAAACGAAACATGGGCTGAGTCTGAACAGCTTGTGTGTGAGACGCTGCTTTCTGCAATAGGCCTTCAGCTATCCGATGAGGCAATAGCTCGTGCGCATCGGCTAGGCAAATATTCATCCAATCGATCCCGTCCTATCATAGTCAAGTTTTCAAATTTTAAGATTCGGGAAACTATTTTTCCCGAAAAATGAAAAGTTTTGGGCTAAATGTTACAGAAGATTTTTGCGTGTCAACTCGGCATTCACGTAAAAAACTTTTCGAATTTGGACAGGCAAGTGGAGATAAGTTTGCTGTTCGTCAGAACAAGTTGTTCATAAAGAATAAGTGTTACGTCTACATTTCAGCATCAGATAGCGTCTGCGCATATCACATAAACAACGAAGCATCTTCACACAGCCTTCACAGTAACACTCCGCCAGCCGGACAGCCCCCTGCGTAGCTATCTGCTTCGGGTCATGAGCCTCTAAATAACATATGTGTTTTGTTCTCTAACATTCGTAGTGTTGTTAATAAGCGTGACGATTTGTGTAATCTCGTCGACACGTGCAGTGCAGACATAGTGGTTCTCACAGAAACCTGGCTGAATTCCAAGATATCTAATGATGAAATACTAAACTGCGAAAAGAATTTCGCTACATATCGATGTGACCGTGGTGAACGAACAGGGGGAGGTGTTCTAATAGCGGTATCTGACTACCTGCAGTCTTCACACGTGCCACTTGTTTCCTGTTTAGAAATCATATGCACCTGTATTCATATTAATCATCGAGATACAATCTTCTGCGCATGCTATCGTCCTCCAAATGCTCCAACATTATTTTGTAGCGACCTTCACGATGTTCTCAACTGAATTTTAGTTAGATTTCCTTCTTCGCCACTCTCTTTAGTTGGCGATTTCAACCTGCCAAAAATAAATTGGTCGGGTGCATTACCCTCTACACTGGATTCGTCATCCGACACCATTAGCTTAATAAATTTGTGTGCTAACTTGAACTTTTCTCAACTTATTACTCAGCCAACCCGTACCACACCTACTTGTGCAAATATTCTTGATCTCGTTCTAACTACGTCTCCCGATCTAGTTCATTCATTGACATTCCTTCCGGCTCTTAGTGACCACTCTTTCATTCAATTTGAGGTTAAGAACGGTAACAGACGTATGCGACCTAATCCCAAAATTATCAGAGATTACTCAAAAGCAGATTTTTCTTCGATAAATGCAGAGATGGAAACTTTTTTAGACCATTACATGCCAAACTTTGCTAACCGTACTGTGGAAACGAATTGGTGCCTTTTTTAAGAAAACGTTCACAATCTCGTGCAAAACTACATACCGATACGCGTCATATCAGGCAAGCATCGTTCCCCATCGTTCACTGCCTCATTAAAATGCCTTTTAGGTAAAAAAAACGAGTTTTTCGCAGAGCCAAAATGAACGGCTGTTCTTATCAGTGGGATTTATATCATGACATAGCTTCAGATTACCGAAAAGCATTGAAAGACGCCAAACACGTATTTTTCCACAGCACGCTTCCGTCATTGTTGACTGATAACGCCAAAAAATTTTGGAACATCATTGTTGGTCCCAAGCATGAAACAATAGCCCTTAACGATAGCAACGGCACAGCCATTCCTTCATCACAGTGTCCCCAAGTGCTCAATGACGCCTTTTCTAAGGCCTTTTTTCAACAATTATCTGTTTCCCTCCCCTGTTTTCATCCGGTGCAGAATCCGATAATGGACCCAATCTTAATTGACAGTTTTGGTGTGCAAAGTCAAATTAGTAATCTAAAGGTTTCTTCGTCTTCTGGAATTGACGGCATAAATTCTAAATTTTTAAAGAATACAAATGTTTATTCTTCCATTTACTTGTCTGCACTGTTTTCTCAGTCTTTGGAATCAGGACAGTTGCCCGGAGACTGGAAGGTGGGTAAGGTGGTACCAATATTCAAGTCAGGTGATACTCATTGTGCCACAAACTACATACCCATATCGTTAACGAGCATCCCATGTAAAATGTTTGAACATGTCATATATTCTAATTTGGTTAAATTCCTTCAAAATCATTCGTTTTTTTCCCCTCATCAGCATGGCTTCCGTAAAACATTGTCGTGTGAGACGCAACTTATTTCATTCACCCACGACTTGTCTGACGCATTAGACAAGGGACTTTTCGTTGACTGTATATTCTTAGATTTTCGGAAAGCATTTGACCTTGCTAATCACCAACTACTTTGTTTAAAGCTCAACAAACTGAATATTGACCCTAACATTCTTTTATGGATCGAGAGCTTTTTGCGTAATAGAACTCAATTCGTAACTGCCAATAACGTTGATTCTTCAACATGTTCTGTTACCTCAGGCGTGCCTCAAGGTTCGGTGCTGGGGCCGTGACTGTTCCTGATATATATTAGTGATCTGCCAAATTCTATTAACTCCACAATCAGGCTTTTCGCAGATGACTGCGTCATTTACCGAGTGATCACTTCTGTTTCAGACCCATCCATACTTCAATGTGATTTAGATGAGGTATCTACTTGGTGTAACACTTGGCTCATGAAATTGAATACTAACAAATGTAAGGTTATGCGTGTTTCACACAGGTCTGCCATTGCGAATCTTAGTGCGTATCATATTTCAGGCTCTGTACTTGAACAAGTGACGACTTATAAATATTTAGGGCTTCATATAGCTTCTAATCTTTCATGGCAGCCGCATATTGATTATATTGTTAACAATGCTAACCGCATGCTCGGTTACTTGCGGCGAAATTTTTCTATGGCTCCATCTTCATTAAAGCTACTACTGTACAAAACCCTAGTGCGATCAAAATTAGAGTACGCGTGCTCTGTGTGGGACCCGGGCCTCGAAACTCTTACTAATCAATTAGAATCGGTACAGAATCGCAGTTCCCGTTTTATATTATGTAACTTCTCCCGCACTGCTAGCATAACGGCAATGAAAGGTGCCTTGAACCTTCCTAGTCTTTCCCTTCGTAGAAAACTTTCGCGAATGCTAACCTTTCACAAGATTTATTACCACAATCATCAGCTAAAAGAGGATCTTCTGTCTGAGCCATCATTCATATCACCTCGCACAGATCATCGCCATAAGGTACGCATTCCATATTGCCGGACTAATGCGCACTTTAACTCTTTTGTGCCAAAGACGGCTAGCGATTGGAACCACCTCTGTTGCCGATATATCTGACACGTGTTTATTTAAAACTGCTGCTGAAAACTATGTGTTCACCTAATCTGTCTTGTTCGTAATCTGATTTGCATTTTACCTAAACTTACTTTTTCGCTCCTGTTTACGATAATATTTTGTTTTGTGTACACCATATTGTTTTCATTTGTGACAAGGACGGCGAGCATTGGAACCACCTACCCACATGTGTTGCTTACATTTCTGACACGTTGTAATTTTTTGTAACTGCCGCCGAAAACTATGTACTTGCCTAATGTGCCTTTTTACCAATGTGATCTTGTATTTCGCTTAAACATACGTATTTTCATTGCTGATACCATTTGTTTTTTTTTTTTTGCTGCATTATGACTTTTTTTTATACCACTCCCTTCTGTAACGCCCCCTGGGCCTTGAAGGTATTGAAATAAATAAATAAATAAATAGGATTTTTTGGCAGCACAACTTATGCGCGATTGTGTCACAGCAGGCATTCTACAGCTGGCGCGTGCAGTGAGCGCAGAGTTGTAAGCCACACAGCGACGCGAATTCATGCCAAGCTCCCTTGTAACGGCACCAGTGTATCAGTCATAATTTTATATTAGCACTGAGGCTGACATTAAGGAAACAAACACTGCTCCCAAACGCCTGACTGTTAGCAATCCAATGACATTCGCTCAAGAAGCGCGTGTTAGTCACTGATTGTTAGCATTGGTGGAAAGCAATCAATCGATGGTGCTACACAACACTCGAACGACGCTGATAGACGCTCGGCTATCTTATCACACTGCTGCCAACGATCGGTCGTCTGCACGCTGAGCTGGCAGCAACGAATCTTTGCGTTGTAGGTTGCTTTCACAAGTCTTTTCTGTTGAGAAACTCGCAGGTTGGTTTCATCCGCGCACGCTTTTCTCATTTATCCTGATAATAGTTTTGCTCCATCACTTCGCCACGTCCGACGAGAAACGCAGGGGCACAGTACACAAACACACCCGCCGCTCACAGTAGGTATCGGACTTTGGCGAACTCGCCTCGTCGTAACTTCACTTAGGAGCAAAAACACCATGGAACAAACACGCACGATGTTTGTTTGCAGCGGTATGTCGCCGCGGGATCCTGTTTCCAGACGAAGCGCAGCGCAGCGTCACCGATGTTCGCTGCAATCTTTCTTCGCCGGCTCACGGTTCAGAACAAACGCACGCAGCACAAATTGTGCATCGTAAGCTCACAACAATATTTCCGGCATGACAGACCACCACAAACAATTCGAATTCGCTCTGACGAAATGAGACGCATAGAGCTGACGCGACTCGGCCCAGTTTGAAGCGAGGGCGGCCATGTTAGGCATGTTCTCCGTCGGCGGGGTCACCGGTCGTCCGGCTCATGACGTCACCTGAAGTGCGCGCCTATTGGTGGAGGCTCGTGTGCATCCTCCTTTGAGAGGCAAATGCCGCTGCCTTCTAAAGTTGTATCCGACTATAAGCACATGCACCAAGCAATCGCAACAGGCTCGCTGTGATTCAAGATGGCGTCGCAGCGAGAAAGCGGCGGCGCGGGGGCGGTCAAAGGATGGCACTACCCTGAACGGCGGCGCTGGCATCGAGGCACCCTAGGGGGGTGTTACCGACTGACCCCCCCCCCCCCCCCCCCTGTCGGAGATTAGCAGCAGACGGCGAAGGAAAAGAATGGAACGTGGGCTGCGGCCTCCGCGCCTGGCGCCAGGAAGTGCGCGCACCGTTATCATCATCATCATGATACCCTTTGTGTTCGTCTCTTGCCATTAAAGGCTTCATTGAGTGTATCGCGGCTCCGTCTTTTCTGGCGACGCGACCGAGTGGCCGGCGTTCCGCAACATATGGTGCTGAAACCCGGGACACGAGCGGATCCCGACGACGTGGACAACGAGCGACGGCGCCGACTAGTTTCTTCTAGAAACTGCAGCCGGAGCAACCTGATCCTCATCGGAACCGCACCCAGGGAAGCAACGCGCGGAACCGTCTACCTTACGAGCAAGTAAGCCGCAATCCTAACGAAACATGGACCGCCTGAAAGCTAAACGCTCTGCTAGACGAACCCAATCAGCGAAAATCATTAATGAGGCGACGACGCTGCTGGAGAGCGGCTGCAACGACCGCACGGCGTTCAGCAAGGTTATATACAAACTCGTCGCCAACCGTGACGAGCTTCAGGAGATCAATGCCGAGCTTGAGGACGTGATTTCCGTCGAGGATCTTGAAAGAGAGTACGAATCTGCAGCGCATTATGACGACCAGACGCTCGAGACCCTGACACGCCTCCGGGCCCGACTCGAAGATCTCAGCATCGGCAGCACGGTGCAGACTCCTCCCTCGACGACGCCCAATAAGCCATCTGCCCCAACGACAGTTTCGTCAGAGAGCTTCGGACCTCGTCTCCCAACGCTGAGCATCAATCCTTTCCATGAACGGGAAATACGAAAAGAGGACCCTTACCTGTTCAAATTTCTGTGGTTTGACAAGTCAATGGACGTCGTTTTGGGAGAAATTCAACGGCACTGTCCACGCGAATACAACTCTGCGCACGACTGATAAATTCCACTACCTCCGCAACTACCTGGTAGGGGAAGCAGCCGCTGCCATTGCCGGACTACCAACGACTGAAGCGTGTTATGAGAGTGCCATCTATCTGCTAAAGCAGAGGTTCGGGGACAGGAGCCGGATTGTACAGCATCACTTCAGAGCGCTCCGCGAACTGCAGCCCATGACGTCTCCATCGGATACGAGGGAGTTGCGCAGGCTGTACGACGGAGTCTAGCTGAATGTCCGCTGCCTCAACGTCCTAGAAGTTCCAACTAGCAGTTTTGCGGCGATGATCTACGACGTTCTGCTTCAATCCCTGCCACAAGAAATCGTCGTGGCGTTCCACCGCCATAGCAGTCTCCAGGATGACGCACTAGGCACGACACCCTCTGTTTCAGGGGAGGCAACCACAACGTCTTGCAAGAAACTCGAGCAGCTCTTGCGATATACACAAATAGAGCTCGAAACAAGAGAACAGTATGCTCCATCGACATCCTCCTTCAAAGGCGACGGGTCCCACAGAAAGCATGTGCCATCGTCATCAGTCCTGCATGCATCGGAAGAATCGAAACAAATCCGCAACGAATGTTTCTTTTGCAAATCTACAAGGCATGCAACCGAGGTATGCAGCGCTACCTTGACCATATCAGAAAAAAATAACCCGCTAGCTAAAGCTATGCGGTGCTGCTATAAAGGGCCACCGCGCAAAAGAGTGCCGGCGGAAGTTGGTGTGCGCGGCATGAAACGGCAGGCATGCTTCCACGATGTGCGACCCAGCTTTTCGAGCGACAACGGGCGAGAAGTCGCATAACGTCGTATCTGATGCTACCAAGCCAATGAAGGCAGAGAGTCCGCGGTCGACTGCCGTTACAAGCTGTCAACTTGACGAGGCCATTAATTTACAGATGTTTCGTTCTTGGATCGTCGGTTCCAACGAGACATCCTATATCAGAGATATCTTCAACGGAGGCAGTCAACGCACGTTCATTAAGGAAGACCTGGTGGCGCGGTTGGGACTAAACATTATTAGAGAGACATGCCTAGCGGTGAACACGTTTGCGTCAGACGCTCCTTCTCGTGTGAGAAAATGCAATGTCGTCGAAGTTCGTCCACGCAGTCAATTTGATGACAGCGAGCACATCATTGAAGCGATAGCCATGCCAGTAATTTGCCACGACATCTCTACCACGGCTATGCAGTGTTCCTTTGCAACCAAATTACGCGAGCAAAGTTACCGCCTGGCGGACGATCAAACTGTGCCTCGAGGATGTGGCGAGAAAGGCATTAGCCTGCTCTTAGGATCTGATCAGCTTTGGAACATCTTGAGCGGTGACATCATACGCAGCACGGAAGTACAAGGATTGGTCGCGGTCAAGACTACTTTCGGCTGAACACTACAAGGTCCTACCATGAAAACTAGCTTCATAAGCGGAACATCCGAAGTGATGATCTGCGTCCTCCGAGTGCAAGCTGGAGAAGTTAAAGGATCAGACCAAAGCACACTGGAGTCCTTTTGGTCGTTGGATGCTATGGAAATTGCGGCAAAAGAAGCAACTCATGGGCACGCAGACACGTCTGTTTTCCAACGTAAACTTGTAAAGATTGGAAAGCGGTACCAAGTAGCCGTGCCGTGTAAAGAACCGGATATTGAGCTGCTACAAGACAATTACAGCGTCGCACTCAACCGTTTACGAAATCTGGTTAAGCGCATCTCGAAGCCCGAAGGATTGCTTGAGAGATACGATATGGCGATTCGTCAGTACATTGTTTCCGGCCATGCTGAAGTTGTAGTTGATAAGGAATCGATAGATGGCCCTGCGTACTACATGCCACATAGGGAGCGAGAAGAAAGGGAACCGATAGAGGGGCCCGATTTTTAATAAGCATATCATAATGAGCCACACAGGGAGGTTATTCGTGAGGACTCACTCACAACCAAGCTCCCCGTGGATTTTGATGCGTCCTCTCACGCCAAAGGAGAGAGATCACAGTTGCCTCGAAACTGGCCCGAACCTAAACCCGGACTTACTGCAGGTTCTCCGTCGCTTCAGATGGTACCTAGGACCTATGACAGCATACATCGAGAAGGCGTTCCTGCAAGTGGAAATACGAAAAGAGGACCCTGACCTGTTCAAATTTCTGTGGTTTGACAAAAGTCCTGCTGTTTCTTTCAAGGAAGAAGCCGTGGAGGTTTGGCGTAGGAACAGAGTACCTTTTGGTTCTACAGCAAGATGTAACTGGCGGCATTGTCCAGGAGAAACCAATCCTTCTGATAGACTGACCCGAGGTGTTTACCTAATTGCACTGGTTACCGAGGTAGACTGGTGGCAAGGACCAGCTTGGCTGAGTAAGGACTCAGAAAAATGGCCAGCTGTAAAGCATTCGGGGCCCCAAATCAACGACATCCTATGGATAACAGCGACAAAACCAACGACGCTTCACTCTACAGGAAACACAGTGCAGTTAACCCTACTGCTAGATGCCATGAAGTTCAGTTCACTGCACAAGCTTCTCCGTGTCACAGCATGGGTGCAGCGCTTTGTCTCCAACGTTAAGTGCCAGATTAAAAAAGTTGGAGTCATCTCAGCTGAAGAAATATTGGCAGCTGAGAGATATTGGATCCGGCAAGTTCAAACTGGATCGTTTCCTGAGGAGAGGAGTTCGTTGCTGGAAAGGCAAGGTCCGCCCAGTAAATCATGGGTAGCACAACTACAGCCATTCTCGACGAGAACGGGCTTCTACGCGTCGGAGGAAGACTGCAGAACCTCACAGACAGCCGAGACATGAAGCATTCATTGCTACTTCCAAGTCGACATGGTTTCACCGAGCTGGTATTTGCGGATGCCCATCGTCGACTCATGCATGGAGGAGTAACGGTGGTAATAGACAACGTACGCGAACGATTCTGGGTCCCAAGAGCACGACAAACGGCAAAGAAAGCAATCAACCGATGCCTTCTATGCGTCCGCTTTCGCACGAAACCCACCGTGACGCCGTACCCGCCGCTTCCAGTCTGTCGGGTCGAAAAGACGAAACCTTTCAACACTACAGGACTTGATTTTGCCGGACCATTGTATGCGAAGTCATCCAAGAACTCCGACAGGAAAATGTACATCGTACTTTTCACATGTGCAGTAACAAGAGCATTGCATAGACGTCTGGCTAGAAGCAATCAAGGTAAAACCACTCCCCAAAAACATGAGCCCAGCACACCACAGCGCCAGACGGGAGGCCAGAGCAAAAGCTTACAACAGGCTGTTGGCTGGGCAGAAGGGGGTAATCTTCACAGACGCCTCCCAAGACAGAGGAAAAAGCTGGGCGACCGTAACGGTGACAACCACAGAAAAGCTGCTAACTTGCGCGACGGTAAAAACAAACGATGTCGACGAAGAAGAAGAGCTGGCAATTGCCCTGGCCCTCACTACACAAGGCAGGACCAGAGTGGTCACAGACTCGCAACAAGCGTATAGGAGGTTCCAGTCGGGCTGGGTGTCCCGGTTGGTGCTTCGAGCGCTCAAAGGCAAGGAACCCCCGAAACGGGAGGAGATAGAATTAATCTGGGTTCCGGCCCACTCCGCAGTGGAGGGCAATGAGTTTGTCCACCAGCAGGCCCGAGCGCTATCACACCGAGCCGCAGCCGCGGAGAGGGAAGAGGAGGACGCAAAGAGCCAATCACTGGTCACGTACAAAGACATTGTGGAATATTACAGAAACGGGAGACAGAGCTTCCCCGAGCCACACCTCACGTTAACGAGGGAGCAGCAGAGTATATATAGGCAGATCCAGACAGAGTCGTTTGCCCACCCCCAATTACTAAACCGCATGTACCCGAGCCAGTACGGGCAAGAATGCCCCGTGTGTCACGAGCCAGGTACACTGCAACACACGATTGCAGAATGTAAATTTAGCCACCAACACCCACCACTCCTCACCAATCCTAACCCCAACATGATCCCCCTACCCATCCAAACCCTTAGAGAGCGATGGAAGATCTTGCTGTCCAGCCCCGCCCTGGAAGACCAGCTTTGGCTCGTAACCAGGGGCCAGGCGGCGAGAGCAGCATATGGATTCCCCTGAAGTGGGAACCACTTCCATCCGGCGCATGCGCTGAAAAGCTCGTGAAATAAAGTTTTTCATTCATTCATTTGGAACTGGTCTCGGATGTCTTCACCTGCGTTCCTGTTGGCATTCCGGCGTTTCATTGCAAGAAGGGGACTCCCAAGTACCATTTACTCCGACAATGCCTTAACCTTTATGAGAACGTCGCGGGAGCTACAAAAAATATGGAAAGTTCTAGGACAAGATGACTTCCAGGGTTACATTGCAAACCAAAGAATTCAGTGGAAGTTCATCGTAGAAGTGGCCCCATGGTGGGGAGGCTGGTGGGAATGGTTGGTCGGAACGGCTCATCGCTCACCCACGCATCACTCAAGAAATTTGAAGGTCGGCGACATCGTAACAGTCGACATTCCCAACACGCCCAAGTTATTCTGGCATCTAGCCCGGGTTCAAGAGGTGTACCCAGGCAGCGACGGATTTGTGCGCGCCTGTTTAATCCGATGACAGGGAGGCAAAGTCTTCAACAGGCCAGTGCAGAAGCTACTGCATCGTCTAGAACTAGATGTCACCACATTTGAGGCCCCGGAGGATGTCGGAGATTAGCAGCAGACGGCGAAGGAAAAGAATGGAACGTGGGCTGCGGCCTCCGCGCCTGGCGCCAAGAAGTGCGCACACCGTTATCATCATCATGATACCCTTTGTGTTCGTCTCTCGCCATTAAAGGCTTCATTGAGTGCATCGCGGCTCCGTCTTTTCTGGCGACGCGACCGAGTGGCCGGCGTTCCGCAACACCCCCCTCGGTCGGAAGATCTCCCGGATTTAGTTTCTTCGAACTTGGCAGGTATGCAAAATTAACAATGTACAACACGAGCTAATTCTACACATTCCCCAAAGTCCTCAGATATCATGTATTCATAAGTACAAAATATGCACCAGTGTGGCCACGTCACCTCGTCGCTGCATCCGACGACACGCCGTTGGGCCCGCCGATGCGTCGTAGACTCAGCGTCGCTGTGTCCGACGTTCGGCCCACGGTTTACCTGGTCAGGGGGTCAGTACGGTAGGTGACCGATTCATCTGGATTGCCTGGTCAACTCCGCTAGCCCGCGTATCATAGCCGCAGGGAATCCGGGAAACGGCGCCGTCCGCCTGTAGCTGCGGTTTCCGGTAGGGTGTCCACTCGGCTCGCGGGTCGTAGCCGCAGCAGCTGACGAACAGCTTCCACTGGGTTGCCGCCGTCTCCGCAATCCAGCCCTCTGTCGTCCCAGAGCATAGCTGGGCTCTTTTGCTACGTGTCCCTTCTCCGCTTTGGCCACGTAGCCGCACGTGCATTTTCCCACTTCTTCTTTCATACCTTTTTTTTTCATCTCTTCCGCAGTCTCCTCGTGCTTCACTGTCCCCTTCAAATCTCCTTTTTCTTCTACGTTCTGCTTCTTTCTTGGCTCACAACATATGCCCACCTTCAAGAGTTTTTCCTTTTGAAAAACTGCTTCTGCCTCCTGGTATCGGATGGTTCTGCCGTCTTCATACGTCGTTCCAACATTAGCACTTGATGTATTTCACCATTTTTGCCATTTACACCACGTATTCACTGCACACATCATAGAGTAGACAATTTAGCATTGTTGCGGGTCGGTCGATTAATCCCACCGCTGCCACCATTTGTTGCGGGTCGGTTCGGAGATTTGCATTTATCCCGCCGCTGTGACCACCATTTGTTGTGGGTCGGAGATTAATCCGCCGCTGCTGCCAGTTTTTGAGACTCGGGTAGCGTTTAGGCCGGTGATCCTTCAGCCAAAGGGATGAGTACGTCTGGGAGTAAGAGCGAGAGAAAAAAGGGTTTATTCTACATATTTACAGTGGCTCCAAATATGGAAGCCCACTCCATGGGAGAGCACTTTGAAAGTCTCAGCTCACTACATGTCTGAGTTCATATCAGAACACGTCAGGACACTCCACTGCACTCAAGGTGTCTCCTTATAAAACATCGGTCTTACCTAGTTGACCCGACTAGGGAATCAGATGACCTTGATGCGGCCAATCAGAAAGGCCGTCTTGTTCGCTGAACTCCGCCTCTAATATTGCACCTTCGAAGCAAGAACGATGCACTCCGGAAACAGGGGGTTGACACTCCTTCCACGAAAGTCGGTGACCTGTTTCTTGCCCTCCGACGGTCATCTTGCCAGGGTCGGGAGAATGGCCTTTGCACTAATCCCCGCGTCTGACGAAGGGTTGCGGTTGTGGTCGGTTGCTTCTAAGTGAGCGTCTGGACGGCGCTGATGAAAGGGGTGGCATCGGGGGAAGCACCCAAAGAATGGGCACTGCAGAGTTGGGGCGCTCGTTTGCCCGTCTCGTCGGTGTCTGGCAATGTCGCCGTCTGGACGACGCTCATGAAAGGGCCTGCCTCGATGGGAAACAATCAAAGAATGCGCCCGGCCGATTCGGGACGCAACAGACTCCTCCCCCGCCGGAAGATCCGACCTGAGGGTGACCAGCTGTCAAGTAGCCCGAAGCGTCGGTGGTCGGTCGAGTACTCGGGGTTTCTTGAAATGGTGGCTGATGACGCACTCGAGCATGAGGTCCCAGCATTAACCTCATTGTGGCTTTCTCCCTGGGAATACACAAGCACACACACGAACCACAGGGCACAGGAAAGCGCCTTGCTCGCACTGAGAGCCATCGGGTCTAGCAAACAAATCAACGCACCTTTTCTATTTTAATAATACCACCAAAGCAGCCATCAAATCACCAAACCTTCGCTGAAGCCTACAATTTTTAAATTAGATCAGGATTGCGCAACTCTCGCAATATCCAATACGGAAGAGTCATTCCCAGTGACCAAGCGCCACACGGTGGGCAAGCGCCCGAAATCCATTTAATCCACCAGGCCTCGCTTAACCCAATAATTTGGACCCAAAATTTTGTGCCGCCAAAGCGAGCTCACATGTACCGCTGAGTTCAACAAAACCAGGTGGTTGTGCAGCAGAGATCATAGGTGGAATACTTGAAAATGCTCTAAATAAATGATAAATGAAATATCATACGCGGCACAATTACATTGTAGTGTTCCTTCCGCCGATAAATACATGTGACATTGTCGAATAAGTGCCGTCAAAGTCACCTTAAGAAGAGTAATTGCGAATTTGTTATTGGCAATGTGTACACGAGTCGATGAAGTCACCGTACGCATTGGTAAATAAGAGTGCGAGTTACCGCCGATGCAATTCCGCTGCATACGCCGACGAACAGCCTTTCTCGCTGCAGTTTTCACAATTTAAAATTCCCTTAGTGACCTGCGTGGAAATATATAAAGCTAAAGTCTTACCAACGCTTCAGTATTTTTTTCGAGTGTTACGGAAGAGAGATGCCAAACGGTAGGGGTGATCACTGCTAAGTTTCGATGAATTTTCAAATATCGCCAATGACAGATAGCATAATTCTTGTCCTCGAGCTGGATTATTCGAAGAGACGGACATTAGTAACACTAGAAATAGAAAACCATATTTAACTAATTATCAAAATTTTAATAATTCACTTCCTAATTAATTACTTTACGGCGCATATAGAAAATTACGAATTGTAGCTGATGAGTTTGAAAGACATCCACGTGAAATGAATCTGCGGGATGACACCAGTTTCGAGATATTATTTCCCAAAGTGTGGGGCGGAACACATGAGCGTTCCAGTTACTTCTTTGCTTCAATGCATAAAAGAGCGTTTTCTTAAAAAAGTAAGTGGAACGTACAACACGGCATTTTTACGGCGAGTTTGATGGCGCATATCTCCAAACACGTGTCATTCTGGAAACTCATTCTAAGACGCGTCTTGAAAACTCACCGGATACAATTCGTAAATTGCAATACGTGCCGTAAAGTAAATAATTAAGAAGTTAATTAGTGATTTTCATTAGTTGAATATGTATTTCGATTTCTCGCGCAACTATTATCCACCTCTTTGAATAATCTAGCGCAAGGACTAGAATTATGTTAGCTGCATCTCACATTTTTTTTTTAAATTGCGGGAAACTCAAAAATGTCGCCCTTTACTTAAAGGGTGGAGCATGCGCCGGCCAAGTTGGATAGGCGCTGGCGGTAAGGTCTTGTTTAGTCTATTGCGGCGTAGCCATTGCACACCTACGCCGCAAAAGTTCATAAAAAAGCATTCACTTGAGTACGAAATGCAGACGCATAAGTAACTACGCCAAAAGTAACTAACAAAGCATTTGCGTGATAAGTCTCAGACACCGTCAAGGCGTAAATACTTTCCAAACGTGACGCGGACTTTTCAACGAAAATCGAATATGAATCCTCGCCCTGAGGTACCATTTTTTTCTAACACTTTCCCAAGAAACCTAAATATCGAAGATGTCCTCGGGCGAAAAGATTAGGGCTAATGTTAAAGAAGCACTTGAATATAGTAATTCCCATCAAACACAGCGTAATTTGCGCACCACAATTGAGGCGAGGCGAAAACCTCGCACTTAAAGAAAATCAACAATTCCGCATGAAGAAACTAGCAACAGTTCAACATGCGCGAAGCCACCAATAAATAGACGCTTATCCAGAAACATCAACTGCGTGACAGCTGGTGCGATGATTTAACGGGCGTCATAAAACCAACAAAATGAGTCCTACGAGCCTCAGCAGCTTTGACATGCAACACGATGTACTCGTGCAGTCGTCCACTCTAGCTACAGCAACACTGCAAACTGTAGAAGCGGCATTCAGAGCCTAAGCCTTCAACCCGCATGCTGCACCGCGGACAAACCGAACTAAACATAGTAGACCGTGATTACCTTGGTCGCTTACCCCTACATACATGATTGAGTGCTAAAATCACCGAGGTGACAAAAGAAACCATGAGAACAAGAAATTCAGTCACCCCACCATACTGACCAGGTCAACCGTGGGCCAAACGTCGGACACAGCGACGCCGAGTCCACGACGCAACGGCGGGTCCATCGAGGTGTCGTCGGAAGCAGCGACGAGGTGACGTCGGTGGACTCAATGTAAATATTTTGCACTTATGAATACATGATATGTGACGACTTTGGGCAATGTGTAGAATGAGCACGTGCTGTACATTGTTTGTTTTGTGCTCTTTCCTTTTACGTTTGCTTTCTCAATTATAAATATCTGTCTTAAACGAGCGACTTATTCCCGTTTGTCTTTGGACTGCCGAAATTCGTGACAATCGGCGAGCCTGCCAGGATTCCAGGCCCTGTCACAGATTTTGGTAGTCTAGAAATGGATTGGGACAGCATATATTAGCTACTGTTCGCAAGAAGAAGCTTAGCAAGGAGCAGGGCCTCAAACTAATTGAGGATGAAAGGAACCGTGTCCATGCCGCTCGATTTGCAGAACGAGCTGCACTTCTGAAAGCATATGAGAAGGAAAAACTATTTCATGAGAAAGAGATATAGATGCCAGAAGCAGTCAACATGATACGTAGCACTCATTGCATACCTGAAGGGAAGCCTCGCACCGGTGAGCTGTTACCGCAGAATAGTAACCACTGTAAGGCTATGAATGACCGTATCACCGAATCTTATTGCAAGAGGTTCAACATCCGAATGATGAGTATTTTTGGTAGGGCACTGTACGTACCGGAACCTCATGCTCATGATGGCGAACAATCCTCAGAAACGACGATCCAAAAGGACACTGAAGAGAGAGGGAGTAGCGCATCGCTGCACACGGTGTGTGTTGAGAGCAGCGCAATAGAAGATGTCATGCAGGAAGGAACAGTACTCGACCGCGGCAAGGTTTTTGAGGAGATGTTGACTTTCGATGACAGAAACATCTGTGAATAGAAGCTACTGACCAGCAAGGAAGACGTTTCTGGTCCAGACGACCACAGGTGCACAAGTTTTACGAGTGGCGAGAAAGAAGTGTGCATTAAGCAAGCGATGACAGCAGACAGAGGGATAGAGCGTGTAGAGAAAACAGATAAAGAGAAAAGAAGCGAAGGAGAAAGAACAGATCGAAGAAATGCTTCGAGGAAAAGAATGAGAGAAAATCACCACCCAACAGTAAGAACCGAAGAAAGCACCGATGGGCGACGCTTTATGGTGTTCATTGCAAAGCCAGTATCAAAGTGGGATTTGAATTTGGGGTGATCAGTCGTAGAACATCTGAATATGAAGACTACGAAGAAAGTCACAAAGATCCAGAGCAAGAGCTGCGAGTACTTAAGTGCACATCCGAAGCATGTCCCCATAACAAGAAAGAGGTTTTGAAGAGCGACTTTTTCAAGTTCGAGTTCAAGGACAAAGCCAGCAGCTACACTAATCGCTTAAGAAGGCGGTCATCACGAAAGTAAAGACGGAAAATGAAAAGATTGCTGAGAGTGAGATGGCGCGAGAAAAAGCATGAATTCTCGAAGCTTTGCCCATCAATAAAGAAGAAACATGAACTCCGCAGGATAGTTTTAAAACTCAGCAGAAACCGCACAGGTTAATAGAAGAATTAAGAAGAGAAGTAGGCACCCTAGGAAGCCTCGACAGCGACGCAAGAGAAAGTCACGACACCACCGATTATGTCAAATGGAATTCCATTAGGGAGAGAACACGGGTTCGAATAGAATGTTAAACTGATTGGAAACATTACTGCTGTTTAAGATGCAATTTAAGATACGCGGGAAGAATTATAGGGTACATTGCATTTAGGTTCGGATGTTTGTTACCAGGTTATTCGTTGGGTAAAATGTAAGAAATGGCTGCATTAGGAGTTAAGGAGATTGTTACGACGGTATCCATACATATGGATAGAACAGTGCTCTTAAAGGGGCTCATATGATGCCAGCATTGTGGTAGATGAAATCATCAGAATGTATTTGAGGTAATGCCGTATGAAAATGCATCTTCTTCCATAAGATATTTGTGTGGCGGAAACCACGGATTTTAGATTGCTCTTCCTTGGTAGTGCAGACGATGTAGTTGCGGTGAGCAGAGTCGTGTGAAGACTGCTCGCAAACTTTGCCCAGTGTTGTGGAAGAGTTGGTTAAGTGGTTTAAGTGTTGGTGTAAAGCAGTGGACCGCTGTGTGCTACATAGACAAGTGGTATAGAAGGGTTGTGATATAGTAGTGTGCGACAATTACTTTTTGATGCTGTTGCGTCCCGAATCGGCCGGGCGCATTCTTTGATTGTTTCCCATCGAGGCAGGCCCTTTCATGAGCGTAGTCCAGACGGCGACGTTGCCAGACACCGACGAGACGGGCAAACGAGCGCCCCAACTCGGCAGTGCCCATTCTTTGGGTGCTTCCCCCGATGCCACCCCTTTCATCAGCGCCGTCCAGACGCTCACTTAGAAGCGACCGACCACAACCGCAACCCTTAGTCAGACGCGGGAATTAGTGCAAAGGCCATTCTCCCTACCCTGGCTAGATGACCGTCGGAGGGCAAGAAACAGGTCACCGACTTTAGTGGAAGAAGTGTCAACCCCCTGTTTCCGGATTGCCTCGTCCTTGCTTCGAAGGTGCAATAGTAGAGGCGGAGTTCAGCGAACAAGACGGCCTTTCTGATTGGCCGCATCAAGGTCATCTCATTCCCTAGTCGGGTCAAATAGGGAAGACCGATGTTATATAAGGAGACACCTTGAGTGCAGTGGGGTGTCCTGATGTGTTCTGATATGAACTCAGGCATGTAGTGAGCTGAGACTTTCAAAGTGTTCTCCCATGGGGTGGGCTTCCATATTTGGAGCCACTGTAAATATGTAGAATAAACCCTTTTTTCTCTCGCTCTTACTCCCGGACGTACTCATCCCTTTGGCGGAAGGATCACCGGTCTAAACGCTACCCGAGTCTCAACAAACTGGCAGCAGCGGCGGATTAATCTCCGACCCACAACAAATGGTGGTAACAGCGGCGGGATAAATGCGAATCTCCGAACCGACCTGCAACAAATGGTGGCAGTGGTGGGATTAATCGACCGACCCGAAACAAATGGATGGCAGCGTTGAGATGAATCCTAACCCCGAGCCGCGAGCAACTGGATGGCCATGGTGAGATCGACCCTTCAGCCAACGCCAGTCGCCGGCATCTCGTTCGCGACCAACTGGATGGCCGCAGTGAGATGGACCCTGCAGCCAACGCCAGTCGCCGGCAACTGATTCACGAGCGACTGGATGACAGCGGCAAGATGGAGCCTGCAGCCAACGCCAATCGCCAACAGGCTCGCGAGCGGCTGGATGAATGCAGCGCATCATGACTGCACGGTACAGGGTGAGTGCCTGGCTTTGCGCTTGAGTCATCGGATCTTTTAGCCTAGACTTTCTAAAAACTGATGAAGCGTGTACAACTGCCCATTTGATACTGTGGTTGTTGCGCATCCAAGCAGAAAGCAGCTTTCAGCATAGATCTGAACCAGCTACTAAAGCCAGACCTCATACTTTTGTGGGAGTAATTGGGACGTAGAGACCTACCGGAATTGTAATCAGTAAAAAGGCGACCCAGGATTTACGTCTTCTTGCAATTGATTCCATGTGGTGGAGGAGAACTTGGGGACTTGGTGCTACTTCTGTGTGTAGGCGTTTGGGTTTTGCTATATTTTCCAGGCTTCAAATTCTCTTGGGAAAACAGAATTGAACCGCTGGTAGTTTTTTTACTTGCATTGTGATTTGTGCGGGTTTTGCATCAAGTATTGTGGAATAGCTGAGCCAAAGCCTAAAGTAGTGACCATGGACCTCATGAGTTTGACGAGAGCTAGCTTGTTGCGGTTGTGTGAAGAGCTCGACGTAGAAATAGAGGATGATAAATCAGACGCCGAAATTAGAGCCATTTTAGAAAGCAATAGTGATCAGGAATACTTTGAATACTTCGGCAACTCAATTCTAAAAGAGCAGGAACAGGAAGCAATTTGAGAATGAGGAGGAGTTGAAAAGACAGGAATGGATTAAGCAACAAGACGAAAAGATCGAAGCTCTAAGACAGGAGGTTGAAAAATTGGAACAGGGTTTTGAAGTGGAGGAACAGAAATGTCAGGCACCCGTAGAAGTAGCGCACGGAAAGTGCAAACAAGTAGCACGCACGGTTCTACCGATAGTAGAAAGAGAGACTGATCCCCGTGAGCCTAATGGTACGTTCACAGGTGAGGCCAGATCCGTAGACCGTGACGTAGTTCTTGAGAAGCCCGTTAATGGGGACCGTATTGAGCGCGACGAGATACTGTGCCAATGGAATACTAGAGAAGCAGCTAGGCCAGCTGTGGACGATTTGGCACAATTATCCAAGGAGCACGTCGCGAAGGTTGCTTTTGCAAAAGCCCGAAGTGGCCCCGAGTCGTCAGACAAGAGCACCTGTGCAGAGTCCAATCGGTCAGAAAAGTGCGCTAAAGCACAATGTAAGCAGGGAAGTGCAGTTATGGAGAGCTCCCATGTATACGAGCTAGTTTGTGCAAATGAAAATAACTGCATTGTCCCTGAGTGTTTGAAGCTCTCTGCCAGTCGAGATAGCATTGAAAGGAATGATTTACCCGAAAATCATTCAGACTGTGCGGTTGAGATAGAAATAGTGACCGATGAAATAAATGCCGGTCAGCACGAGATTCAAGCGGAAGGCTTGAAAATTAGCACTACAAAGCGTGCTAGGATGAAGCGGCGTCGCAAACTCAGGAATGCGGCAGACAGGGCAACGCGGCCGAATAAGGGCCTGTACACGCTCGAGCCGCTCATCGCCGCAAGCCGCACCGCATGCTGGCGGTTCAGTGGCGGCGGACGGTTGAAGCAACCGGGCACAAAAGTCGATTCACGCTGGGACCGGCGCGAGCGGTGCCGTACGCATGCGCCATCTGGCTGGCAAAACAGATAACCAGCGACTGGAAACATGCAACAGCGCGGTCGCAGCGTTTGTGTGCTGGCGACAAGCAAAATTTTGGCCCGAGCCAGGATTTTGTTATTACGTTTGTTTTCTTATTAGGTAATTTTCTGATTAGTGAGCTCGAGCGGTTCGCATGTGCTGGCATCCGCACTCCGATTTGGGGACGCGACGTACGTTAAGAGCTGGCAACCGAGAGGCGGGGCAAAGATGTTCTAAGTCGGCAACTATCGTCAACAGCAGACGACACTGGCATATTTTTGTCGGCGTGGGTTCAAGCTTCCGCGTCACGGCGAAAACGCAAAACTCTTGCACTGTCATACTCTGTTGACTGCCTGTGTTGCGTTGGCGCGCTGAGCCACCTCTCGAACACTATGCAGTGATCTTACCTGCGCCTTTTTTTTATTGCGATAGCAATTATATGGACACTCAAAAGCAGATTTCTGCCATCGGCGTCGCCATCGCCGTCGCCGTGAGGTTCCGTATGAAGTCATTTGGAGAAGAAATCGTCGCCGCGCCCCGAACGCTGTATGTGCGAGTGAAAGGGCGCGAGGGGCGCGTCTTTCACGGGGAGTGAACGCATGGCGGAGAAGAAACGCGCGTTCTGCGCCGTGCTCGCTTAAGGGCTGCAGAAGTAGGCGTCTCTTTTCTCCTTTACAATCACCATATATGTAGAGCAAACGCGCCTTCTTCCGACGCGCGAGAGGCCGTGGGGGAGCGGGAGGGAAGGGAGGCGACGTTTAGCTGCGGCACGAAGTGCCTATTTATATCAAAGGCTCCGGCAACAGTCACCAACGCCGCACGCATTTTGAGCGAACGCGGGCAAAACGCCGATGGCGTCGACAACAGTTCTGCGTGTTGCCGATGCTGCTGCATGTCCAAGTTTATACAGCTGATAAAGCTAATATCATTACTCCGTATAGCTCTCTACAAGTTTGCTATCGCAATTGATGCTTCGCCTTTCAGGCGAAACTGCGACAACTTTTTTCGTTTTTCTTTCTTTCTTTTTTTTTTCATTGCTACCGCATACTGTTGCAACAACATTCATCGCTATGGACTAGGTTGTGTGCGGCGTGACGGCGCATTTTTGTAGATGTGCTAGCGAAAGCTTGCAAGACCGCGCGTGCGTTTTTATGCCAATGAACAAGGGATTTGTCGCAGCAACAGCGTAGCACGCTGAAGCGCCGCAGCGTTATACAGGGTGTTGATTTATAAGTTCTAAAATTTTTTTATAAATCCGCTGTGACAGGTAGCATAATTCTTATCGCGGAGCTGGGTTATTCGATGAGGCGGACATTAGTAACACGAGAAATCCCATATTTACCTAATTAAAAAATGACTAATCAACTTCTTAGTTAATTACTTTACGGCACATATTGTGATTTACGAATTGGAGCCGGCGAGCTTGTCAGGCGTATCCACCTGGGATGAATTTCCAGAATGACGCCAGTTTGGAGATATGTGCCATCAAACTTGCCCCAAAAATGCACTGTTGTTCCACTTACTTTTTCACCAAAATGCTGTTTTATACATTGAAGCACGACAGTAACTGGAACGCCCATGTATTTCGTCCCACGCTTTGGAAAATAATATCTCAAAGCTAGCGTCATCCTGGAAATTCATTTCAAGTGGATGCGTCTTGCAAACTCACCGGCTATAATTCGTAAATTGCAATATGTGTCGTAAAGTAATTAACTAAGAAGTTCGTTAGTCAATTTTTGTTACTTGAATATGTGTTTCGATTTTTTGTGCTACTAATGTCCACCTCATCGAATAACCCAGCTCAATGATAAGAATTATGCTACCTGCCACAGGCGATTTTTAAAAATTCCGGAAAACTTTAAATTGAACGCCCTGTATATTAACATACTCTTATACAGATGGTTCTATTATCGCGGAATACAGCTGTGTAGATCGACAAGTCACTTCTCTTCATCACCGAGCACGCGAGCGAATATTCAACTACGGTTTGTTGATTTACTTACTCACGTTTTTTTTAGTAGCTGCCAAGTTAAAAGTGAGCGTACAATTCATTACATGATGGAATATGACAGTGTCACACAGCACTCGTGTTTGTTCACTCTGTTATGTTGTTGTTCCATTTATGAAAAAAGCCGGCGAAGCAGTGCCCCCGGGCCTGACCCGAATACTTACAAACTCTTAGCTAACCTCGAAGATCAGGCCCTAGAGACGCTTCTAGACCCCTTCAATGACTTTTGGACATAACGCAAGCTATCCCAAGAATGAAAAACAGCTGAAGTACGCTTTATCCCCACACCGGGAAAGTCCCCGCACATTGACAACCTGTGGCTGATATCCCTCACATCATGCATAAGCATAATCATGAAAAGGATAGTACTCAAATGCCTCCAACAACATCTGGACGAAACCCAGCAAATGCCAGACCCCATGTTTGGCTTTATACGACATCTTGAGACCCAGGACGTGCTAATGCAATTGAAGAAGGAGATCATCATCCCTGCCACACACCACTGGCCATTCTCGCGCTAGACCTGAAGGGGGCATTTGACAATGTGGCACACGAGGCGATCCTTTGGAATCTCAACAACACAGGCTCAACAATACAGTGGCTTATTTAAGCCACTGAAAAGTAAGGATGGATGTTCAGCCTTGCTGGTGTGGCATAACCAAGCAATAAGGACCACCCACCATAACCAAGCAATAAGGAAATTATATGGTCACGCCGTACCATAAGTACAACTGAAGTATTGCTTCCCCAAGGAGTCTCACTGCCACCTTCCCCATTTTGTAAACACTTTGTAAATACAAACTACCACATGGTATGTAGTCACATTATATGCTGTCTGTATGCTTGGTGAAGTGCACCAAGCATTTTCTCACCCTTAAAACCTGGACTAATGCTGTCTTTTTTTAATAATAATTATGCAATAACCTTACTCAATACATTGCTGTGAGAACAATAGTTGGCTTAACAGTAGCACTGCACACATACCCTCATACCACATTGCAGACATACTCTATAGAGGCTGGCCACAATCAGTGTAACTGAAAGCCAGCTGAACAGGGTGCGAGTTCATGTGTATCAAATAAATGTCTGTTCCATTGAGAGGTTATATATCTGTCTGTAATATAATTATCAATTCAGAATACATATGGCAGAAGAACAATACACAAGACAACACAATCAAGTTCCCTGTGAGAAGCTGCTTTTTGCCACTATTACATGCAGCAAAAAGAGACTTTATTAAGCACCACTATGGCTTGCGTGCCTCTTTGTGCATTGTACAAGAAGTAAAGGTGGGCGAATGTAAATGTTTTCAAATACGAATTGAATAAAATATTATTTATCAAATATTCAATAGTCATACGACGACACACGTAGCTGTAGTAACAATATTTATTTTCATATAAAAAAATTAGGTACCACACCTTAACTAGTGCAAAAAGAGAGCTAAATACTGGGCACAAAGGATGTTTTAAATGCAAGACTACCAACTGTTACGTAAAAAAATCGACATAAACAGTCTATAAACAACTTTAGAGCCTGGCTGCAAAGAAGTTTTTCAAGAAAGAATGGCCTCTGAATGGCTAGCTTTCAAAAACGTGCATTATATTGTTCCCAAGAAAACATCAAAGTTGTAGAAAAAAAAGAATAGCCGATGAAGGACCTACGTGTCGTAGACACATGTAAAACTACTCGTTGCAAGGAAAACAGCACAGACTTGTAGCATAAAAGATCAGTCTTCTAGATCAAGAAATATGTGGTCACCTTTCGCGTGAAAAAAAGCCTATGGGAAAGTTTTGGTGCCAATATGACTGAAAGATACATTCGTCAACGTGCTTGCCTTTGGGAGGCTACATACACTTGTTCACATGCAAGTACCTGTCGCGTATTCATTGTTAAAGAAGTTCAATTAATATAATGACACGAGAGCCTCCTCTGATTAGGAAAAAATAATAGTTGTGTGGTCATATATAGATAACATTTAGAATGTCAAGGTACCCTTTTCCATATTATGCAAGTACTTATGAAAGACAACACTGCAAGAAACAGCATAAAACTAATGCAAAATCTATAACTGATTATGTCAATGAGATTTCCATTTCATGCGGCAAAGTATTTCACAGGGCAGATAGGATGTGACATCTGTGATTCAGAGATACGTCTTTGTATCGGGGCACAAGTATTGTACAACTGATAATTTTGGGAATAAAGATATAACAAGCATTGATTCCCGGTATGTCACCATGCCACTTGGATCTTAACGTTTCTTTAAGTTATGACCACTGTCATGTCGTTCCCGTACATTAATTGTGGTTTTGCGCAATACACCTAGAAAACTTTTGAGAAGCATTGCAGTACTTTTCTTGTATGTGCACACTGGCTTTCTGTCACAACACCCACTTCGCATCCATGATAAATGCTGCAGTCAATCAAAATAGAGTTTCAGACTAAGGTACCTAAACTGCTTTCATTCCAGAAAACCCCAAACAAGGTTTAGATTCTTGAGGACACAAGTTACTTGCGTCCTTTGATCTAAGGCTGTTTTCTGCATGCAATGAATGTTAGGATTTCTGCTGTGCAAATCAATGTTAACCTGATAAAAGGGATGGCAAGCCAAAACTTGCATTCGTGATTCTAGTTACTACTGGGGCCAGATTAACCTATGGGCTAAGGGGGCTGCAGCTCCAGGCTAGGGGGCCCTGTGAGAAAAATGTTTCCTTGAATAAAACTTTATTTATTGCGTACAGTACAGAGTAAAACATAATGTGAACAAATACATTAGGATCCCTAGCTCCAGGCCAGTTGCAATCCATAAAAAATGTAGAGGAAGCAAAGCAATTAATTTAGCACAGACACATGTACTTAAACTCAGCAACAATATGCACTTTACATTAGAAGTAGAGAATACAATACAAAGAATCTTCAAAATGCAAACGGTATCATTGAACATCTACAAGTAAAGGAAAATGCACCAGAAAAAAGAAAAAGGAAGCGGTGAATGTATTAATAAACATACGAAAAAAGATCACGAAAATGCAGTTTTAATTATCTCTGAAAATTAGCTGCATTTCTAACTTATGTGGGCTGAACGTTCCTCTCGACTACTCCAACACTTCAAGTTCTCCATTTACCACACATATTACAAGCCTTTGGAACCAGAAAATTTTGTTTTAGTGCACTGCGTGTACAGCGTCCTGATTCGGTAAAGTTGGTAGCAGAGAGTGGGTAGTCAGTAACGATGCTATTATTAACCATTACAAGAGTTTAAAAATTTAGTAATGAAGTAAACGGTAAAATGTGTACGTGTTGAAAGAGCGGTGTCGTGTTAGCATTGTATTGTGAGGAAGTCATAAAGTTGACAGCCCTTATTTGAAGTTTTATAAATGGCTCAATGTATGAATGGCCCACAGTACCACAGATGGCTATGGAACAAGCTGAAATAAATTTCTCGAAGGGTTTCTGTATCAAAACAATTTCGGCTCTTGAGCAGAAATAACAAGCCTTGCTGAAATTTTTGCAAAGCTTGTCAATGTGAGGTTTACATAAAATAACTCATCTAATTTGTACAACCCCTTGATGGGCCCTCAGAAATTTAAGAGGACCGTTCGCCAGGGCCCTGTGGAAAATTTTAGTTATACTATAAAAGTTGTAAGGTGTCTTCCAAGAAGTATTCTCCCACAAGAATTCTTTAAAACGGCATAGTAGCAGCCGAAATAGAAGCAAAGAATCTGTAGTACAAGAACGTGACCTGCTCTTCGTACACAGAGGCATTCTTTCTTTGCCCAACCAGCAACGCAAAGGACCTGTCTCTCTTGCCTACTCCCATATAAGAAATGAGGGTTCACCTCTCTTTTTTTTGCAAAACACCTAATGCACCTTGCTTCATTTTTTTTATTTAGATCACGACAACGGCATAATACATCCATGTTACATTTACAAGTCGAACTGCAATGAGTTTGTTGACATGATGGCAGATAATTAATGTAAGGAGATGGATCGTTGCGAAGGTGCATGAAGCTAAACATTGTTCCCTCGTCAATTCCACGCCTTGCGTCTCTCATGTTGCCTAGCTTTCTGTTGTCCTTTGGTGCAGGCTACATGGTGACGTTCACAAAAGATTTACAGATGTTAGGCCCTTCTCGCATGCCCGTCTTGTACGATGAATTACTGTGGCGGTTAGCACTGGTAACATCAGTAGCCACCCTAACCGTGATTACGCAGCAACATGGCACCGCCCATGCAGCCCAGACCACCCGCTTCACTCTCAATTTGCCCTTTTACTAGCTGTACACCCTGACAGCAATAAATAAATGGTAAAATCCATCACTGCGTGGTCTCATCTCATGCTGAGGACAAAGCATTAGGTATTTTTTGTTGTTCTTATTGAGATCAGCTGTTTGTTTTGACACTGCTAGGACTACACAGGCAGTAAAAGTGGTTCGGTTTCTATTTAGCAGGTGGCACCACAGCATTAGCACTGGTGATGCATTGACGATGCAGAACGCTACGAAGGCGTCATTGTTCACTGCATCATTAATTCCTACTCTGCTCTAGTACGGTACGTAATGACAGTGGTGAGCAAACGTCAAATACACGCTGAGCAGATGGCGCGGTGCATGTGAACATTTATCAGGGTGTTCACTTTTACTAAAACTGGCTCAGGAGGCTGTATTGAACTGCTCAGATAGCGTGTCGATGAAGCGAAGCCCAACAGTAGCATTCATGGAAACGCAGCCTTTAGTTACAACGTAGGAATATTTGTTACGTCACTGCACCAACAGTGGCTGATGTATCGAAAGGATGGCAAGCAGACGCTGAGCAGCTGACGCAGCATGGATGAACACATCTTGAGGGGAATTCAGCCTTCCTATTGGCTTCAGCCTTCCTGCCGCTGCCCCAGTGCTGCAAGGAACTACTGAGATGGAGTATAACTGGCAAAGCACATTGTTCAGCATGAAAGGTTGGGCAGTGGCAGAGAAGGTGCGTTGCAGTGTCGTCACATCCGCAAAAAATAGCATGCGGCACATTTGCATTGTTTACATTACAGCACATGACACCTAGCACAAAATTAATAATTGCAATACGTGGAGCAGTGATATAACTTTTAAGCTGTTCCCTAGCCTCCCCTCTTCG
Source organism: Dermacentor silvarum (assembly GCF_013339745.2). Classification (NCBI taxonomy): domain Eukaryota; kingdom Metazoa; phylum Arthropoda; class Arachnida; order Ixodida; family Ixodidae; genus Dermacentor; species Dermacentor silvarum. The sequence continues at coordinate 30,690,213 of NC_051156.1, forward strand.
TAAAGAGTAGAATGTGCAGTGACAACACTGGAAACAAACAACACGTGTACAAAGCGAGGAAAGCTGGTTTGATACAAAACCCATACTGAGATGCAAAGAGCGCAAACGACCAGCAGTGCTTCTGCACTGTTTACTTCAGAGCACATGCATAAAAAGCACCCTAAAGAGCTTGTAGTGTGTGTTCAACTCAGCAGCTGCTTAGCTGCTTCGGCCAAGGAGAAGGAGGTTTCATTATTTTTCAATGTATGTGTACAAGTACGGTTTTATTTATTTATTTATTTATGATACCCTCAGGGTCAACAGACAGAGGGGAGTGGTATAAAATAAAGAACAACAAAATTTCAACTACAAGAAGCAGCACAATGTTTCTAGTTATACGATAATGGTTATGAAGAGGCAGAATACATGTTACAAAAAATACTATAAATACAATAAATACAAAGAAGCAGTCCAGTGTTTCTAATTATACAATAATTGCTATAAAGAGGCAAGATACAACAAGATGTTACAATGCATTCGGTAATGAAGTCACAAATTTTTCATGATCTGAGATTGTTACTAACAATTTGGGAAGGCAATTCCAATCATTTGATGTGCGTGGTATGTATGACTGTAGGAATGATTCTGTTTTACACAGCGGAATACCAACTTTATGAGCATGATCCAGATGGTGCGAAACGTAATGGGGAGGAAGTATTAGTAAATCGCGCAGGTAAGGATGATGATACAGTTTGTGAAAAAGGCTTAAGCGAAGCATCGCACGCCGAGAAGCAAGCGTAGGTAGTTTAAGGTTAGCTTTCATTATCGTGATGCTCGAGATTCGATTGTAATTAGAGAGTATAAAACGGACCGAATTATTTTGCACCATTTCTAGCGAATGTACCAAATTATTATGATGCGGATCCCAAACCGAAGCGGCATATTCTAACTTAGGACGAATGAGTGTTTTATATAGCATTAGTTTGAGAGACGAAGGCGACTTTGCAAAGTTACGACGAAGATATCCGAGCATGCGATGAGCGTTGCAGACAACATGAGAGATGTGAGTATCCCATGTTAGATTGCTACTGATGTGAACTCCGAGGTACTTATATGAAGATACGCTGTCGAGTAGTACATTATTTAGGTGATAAATAGGTAAACTAGTAATCTTTCTAGACACTCGCATGAATTTGCATTTTTTAGTGTTTAGTTCCATAAGCCAGGTGTTACACCACTCGAAGACGGCGTTAATGTCAGCTTGAAGAAGAGCGGCGTCATTTGGACCTGTTATTTCTCGGAAAATTACGCAGTCATCAGCAAACAAATAACGGATGAGGAAATGCAAGATGGTAAATCGTTAATATAAATGAGGAAAAGAAGAGGGCCGAGGACTGAGCCCTGCGGTACACCAGAATGGACTGGGCATTCTTCAGAATTCGTGCCGTTAGCTGAAACAAAGTGGGAACAGTTAGCAAGAAAACTTTCAATCCAGATTAAAATGCAGGGATCGAGGTTAAGCAGTCGTAATTTATAAATGAGCAGTTTGTGACACACTTTGTCAAAGGCTTTCGAAAAGTCAAGAAAAATGCAGTCAGCCAAGGACCTATTGTCAAGAATGGTGTTTAGTTTGTGTACAAAAAGTGTTAATTGAGTTTCACACGAGTATGATTTGCGAAATCCATGCTGCGATGGTGCGAAAAATGAATGTGATTCCAAGAACGTAGCTAGGTGAGAAGCCAAGATATGCTCTAGTATCTTGCAAGGTATACTTGTGAGCGAAATTGGTCTGTAAGTTAGTGGAAAATGTTTATTGCCTGATTTATGGATTGCAATTACCTTCCCGACCTTCCACTCGGATGGAACAATACCATCGTGCAATGATTGCTGGAAAAATTTAGTTAAGATTATTGATGTGTAGCAAACTGTGCTTTGTAGGAACTTCACATTAATCTGATCACAACCCGGCGCAGAGGACGGTTTTAGGGACCTAATGATGCTTGCGACACCATCATAGCTGATAATGAGAGGGAACATTATATCATGGTCATATGGTCGTAGGTGTGGCAGGGTGGAATTGCTGGGTAACGAAAAATGTTTTGCGAAGACTTCATTTACTACTCCGGGACACTGGTTGGCCGGTATAGAGTCACCATTAAGGTCACTGAGCGCTATTACTTTATCGTCTTTAAGATTAACCATGCGCCAAAATTGTTTAGGGTTAGTTTTAAGCATAGAAGGTAATGTGCTGCTTAGGAAGTTATCTTTGGCGTCTTTTAGGGCCTGCGCGTACTCATCGGCGCTCTGTTTGTAGGCTGACCAAAGAGCATTGGTACGGCTTAGTTTAGCTGATTTAAACAGGCGCTTTTTTTATTATACAAGCGTTTTAGGTGACGATTATACCATGGGTGTTTTTTTTTATTAGAAGTGATTGTGTAAATTTCCGCCTCCTTGAATTTTGGTTTTGGCATCCTTGAATTTTGGGTCTAATGTTCTGTAGAAACCGTTCTGTATGCACGGTTCACTTCAGAGCATATGCATATCGCATAAAACGAATACTTATACGCCTAGCACCACTGCGACACATTGCACGTATACATAACAGTACCCTTCACCTCGTACAGTAAGAACCCCAGCACTCAAACGCTCTGTACGTGTTCGCGGTCACCAAGGCGCATCGCAGCCCCCAAAACAGCTCACATGAAGCAAGGTACAAACAGCACATTACGAATGGCTGCGATGACGCGACAATAAAGCTAATCGCTACAGGTTATATGGTCACTTCTTAAACACAAACCAGCACTGCACAATGCACATGCACGTATGAGCTTCGCAGCGATGAAGCGCGCACACACAACACCTAGGCACACCATACGCTGAGATGGGCGACCGCACTATTTTCGTTCTGGAGCGTACTGAATGCATGTGTCATGCTTAGAATGCGCGTGCATGTGATGGCCTTCGCGTTTGTACTGCTGGTACTGCACAAGCGAAATACGGCCCAACACACACGAAATCGCCGGTTTCATTGCTTCCGACGCTCGCGTAAACACAACACATTTACATCTGTTGCCGTTGACGATCGCACGCGCTGAAGAGGTCAGGCAGGGTACATCGGATTGCTGCGTTCGACGACTATCTCCGCGAGTGCTCGATAACTCTTGCAATGATCCCACAAAAACACAAAAACGACCAAAAAAAACTGCCACAGCAGCCTAGGCACCTAGGCCTCGCGCTCCGCTTCGCTTCGAACCAGCGCCATGTTTGTGCGGTCGCCGCATACATGCTGCATACTGGAAAAAGTTCACGGCCGCCTCTCGTGACGTCATAGCGGCCATTTTAAGCGGACCGCGCGAGGGCGGTGCGGCTTGCGGCGATAAGCGGCTCGAGCGTGTACAGGCCCAACGCCTCCTTTAAGGCCTGTACACGCTCGAGCCGCTCATCGCCGCAAGCCGCACCGCATGCTGGCGGTTCAGTGGCTGCGGACGGTTGAAGCAACCGGGCACAAAATTCGATTCACGCTGGGACCGGCGCGAGCGGTGCCGTACGCATGCGCCCTCTGGCTGGCAAAACAGATAACCAGCGACTGGCAACATGCAACAGCGCGGTCGCAGCGTTTGTGTGCTGGCGACCAGCAAAATTTTGGCCCGAGCCAGGATTTTGCTATTACGTTTGTTTTCTTATTTTTCTGATTAATGAGCTCGAGCGGTTCGCATGTGCCGGCATCCGCACTCCGATTTGGGGACGCGACGTATGTTAAGAGCCGGCAACTGAGAGGCGGGGCAAAGATGTTCTAAGTCGGCAACTATCGTCAACAGCAGACGACACTGGCATATTTTTGTCGGCGTGAGTTCAAGCTTCCGCGTCACGGCGAAAACGCAAAACTCTTGCACTGTCATACTCTGTTGACTGCATGTGTTGCTGCGTTGGCGCGCTGAGCCACCTCTCGAACACTATGCAGTGATCTTACCTGCGCCTTTTTTTTTTCCGTTTTCCTTTCTTTCTTTTTTAAATCATTGCTACCGCATACTGTTGTAACAACATACATCGCTATGTACTCGGTTGTGTGCGGCGTGACGGCGCATTTTTTGTAGATGTGCTAGCGAAAGCTTGCAAGATCGCGCGTGCGTTTTTAAGCCAATGAACAAGGGATTTGTCGCAGCAACAGCGTAGCACGCTGAAGCGCCGCAGCGTTATACAGGGTGTTCATTTATAAGTTTTAAAATTTTTTTAGAAATCCTCTGTGGCAGGTAGCATAATTCTTATCGTTGAGCTGGGTTATTCGATGAGGCGGACATTAGTAACACGAGAAATCCCATATTGAACTAATTAAAAAATGACTAATCAACTTCTTAGTTAATTATTGTACAGCACATATTGTGATTTACGAATTGGAGCCGGTGAGCTTGGCAGGCGTATCCACTTGGGATGAATTTCCAGAATGACGCCAGTTTGGAGATATGTGCCATCAAACTCGCCCTAAAAATGCACTGTTGTTCCACTTACTTTTTTACCAAAATGCTGTTTTATACATTGAAGCACTAAAGTAACTGGAACGCCCACGTATTTCGTCCCACACTTTGGAAAATAATATCTCAAAGCTGGCGTCATCCTGGAAATGCATTTCAAGTGGATGCGTCTTGCAAGCTCACCGGCTATAATTCGGAAATTGCAATATGTGTCGTAAAGTAATTAACTAAGAAGTTCATTAGTCAATTTTTGTTACTTGAATATGTGTTTCGATTTTTTGTGCTACTAATGTCCACCTCATCGAATAACCCCAGCTCAACGATAAGAATTATGCTACCTGCCACAGGCGATTTTTAAAAATTCCGTAACACTTTAACATGAACGCCCTGTATATTAACATACTCTTATACAGATGGTTCTATTATCGCGGAATACAGCTGTGTGGATCGACAAGTCACTTCTCTTCATCACCGAGCACACGAGTGAATATTCAACTACGGCTTGTTGATTTACTTACGTTTTTTTAGTAGCTGCCAAGTTAAAAGTGAGCGTACAATTGATTACATGATGGAATATGACCGTGTCACACAGCACTCGTGTTTGTTCATTCTGTGTTATGTCGTTGTTCCATTGATGAAAAAAGCCGGCGAAGCAGTGCCCCCGGGCCTGACCAGAATCTTCGAGGCTAACCTCGAAGATCAGGCCCTAGAGACGCTTCTAGACCCCTTCAATGACTTTTGGACATCACGCAAGCTATCACAAGAATGAAAAACAGCTGAAGTACGCTTTATCCCCAAACAGGGCAAGTCCCCGCACATTGACAACCTGTGGCTGATATCCCTCACATCATGCATAAGCATAATCATGAAAAGGATAGTACTCAAATGCCTCCAACAACACCTGGACGAAACCCAGCAAATGCCAGACGCCATGTTTGGCTTTATACGACATCTTGAGACCCAGGACGTGCTAATGCAATTGAAGAAGGAGATTGTCATCCCTGCCACACACCACGGGCCATTCTTGCGCTAGACCTGAAGGGGGCATCTGACAACGTGGCACACGAGGCGATATTTTGGAATCTCAACAACACAGGCTCAACAACACATTGGCGTATTTAAGCCACTGAAAAGTAAGGATGGATGTTCAGCCTTGCTGGTGTGGCATTTCATAGGTTGTAACCCACCATATTTTTAACCAAGCAATAAGGAAATTATATGGTCACGCCGTACCATCAGTGCAACTGAAGTGTTGCTTCCCCAAGGAGTCTCACTGCCACCTTCCCCATTTTGTAAACACTTTGTAAATACAAACTAGCACATGGTATGTAGTCACATTATATGCTGTCTGTATGCTTGGTGAAGTGCACCAAGCATTTTTTCACCCTTAAAACCTGGGCTAATGCTGTCTTTTTTTTAATAATAATTATGCAATAACCTTACTCAATACATTGCTGTGAGAACAATAGTTGGCTTAACAGTAGCACTGCACACATACCCTCATACCACATTGCAGACATACTCTATAGAGGCTGGCCACAATCAGCGTAACTGAAAGCCAGCTGAACAGGGTGCGAGTTCATGTGTATCAAATAAATGTCTGTTCCATTGAGAGGTTATATATCTGTCTGTGATATAATTATCAATTCAGAATACATATGGCAGAAGAACAATACACAAGACAACACAATCAAGTTCCCTGTGAGAAGCTGCTTTTTGCGACTATTACATGCAGCAAAAAGAGACTTCATTAAGCACCACTATGGCTTGCGTGCCTCTTTGTGCATTGTACAAGAAGTAAAGGTGGGCGAATGTAAACATTTTCAAATACGAATTGAATAAAATTATTAATTATTCAATATTCAATAGTCATACGACGACACACGTACCTGTAGTAACAATATTTATTTTCAGATAAAAAAATTAGGTACCACACCTTAACTAGTGCAAAAAGAGAGCTAAATATTGGGCACAAAGGATAAGTTTTAAATGCAAGACTACTAATTGTTACGTAAAAAAATCGACATAAACAGTCTATCAACAACTTTAGAGCCTGGCTGCAAAGAAGCTTTTCAAGAAAGAATGGCCTCTGAATGGCTAGCTTTCAAAAACGTGCAATATATTGTTCCTAAGAAAACATCAAAGTTGTAGAAAAAAAAAGAATAGCCGATGAAGGACCTACGTGTTGTAGACATATGTAAAACTACTCGTTGCAAGGAAAGCAGCACAGACTTGTAGCATAAAAGATCAGTCTGCTAGATCAAGAAATGTGTGGTCACCTTTCGCGTGAAAAAAAGCCTATGGGAAAGTTTTCTTGCCAATATGACTGAAAGATACTTTCATAAACGTGCTTGCTTTTGGGAGGCTGCATACACTTGTTCACATGCAAGTACTTGTCGCATACTCATTGTTAAAGAAGTTCAATTAATATAATGACACGAGAGCCTCCTCTGATTAGGAAAAAATAATAGTTGTGTGGTCATATATAGATAACATTTAGAATGTCAAGGTACCCTTTTCCATACTATGCAAGTACTCATGAAAGACAAGACTGCAAGAAACAGCATAAAACTAATGCAAAATCTATAACTGATTATGTCAATGAGATTTCCATTTCATGTGGCAAAGTATTTCACAGGGCAGATAGGATGTGACATCTGTGATTCAGAGATACGTCATTGTATCGGGGCACAAGTATTGTACAACTGATAATTTTGGGAATAAAGAAATAACAAGCATTGATTCCCGGTATGTCACCATGCCACTTGTATCTTAAAAAGGACTATCACTTATATGTCAAGCTTGCACCATTATGTTTATGTGACCATACATGTGTACCCCATCTGTAATGAACCGTTGCTTTAAGTTATGACCACTGTCATGTTATTCCCGTACATTAATTGTGGTTTTGCACAAAACACCTAGAAAACTTTTGAGCGGCATTGCAGTACTTTTTCTTGTATGTGCACACTGGCTTTCTGTCACAACACCCACTTCGCATCCATGATAAATGCTACAGTCAAGCAAAATAGAGTTTCAGACTAAGGTACCTAAACTGCTTTCATTCCAGAAAACCCCAAACAAGGTTTAGATTCTTCAGGACACAAGCAAGTTGCATCCTTTGATCTAAGGCTGTTTTCTGCATGCAATGAATGTTAGGATTTCTGCTGTGCAAATCAATGTTAACCTGATAAAAGGGATGGCAAGCCAAAACTTGCATTCGTGATACTAGTTACTACTGGGGCCAGATTAACCTATGGGCTAAGGGGGCTGCAGCTCCAGGCTAGGGGGCCCTGTGAGAAAAATGTTTCCTTGAATTAAACTTTATTTCTTACGTACAGTACACAGTAAAACATAATGTGAACAAATACATTGGGATCCCTAGCTCAAGGCCAGTTGCAATCCATAAAAAATGTAGAGGAAGCAAAGCAATTATTTAGCACAGACACATGTACTTAAACTCAGCAACAATATGCACTTTACATTAGAAGAAGTAGAGAATACAATACAAAGAATCTTCAAAATGCAAACGGTATCATTGAACATCTACAAGTAAAGGAAAATGCACCAGAAAAAAGAGAAAGGAAGTGGTGAATGTATTAATAAACATACGAAAGAAGATCACGAAAATGCAGTTTTAATTATCTCTGAAAATTAGCTGCATTTCTAGCTTACGTGGGCTGAACGTTCCTCTCGACTACTCCAACACTTCAAATTCTCCATTTACCACACACATTACAAGCCTTTGGAACCAGAAAATTTTGTTTTAGTGCACTGCGTGTACAGCGTCCTGATTCGGTAAAGTTGGTAGCAGAGAGTGGGTAGTCAGCAACGATGCTACTATTAACCATTACAAGAGTTTAAAAATTTAGTAATGAAGTAAATGGTAAAATGTGTACGTGTTGAAAGAGCGGTGTCGTGTTAGCATTGTATTGTGAGGAAGTCATAAAATGGACAGCCCTCTTTTGAAGCTTTATAAATGGCTCAATGTATGAATGGCCCAGAGATGCAACACAGTACCACAGATGGCTGTGGAACAAGCTGAAATAAATTTCTCAAAGGGTTTCTGTATCAAAACAATTTCGGCTCTTGAGCAGAATATAACAAGCCTTGCCGAGATTTTTGCAAAGCTTGTCAATGTGAGGTTTACATAGAAACAACTCATCTAATTTGTACAACCCCTTGATGGGCCCCTCAGAAATTTAAGAGGACCATTCGCCAGGGCCCAGTGGAAAATTTTAGTTATACTATAAAAGTTGTAAAGTGTCTTCCAAGAAATATTCTACCACAAGAATTCTTTAAAACGGCCTAGTAGCAGCCGAAATAGAAGCGAAGAATCTGTAGTACAAGAACGTGACCTGCTCTTCATGCACAGAGGCATTCTTTCTTTGCCCAACCAGCAACGCAAAGGACCTTTCTCTCTTGCCTACTCCCATATAGGAAATGAGGGTTCACCTCCTTCTCTCTCTTTTTTTTTTTGCAAAACACCTAATGCCCCTTTCATTTTTTTTATTTAGATCACGACAACAGCATAATACATCCATGTTACATTTACAAGTCAAACTTCAATGAGTTTGTTGACATGATGGCAGATAATTAATGTAAGGAGATGGATCGTTGCGAAGGTGCATGAAGCTAAACATTGTTCCCTCGTCAATTCCACGCCTTACATCTCTCATGTTGCCTAGCTTTGTTGTCCTTTGGTGCAGGCTACATGGTGACGTTCACAAAAGATTTACAGATGTTAGGCCCTTCTCGCATGCCCGTCTTGTACGATGAATTACTGTGGCGGTTAGCACTGGTAACATCAGTAGCCACCCTAACCATGATTACGCAGCAACATGGCACCACCTATGCAGCCCAGACCACCCGCTTCAATCTCAATTTGCCCTTTTACTAGCTGTACGCCCTGACAGCAATAAATAAATGGTAAAATCCATCACTGCGTAGTCTCATCTCATGCTGAGGACACAGCATTAGGTATTTTTTGTTGTTCTTATTGAGATCAGCTGTTTGTTTTGACACTGCTAGGACTACACAGGCAGTAAAAGTGGTTCGGTTTCTATTTAGCAGGTGACACCACAGCAGTAGCAATGGTGATGCATTGACGATGCGGAACGCTACGAAGGCGTCATTGTTCACTGCATCATTAATTCCTACTCTGCTCTAGTACGGTACGTGATGACAGCGGTGAGCAAACGTCAAATACACGCTGAGCAGATGGCACGGTGCATGTGAACATTTATCAGGGTGTTCACTTTTACTAAAACTGGATCAGGAGGCTGTATTGAACTGCTCAGATAGCGTGTCGATGAAGCGAAGCCCAACAGTAGCATTCATGGAATGCGTACGCAGCCTTTAGTTACAACGTAGGAACATTTGTTGCGTCACTGCTCCAACAGTGGCTGATGTATCAAAAGGATGGCAAGCAGACGCTGAGCAGCTGACGCAGCATGGATGAACACATCTTAGGGGAATTCAGCCTTCCTATTGGCTAAGAGCCCTGCCGCTGCCCCAGTGCTGCAAGGAACTACTGAGATGGAGTATAACTGGCAAAGCACATCGTTCAGCATGAAAGGTTGGGCAGTGGCAGAGAAGCTGCGTTGCAGTGTCGTCACATCCGCAAAAAATAGCATGCGGCACATTTGCATTGTTTACATTACAGCACATGACACCTAGCACAAAATTAATAATTGCAATATGTGGAGCAGTGATATAACTTTTAAGCTGTTCCCTAGCCTCCCCTTTTCGTGAAGAGTAAAATGTGCAGTGACGACACTGGAAACAAACAACACGTGTACAAAGCAAGGAAAGCTGGTTTGATACAAAACCCATACTGAGATGCAAAGAGCACAAACGACCAGCAGTGCTTCTGCACTGTTTAATTCAGAGCACATGCATAAAAAGCACCCTAAAGAGCTTGTAGTGTGTGCCCAACTCAGCAGCTGCTTAGCTACAAGAAAGTTCGGCCAAGGAGAAGGAGGTTTCATTATTTTTCAATGTATGTGTACAAGTACGGTTTGTTTCCGCCTCCTTGAATTTTGGTTTTGTCATCCTTGAATTTTGGGTCTAATGTTCTGTACAAACCGTTCTGTATGCACGGTTCACTTCAGAGCATATGCATATCGCATAAAACGAATACTTATACGCCTAGCACCACTGCGACACATTGCACGTATACATAACAGTACCCTTCACCTCGTACAGTAAGAACCCCAGCACTCAAACGCTCTGTACGTGTTCGCGGTCACCAAGGCGCATCGCAGCCCCCAAAACAGCTCACATGAACCAAAGCACAAACAGCACATTACGAATGGCTGCGATGACGCGACAATAAAGCTAATCGCTACAGGTTATATGGTCACTTCTTAAACACAAACCAGCACTGCACAATGCACATGCACGTATGAGCTTCGCAGCGATGAAGCGCGCACACACAACACCTAGGCACACCATACGCTGAGATGGGCGACCGCACTATTTTCGTTCTGGAGCGTACTGAATGCATGTGTCATGCTTAGAATGCGCGTGCATGTGATGGCCTTCGCGTTTGTACTGCTGGTACTGCACAAGCGAAATACGGCCCAACACACACGAAATCGCCGGTTTCATTGCTTCCGAACTTCGCGTAAACACAACACATTTCCGTCTGTTGCCGTTGACGATCGCACGCACTGAAGAGGTCAGGCAGGGTACACTGAATGCATGTGTCATGCTTAGAATGCGCGTGCATGTGATGGCCTTCGCGTTTGTACTGCTGGTACTGCACAAGCGAAATACGGCCCAACACACACGAAATCGCCGGTTTCATTGCTTCCGAACTTCGCGTAAACACAACACATTTCCGTCTGTTGCCGTTGACGATCGCACGCACTGAAGAGGTCGGGCAGGGTACAGCGGATTGCTGCGTTCGACGACTATCTCTGCGAGTGCTCGATAACTCTTGCAATGATCCCAAAAAAAAAAACACTGAAAAACAAACTGTCACAGCAGCCTAGGCGCCTAGGCCTCGCGCTTCGCTTCGAACCAGCGCCATGTTTGTGCGGTCGCCGCATACATGCTGCATGGTGGAAAAAGTTCACGACCGCCTCTTGTGACGTCAGAGCGGCCATTTTAAGCGGACCGCGCGAGGGCGGTGCGGCTTGCGGCGATGTGCGGCTCGAGCGTGTACAGGCCCTTACTAGGATGCCTGGCACGTCAGCGCCGAAGCCCCCGCTCAACCCTCTCCTGTTTACGCGCGCCGCTGCCGCGCAGCGGCGCTGTGTTCTGACATTATCGTGCGCCCCACCGACACCGCTAGTGCCCGCGCAGTATCGGTGGTAGCCCATTCGGAGTCAGGATTAACGTTCTAGGTCTTATGGCGAATTCCATTGGGAGAACAGGAGCACTCAAAAGCACGCTGAAAGTGCTCGTTCCAGAGGCGACGTGTTTCAGTGGTCGAACAGGAGTGAGAGCGCCGTCATCCAGTGGTAGAACTAGAGCAGTTTCGCGGCGCCGAGAGCAGCTGGGAGCAGTCCGGACTGTTCTCAAGGTAGATAAAACTGGTAGCGAAGCTTCCATAGAAGCCCATACGTTCAAAACACGGTTGCTTACCGGCGGCTCATTGGGCTTAGCGCCATCTGTGTGAGGAGGGAACACTTCCGGCGGAAGAAAAAATAATTTGACGTCATATCCGTCAAAAACAGAAGTGACGTCATTTTGTTCTCATAGGCGCGAAATTTGTTTTCTGGGGCCTGCCATTAGAGCTGTATATTCAAATGCCCCGCCATTCGACTTCATGGGCGTTCCGAGTTTTCAGCGCGAAAAGCGATGCCGGAAAAGATCAGCCGTACCGGTGTCGAAATCGCATCGCTGCACAGAACATACTTTCTTAGGAGGCCGACGAACACTTTGGGCGTAGATTGCGTTCAGTGCTCGTCCATTCGTCGGACGCCAAGCCAGTCGGCCAGCGCTGTTGCGCGAAAACAACTAAAGTAAACAAGTATCTGACTTTTGACTGCACAGGTTAAGAAACAATAAAACTACCCGTGTCACCTAATTCAGACAAACGTCGACATGCAACACAACACATGTGAGGGGGGCGTATTGTAATAGGTGAACTTTACGAGCGCGCCTTTCCACGCACTCCAAGAGTTGCATGGCACTGCAAGTGATAGCGGCGTCAACGCCCACCGCTATCGATGGGTGCTCTCACGGTGGGCCCTGAAAAAAGGTATATATTGATAATGATCTAGTAAAATACAGTTGTATCTTTTCTACCCGCCGTGGTTGCTCAGTGGCTATGGTGTTGGGCTGCTGAGCACGAGGTCGCGGGATCGAATCCCGGCCACGGCGGCCGCATTTCGATGGGGGCGAAATGCGAAAACACCCGTGTACTTAGATTTAGGTGCACGTTAAAGAACCCCAGGTGGTCCAAATTTCCGGAGTCCCCCACTACGGCGTGCCTCATAATCAGAACTGGTTTTGGCACGTAAAACCCCATAATTTTTTTTTGTATCTTTTCTCGCCATGCATATATAAAATGAACTAGGAATTTCATTTTCGTTGAATGAATCTAACTGCGTTTCGCTTTAATTTAAAAACGCTTTTTTTCTTTCCCAGTGTTTATTCCCCCCAAACATAGTCGCGCTTCAATCGCTGCTCCCATAACCACCCTTGCTGATGTCGGTGACAATTGGTTCTGAACCGCTTTTCGCCCGAAGCTTCGCGACCTATGTGAATCGACCTTGCTGCTCTCGCTTGAAAAGCGGAGTACGGAGGAAGTCAGGTGGCTTAAACTGTCATATCCTCCTCATTTCTTTTTATTTTGCTTCAGCCGGCGCGCGCGGCGGCAATGGCGGCAGCCTAGCGTGGTTTGTGTTTTGACACCGCTGATTTTGACGTCGGTGATACGAGCGAGCTTCGCAGCGATTTAGCGACAGATTCTGGCATTTCTAGTCCGCCTTGCTTCTCGTCGGATGCGCGGGGGACAGCGGCAGCAAAGCGTCTTCGCCTTGCTGAAGTGCTTGAGACGCTCGACGGTGACAGCAGCGAAAGCTGCTAGAGCTCAACTTGAGATGATCTTCGCAGGCGGAAACGTTGAGGAATGCGTCGGCGCTGCACAAAAGTATGTAGTACGTGGCCGCAAACGGTGACAGTGACAGCGTTAAGCCCGACAGATTACAAGATGATCAGGCGTGTTTTGCCGCTCTCCTGCAGAGAATGGTGGGACGTGGATTGCTTTAGTCATATGGTACATTTCTCCTCACAAGTCCCCCTCCCACCTGCTCTCCGAATGCACGCCGTATTCCAATGGCGGGTCGAGTGTGCCTGCTCTCACTGCGCTGTCACCCGACTCGGCGCCCTGCTCCTCTTCTCCCAATGGAATTCGCCATTAGTTTTTCTCGGCGCCCGACGTGCTGCTTTTTATCGTTTGTCTTGCCGCTTCATTGCTCGGCCTAATAACCGCAGTTGAAGCCCAGCCACACGGTATTGCTGCGTGCCCTTTTGCATGTCAATCCAGCGCAAGAAGCTCCCTGGCTTTTCTGTCTTGTACATCTCGCGTAGTTATAATATAAATATATATATATATATATATATATATATATACTATATACTATATATAGTATATAGTATATACTAGCGAAGTCCGTTCTTACGTTCTTTCTTGTCATGCGCTCTTTCTAAGTCTTGTACCCACATGTTGGATGAAGGACTTAGTAAGCAGGTGGCTCGCTTCGAAGCAGCGAACTATCCGAGACACATCATTATCTCGGTTGCTGAAAGCCTGCATCGTCGAAGGAAGGCAACTTCACGCCTAAGTGAAGAGCAGAGAGCGGATGACGAAAGAAGGAAGAAAGAACTAAGGGACAAACAAAAGGTGGCTGTAATCCCCTATTTTCACAGGGTTTCCCACAAACTAACTAAGGCAGGGCAACGGTCGGGTATAAACGTTGTCTTTACAGCACCTAACAAACTTTTGAGTTTGAGTGGGCTGAGCTGTCCTACGAGGAAGCGGAAGCCTGTTTGCACTACTACACACAAGGAACCTTTTGTCACGTGCACTCGGAACGTAGTGTATAAGATTCCACTTTCGTGTGGGAAGTACTACGTGGGCCAGACGGGCAGATGTTTAAACGTGCGGCTGGCGGAGCATAATAATAAAGTAGAGAGCACCGCAATAGATGGGCACCTGGCTGCCCACTGTAGAAAATGTGACGCGAAGGAACCATGCTACCCTCTCTTTAAACAAGCTGTTGTTGTGTATCGCCACAGGAATAAGATAACGAGGGAAATTGTCGAAGCAGCAGAGATAGCTAGAGGATGTGATGATTGCGTTAGCACGCCGTCTATTCTTTTATCCAAGAAAGAGCTTGCACTTTTGGCACAGTAGCTACATGACTGTTTTTCCTTTTCTTCTTTCCTTCAGTGTGTCTTTTGCAGTGCCTTTCCCAGTGAGTATATATATGCTTACTAACTCCAATAAAGCAATTGTTGAAAGTTAGCGCTCGTCCCGTGTTCTTCCTCGTCCTTGTGTCGTTTTAGCGCTATGAATCCCAGTTAAGATTACAATGACCTACCAACACGCCCAAACTTCTTCCCTGCCACCATAAGCTATCTCAGACACAAAAGTGACTCAGGTTTTGCGGAAACATTATTTTGTTTGTTGGTTTCTTTATTTTAGTGTTTGGTTAAACGTTTTAAGATCTTCGGAATAGAGATCATTTCGATTTGCACGTTTTGAGCTTTGTTTAAATTGTTTGTTTTAGACGCTCATCGATACTCTGAAAGAGATGGTTCGCGCGCGTTAAAATTTTTTAAACTTTTTTGCAACGTGTCATTCCTTTTTAAGCAGATAGGCTTCTTTTTGTAGGCGATACGCTTGCAGTGTCAATGCCAGGCTATTTGTTCGAAGCCTGTAGTGGCACGCTTGATTATCAGTTTACTTTTCGGTAGTGTTAGCGCGTAATTTACGCAATATTTTTTGTTGTTTCTTTAGTGTGTGTCCTTTGTGGACCGGAGAAAGAAATTGTTAGTGCGTGAGTCGCACTTATTACTTGTGAATTTTTTCCGCAAAGTTAAGGCGACTCTGACAGTACATCCATGATGCAAATGTGGCTCTCAGTGACACTAGTACGTGCGATACTAGCGGATGTCAGACTGTTCATGGTGGTGCAGTCGGTTGAAATACAAGTCTACGCCAACGACGTGTTGCTGTAATTGAGGTATAGAAACAGTAATACGGCAAGGGTAGAATTACAAAAAGAGCACTCAAGATATCGCGTTAGTCAGCAAAACCAAGCGGCTACTTAACATGAGCTCCACTTCGTATAACTGGGCTTGTCTGCGCGACGCACTTGGCACGTATGCGGTCTGAGTTGTCCCAAACTCCGGTAACATCGTGCACATGTCCGCTCTCATCATAGAGGCCCGCACCTTTTCTGCAACTGTCTCCGCAGAAGAAGCACTCTGGCATCCGACAAAAAGAAGAAATAGCAACTTCAGCAATCCTTGTTGCAAAGGGTTGTCGTCTGCTACCGCTCCCGAGCGTACTTTCAAAAGCGCCCGCTACGTGGCCTTCAGTGGCACATCTATTAGCGGCGAGAAGTTGGAGTGGCGCCCTCTACGAGTGACTTCACTATTCCGTAGTGTTTAGACGCAACCATGGACGAAAAGAAAAAGATCAGGACAGGAAAGAGCGTCACTTGCAACTAGTTTATTGAAAGCAGGCAAGGGTCAAATTTATAGGATAAGGTGGCCATATGCGCACGTACATTTGCGCACATAACTCAAAGTTTGCCTCATTACCCAATCATATAGTGCAGAAACTGGCGTTCAGTGCTGCGTAAAGCCAAATACGTATTGCTGACTGTGATGTGTGGTGCGCGACGGTGATATTTGTGGTGTGCGACAAGGTGCGGTGAATATCAAACTTGGAGCAGACGACAAGGAGAGCGCGCGCCGCTCTACCGCGCCGCGCAGAAAACGACGACGCCGAAGACCGTCCGGCGCGTGAACACGCGGCGCATGAAAAGAAATCGAAAGAAAAAAAGCCAATCCAATCACAAAAGAACACGGAGCCTCGAGCAGCCAATGAGAAATCGACGAGTCGACCAGAGCAGCAGAAAAAGGAGCCGCGCTGGCAGTAGGGGGAGGAGTTCCAGAAGCGGCACCAGGACAAGGTCGGCCACCGGATCGGGAGTTGAAGACGGCCGTCGGGTTCCGGACCCGAGCCACCAGGACTTCACCCGGCCGGGGCCTCCTGCCAACCCGTTCCTGGGCGCCGCCACTCCATCCGTTCGAGAACTGCTGCCTGAGGCCGGCAAGCGTCTGCGCCCGTGGGCAGGACGAGAGCTGTCGGGCTACGGGCCCGAGCTCCACGACCAGCTGCCCGGCCAGAACGCCGCCGCCGTCAACCCCTGCTGCCAAGCCGCCTGCCTTCCCGGGAATCGCCACCCTGCCCGATAATCTACTACTGCTGCCCGAGGCCGGTGAGCGTCTGCGTCCGTGGGCAGAACCTGAGCTGTCGGGCTACGAGCCCGAGTGCCACGATCAGCTGCCCGACCAGAACGCCACCACCGTCGGCTCGTGCTGCCGAGCCGCCTGTCTTCTCCCTCCGAGCCAGAGCTTCCACGCTCTGGTAGCCGGTCCGATACAGCGACCTTTTGGTGAGACCAACAACGCTGCTCTCGTCGTCTCCGCTTCGCCGCGTCGAGACTGTAGTGCATACGTACACCCGCAGCCTGCCCGAACTTGCCTCATATCATTAGCGTTCTAGCTACATGTTTTCATGTTATCTTTGTGTGTTTGTTTTTATGGGTTAATTTTCGTTTCTAGTTTCATTAAAAGTTTGTGTGTGTGTTTCCTGACAAACGGCTTTGTCCTCGATTGGGTTCTGGGAGGCTCCGCCTCAGAGAACCGCCAGAAACATTAACACAAAAGAACCTGCTCATCACAAATTGGCGTCCGCGACAGGACAAAGCCGTTTGTTTGGATTCTCTTGCTAATTCTAAGAATTTAAAAACCATGGCTACCACGCGAGAGCTGTTAGCTTTAGCGGAACGCATGGGGCTTGAGGGAGCAGAGCTAAAAGCGTGGTTCGCGGAGCGGCAGGCGCGAGCGCGAGAAGAACGTGCTGCGGAGCGAGAAGCGAAAAGAGAACAGATTGAGCGCGAGGCACGTGTTTTGCAGTTGCGTCTGAGGGTCGCGGAGGCTGAAAGGGCACGCTCACTGAGAGAGATTTGCGAGCTGGAGTCGTATGCAAGCTCTATTGAGAAAGCGTTTGACGCGGGCTCCAGACTCGGCAGTTCGAAATATCTGTCTAGCGATTGCCCCGAACGCCGTCGCGGCCTTCCGTTCGAAAAAGGCACGCAACCAGGGGGCAGCGGAGAATTAAACAAGGAACAGACCAGCGTAGGTCCCAACATTAACCTCAAGGAGGCTGAGGATAGCTCGGAGAGCAGGGAGCAGGCAACTGCCAATGAGATCGAGGCACCCATGCGCACATTGGAGAAAGAGGCACAAATGCCTTCAGAAAGCCCGATTGACTGGGCAACGGTGCGCAGTGGTAGTGACCTCGAAAAGGACACCACCGACAAGCAGGTACGCTTGCGAACCAGTGCAGCTGAAAGCACATTGCATAAAGAGGCGCAGATGCCTCTAGAAAGCCCGGCTGATTGGGCAATAGTTCGCAATGCCAATGGCCTCGAAGAGTGCGAGGCGAGCGATAAAATGCTCCCCCACTCTTCCGGTGTACCACTTGCGGTGATAAGTGGCCTCAATAGGTTTGAGGACCACTCAAATAGCTCACCTCAAATGAGGATATTTTCGCCTGCCTGCAATCCCGAAGGCCACATAGGCCAATATAAAATGAACTTGAGTACCGAGGTACTCACAAATGAGACGTGTGCATATGGCTCACCTCAAGTAAAGGTGATCTTGCTTGACCAACCCCAGCAATTCCGGACATCGCCTTTAGTTCACAGCTTTTACACCACGTGGCGTACGGACCTTTAAGATTCAAAATTCGCGCGATGACGCACGAAGTGTACTGGACGATAACAAAATACACGTTTTAACAAGAAAAGAAAAAAAAAGGACCACGCCAACAGCTTTCACCGTCGAGCATGGACGAGCGCGAATCAGGAACGGCTGATCTGATAACCGCCGCGCATATAACACGAGCGGCCAGCTAGTCTACTGTGAATCAGCAGTTTTGCTGCTATTGATGGGCGTTGAGAGGCTCAGCCCCGCTTCCAGAAAGCGGGTGCAGAATCTTGAAAGAGCGGCCTCCGCCCCCCCCCCCCCCCCCCCCCGCCTTCCGGCCATCTTTTCCTCGTCCAACTTTTTGTCCGATCGAATCAAAAAAGCGGAAATGCCCTTTTGTCGCTTCATTTCTCGAAAGCTGATTCTAAAATAATAATGTAAGCTTGCTAAATGGTCGCGATGGGCGCATGTTTCAGGATATGCAGTCGCACGATTGACACCCTTAATCTCGGTTGGCCTCAGCTTACGAGTCCATTTGCGCATTTGCGTGCAGGTGCCTGGTCGAGTTATGTTCACTGCCACGGAATTTTTGTTTTTCGAAGGCGAAAGCCTTAGGTGCATTGCTATATTTTCGGTGCCATTGGCAGTGACCTCGGCAAAACCGCGCCGTAAAGAAAATGGCCGACGCCGCAAAGAGTAAAATCACCTCAACAAATGCTCGGATTGACGTCAGTTTTCTGAGGGAGGTTCCTGTGAACAAAGTAAATTAGTGGCTTCGTAAAGAAAATTTGCTACATTTCAGCCGAACACCTTTTCTAAGCTCTTGGTAAGCGACGGGTGTAAATGCAGAAAATCATCTGTAACTGGTCAGTGTTCAAAGACCTGCTTCACTGCACTGTGGCATAGCCAGAACTTTTGTTCGAAGAGTGGGGGGCTCACGTTACAGCGCGGCCTCCTCCTTAGAGAATTTATCGAGGGATCAAATACATCAATGATAACTACATTGCCATTGCCAATGTCATAGTATATTAGAGACTGCAAACAAACTACTGAATGCTACCCACTGTCAAGTAAAATATGTATTTTTTCATAAAAGAATATATTAGCATGTCCCAAAAATTGTGGCAGAAATAACTGATATCAATGCTTCCGCGTTTTTTTGTCTATTCAATTAGTAAAGAAAATATCACACGAAGCAGCAAAGCAGTGCATACAGCTGGTGTGAAAAAAGTAAAGGCCATGAAAATAACAAGTTAAACACAAATATTTTGATAAATCCTTGTCATTAAAGAACCTTGTTTACTTTTTTGTACTGTCGCGAGCAGAAGTTTGGAGACCATGGCATCAGCAAAAAATTTAAATATATTCAAGCGCAGCTGCACGGCCCCGAATTGGCTTAATACGTTGTATTGGCCCATCACGCGCACGTAGGCTTGCGCTCTTGATTTCAGCCCGAATGCCCAGGCTGCGAAGGAAAAAAATAAAATCGTGGCAGCAGAGAGGCTCGGCCTTTCTGTACCGACGTGGGAGTGGCCCGCTACGTGCTGACGCGCGTTCCGAGAGACCGTAATAAAGTTTTATCATACGATCATACCATACCTTTAGTCTACAAACTTTTGCTCGTGACTGTACATATGCAACCGCCAGAGAAAAACCTCAATAACGCTGTCCTTCGTTGCAATAGATTGCGCATGAGCAGTTGTTACCGGTCGTGTATTGTAATTACACCGAAAATATAGTCGCAACAGTGAGTACATGTAAGAAGCAGGAGTTCTGCAAGATGTACATTAGAAATGCGAAAATAGAATGGAATATATAAGTGCGAAGATACAAGTTGATAAAGGGCACAAAAATGTCACTGGTAACAAAATGCACTGTTTGTATACACAAAGCCTCGCAACAAGATGTTTAAATATATGCATAAGTATCCAATAAATCCACGTATTTAAGCAAGCGTCACTGTATGTAATGCGTCAAACAAGACAAATAGACATGTTGCGCAGCCATACATAGTAGTAGCTTTACGTATAGAAAGACAGACGATCCAGGCAAGAACAAAACTATGATCGCAGAAATCGTGATATGTTCCGGAAGGACCGCCTGTTGGGCTAGTTGGTCTAACATAGTTACTTTCAGTTTGGCAGAACAGTTTGGTTCTCCTAGAAGCTGACAAGGAAGGTGGATTTGTTGTGATGCCGAAAGGCATGTTCAATGAAAAAGCCCAAGTGGCAGTGGACAAGAACTTTGTGGCTGTTTAAAAAAGTGCAGTGAGGGTTTAGACTAAGTTCATCAAATTTTGTAAGGACTTGGAAGTGAACGCTCTTGCTAGTGCTATTAGAAATAGTAAGGGGAACAGTCTGAAGGTTTTCTTTTCTGTAAAAAACATAAGGTCCCTTTCAGAACCATTGTGAGCGAAGGGGGGGGGGGGGGGGCTTGGCAAAAGAATGTTAGTCAGTTTTTACTGAAGAGCCTTAAGTGACTCACGGTTGTTGATCCTTTCCGCGTGAGGAAATCTGAAGAAGTCTCTGACTATGTGAAACACAACGAGAGTATCGATTATGGTTTGTCTGTCGACGTTGAGTACTTGTTTTATTCAGTACCTCAAGATAAGCTTTTAGTTGCTGTTAGGAAGCGCATTGAACAGAGTGGCGAATGCGATTTCCAAAACTCCGCTTGCTTGTCGGTTCATTGTTTAACGCTTTTAGAATGTTATCTTAGTGAAACATTTAGTGTTTTTAACGAGCAGCCTTTCCTGCAACGTAGAGGAGTGTGCATTGGGTCTTGCGTGGCTCCGATTCTATGCGACACATTTTTAGCTGATATTGACAGTGCGCTTAATTTGGCTTTTATTTGGGGGAAGGTATTCAAAGTGTTTCGGTACGTCGATGACTTTTTAATTCTTTTAAAGAAAGAGGACGGTTTCCCTGCCCCTGGGAGTACTTTAGATGTTTTATTCAAGCTGGGCAGGGTTTGAGTTTCACTCATGAATTGCTTGAAACTGAGGGGTTACAATTCCTGGATCTCAGGCTGAAATTTAGTGTAGGCCATGTTCGCTGAGAGTACCTCCCACTGGTTAAGAAGTGTCCCCTGCCTTTTGACTCTGCCCGCCCAAAAATTGTAAAAAGGGGCATCGCATTACAATGTCTGGATGCTGCGCTCCGTAAGTCATGCCAGCATTCAATGCAGCATAGCTTTGACAATCATATTGGTCGCCTTTTAGCAGCGGGATTCCCTGAGTTGCTTGTTGTTGCGGTGGCCGAGTCTATCCTGCAGAGGGTAAAGAAGAGAGCTGGAGCGGAAAGGGCTGAGACCCAGCGATGGATGGCGAGACCCGTAGCCATGCTTTATATGCATCAGGTCTCGCACAACCTGAAGAAGGTCGCGAACAGGCATCGTATTCCTATGGTCTTCACGGCTCCTAATAAGCTATCCAGGCTCTGCCCTCGAATTTGCGGTGACAAGAAAGGAGGTTGCCAAACCTGCCACGATAGCCGCTTCGTGGGGTGTGCGACAGGAGTGGTATAATCCGTCCCCTTGTTGTGCGGGAAGGTGTACATCGGCCAAACCGAACGGTGCATAAACAACCGGCTCAGGGAGCATGCGCTAAAAGTTAAGAAAGAAGAGGACAAGTATGCTCATTTGGTTGCCCACATCATTACGTGTGGTTGCAAGGCACGATTTTATGAGACCACTATCTTAGGCAAATCAACACACTACACGGCTCGAGTGGCTCTAGAAGCATTCTACATCCACAAGAACTCAGATATTTGTATAAGCGTAGCGCCAATTCTTTTGCCCAGTGCCGAACTGAACTATTTGAACTCTGTTGCCCGAGGCAGAAAGTACTGTTAACTTTTTTAGATTTCTTTTTATCACCTCGCATGGGAAAGGGACGTGACACTGGTGTACGTGGTTCACCTTATAAATCGGAGGGTTTGTTGACTGAAATAAACGGTTGGTAGTAGCGCTCGTCCGCATCTGTCGTGTCTTCGTGTGTGTTGAGCGTACTTTTTTGCGCTATGTCTGAAAGTAGCTCGTGATATGTACTTGGGCCATGCGGCCGTTGCGACAGCACCATATCGGTAGATAATAGAGGAATAATGCAGAAATCAGTACGAAAATGTATAATTTAACTGCCTGCAGAGCGGCGACAAATTTTCTGCACCCAAAATTAAGGAAGGGTATTGCTTCCGCTCAAAAAAGAAGTAAAAGCGGCTAGCTAAAAAGGAAAGAAAAGACCAAACGAAAGCCACAGATGATGCGGCAAGTTAAACTACCCAATATCCGAGTGTGTTTGTTGGGAAACGCCGCGAGGGCCGGGCTTTCAATAAACAAGATCGGTAAAAATTGGTTATTGATGTCCTCACAATTTTCGTTTTCACACAATAATTTTGATCATGATGCTAACTGTTTGAATAAACGGCGAAAATTTCTGCGGTTTTAGAAACTTATGAACAGTCATACGTTTTCATAATTACGAGTTTATGGACCTGAAGGAACAGAACTTTTACTTGCATTGATTTTTGCCGCTTCGCTATCTAAAAGACAAACTTCACTCGGCGGGGAAGTTTAGTGAAGCGGTCAATGACTTCGGACACGTTGATGCCGAGGTCTCTGTGGACGTATATAAGTACCTGCCTAACAATGTGTTCCTCTGACATTGTAGAGCGCAAGTAGTTTTTTAGTAATCTCATGTAAAAAAAAACACCGCATATCCACGGGGTGAATGATGAGTGGGCGAAGCTCCGGAGGGAACCATCGGTAAACCGTGAATCTTCCGTGTAATTCGCCCAGTCTCGCCACACTAAATCGAACAATTGACTTCCACCAATGACACGCGCCATATGTGACGTCATTCCTATTTTATAACAGCGCCCTTCATTATAATTGCACCATCTCCCGCTTAAGGGGACGCTAGCACAAACGCGTTAGAAACGTGCAGTACTCTCTAGTAAGGGGGAGAGGCCACAGCGTCTTACGCAGCCGTTTACACATGCCGGAACGTGCACCGCGTTTGCCGACGCCATCACATGACTGCTGAGAGAGTATAACCCCCGTATTCATTAACGCTCCTCGATTTGAACTTGACTTGCCACCGCCTTCAACGCGTTTCGAACGCGCTGCCCAAGGCGGTGGCAAGTCAAGTTCAAGTCGAGGAGCGTTTATGAATACGGGGGTAAGGCGGAGAGGCCACAGCGTCTTACACCAGCTTCTTACACGGGCCGTAACGCGCTAGCACCAATGCGTTAGAAACGCGCAGTCTTTCGTTAATGTTGGGTATTTATTGTCATCGTGGTGCGTGTGTCCATGTGCGCTTCGTGGCGTAGTGGTTAGCGCCGCGCGTTCGGAAGCGAGGGGTCCCTGGTTCGATTCCGCGCTGCGGAAACAAGTTTCGGAAATTTTTTTTCATAAAAGTAGACGTGGCTACCTACTACTACGACGACTACTGCTATTACTACTACTACATACTACAGAGGAGGGACAGACCCCCACCCTAAGGAGCTTCGCCCCTAAAATATACTATCTGCGCTGGAAGTGGTTACTGGAAGGGTGACTAGAATCTGAAGCCGTTTCTACACATTTACATAGAACCTGCAGTCGCAGTGAGAGAGGGCATCTATTCCGGCGCTAAAACCTAAAAGTACTCCTTCGATGTCGTTGGCATCCTTGTTTAGGTACCTTGCACAAACAGTAAACTGTTGGATACCGGCAATATCCGTCGTTTCGTCAGCAAATATGGAGAAGCAGCCAGCACCATTTACTTTTGCATCTAGGATTTCTTTGATAATTTCACCATAAATTTCTATAATTGGGTTTTTTACATCTGGGCTTAAATGCGAGGTATTACTGGGGCAACATACAAATGGTTCTTCAGATATGTATCTCCACAATCAGCTCGCAAATGAAGAAGCGCTCTGAAAATACCAATATTTTCAGAGGGGATTTGCTTAAATCCATAGGACCACTGTCCCTATGGTCACGGAGAGCCAGACCTTGTCGTCCGCAAAAAAGAACCGCCTCAATAATAGGCCGTTAACTTTCTTCTGTTTTCGCTTATTTTACTTTGCCTGCCCTGGTCCAGCTGATTGATCACATCGGGCGCCCTTCCTGGAAATGTTTGGAGAAAATTATCAGCTGCCAGCTGGCAGTCACGGTCATATTCAGTATTTTCGTGTGTGTGGAAGATTGCGAGCGCGGGCTTCCATTTCTGAAACTGCTTGGACACGAGGGCTCCAGTGCGCGCACGTTAGCTCAAGTTTATAAGAATATTAAACCCATAAAGTTCCAGAATTGAAAATCTAAAGCACGCCTTTGGAAATGTCAGTGCACCTTTCGCGTCATAAGTTTATGATAACTTTATACCCATAAAGTTTCGGAATTGAATTCCATGCGCTCCGTAGATTCCGCCGCCGCTGCGAGATGCCGCAACGCGCCCGCTCGCTATCCAAAAGCCCTTGAAAGTTTGTGCTCGGATGGGGCTCCTTGCGTTACGTGACTCCAGGTGCAAGGGCGTTGTCGCGAAATCCAGCCCGAGTTCGCAATGTTCGTGCCGAATCGTCTTTTCGAGCGTGAAAAAGACATTGTAGACAGAATCCAGAATGATTCCCGGCGTCGGTGGCAGTTTTGGTCGGCGGTGCATGCCGGCACGAAAAAATTTCGAGGGGGGAGGGAGGGTCTGAAGCCCCATCAGTGCTACTACTGCTACTACTACCCCTACTGCTACTACTATAATACATTATTATTAAATAATTATTATAGAGGAAGTACAACAATAATGAAAGCTTTACATGAGATCCAACGCAGTGTTTTAGCATAAGTGATGCGAATGTTCCATTGCGATTATAGAAAAGTTTTCATGCGTTAAATCTGTCGATTTGATGCAGATTGAAAGTGGAATCAACATACTCTGGCTTACTTATGGTGATTATTTTTTTTTCATTTACGATAAACCACATCTCCACTATTAAATATCTTAAGCAAACTTTAGTGAACTCTGGGCTTGGGCTCCCGTGTACTGGTGAGGGATAGCGCCACTGTATACGCAGGGCCTCTCTTTTCCTCGCGCCACCGGCACCGCCATTGGCCGAGCGTCGTCACGCCGTGACAAGTAATATAAGTCGTTCTACTCGGCACAGAGCAGAGAACATGGCGGAAACAACGCCGGTGTACCATTTGCTTCAGCTCTTGTGCCATCCGTATAGGCAAAGGCGCGTTCCCACCACGGCGTCAGGAAGCACATCTGGCCGCTTAGGCCGGAGCAGCGGTCTCACTCCTATCGCGTGCACTCGAGCAGGGCCGCGATTTTGTAGCGAGGCATTATGACTTATTCTACTCTAGTCTTATCATCCACCGCTCACGGCCGGCTGATCCTGTTGATAACGCGAGCGGACCGTCGCTCCGACCACTGACAAAGCGCGATAAGCGCGAAAAGGCATTATTACCGGAAAGGCATCGCTACAAAATACCGGCCCAGTATACACGCTTGCCCTCGTCACCGCGCAACAACTATCTGCAGCAACTCTGAGCATGACGGGATGCCGCGCATCGGGGCTGCGCAAATCGCAATGAAAATGGGAAAGCTGTTTACTCTGTGCCGTGCAGACGGACCGTTGTCGTCTACAGTAGTCATTAATGCGAAAGCATTACATGAGCCTTGAGGTATAAAAGCCGGCGTCGTCCACAACGAGTGGTATAAAAAGTCAATGTGACGTCGTCAGCGTCTTCAATAAAATCAGTAGTAATAGAGAAGATAGTAAATGGTATGACAATGTTAATTAGTAGTAATTATGGGTAGGTATTGTGAAGTAATGTGAATTACAGTGAAGTTAATTAAAGTTACAACAAGTTATATTTGGGTGACTTAAGGTGGAGTCAATTGAATTAATGGGAAGTAAATTAAATTACAATGAATTAAATTTGGTTAAGGTGGATTAAAGTGGATCACCATATTAATTCGTAGCTACTCGGCGATGAGTTCTGAATTGTTGTGGTCTGGTGATTAATGAACGCAGAGAAAAGAAAGCGAAGGAAGGATTGCAAAAAGGTTGTAATAATTAAGAAGTCTTTATTGGTAATGACTAAGAGAAGTCATAATGATTTCGCATTCAAATCACGTAAGGATACTTAAGGTACAATTTTTTTGCGCATGGGCCACCACAGGGCTATCGCTTTAAACCCCACCGCGCCTCTACCCGCCATATACCTCTTTGCAATAAACCTTCGCTGTGATAGCGTTAATGATCCACCATTAAAACCCGCCATGTTTGGCTGCGTCATAGTGCACAGCTATCGGTTTAATATCAACAATCTTTTTACTCTTCGGCGCGAACGACCGTCCCATCCAATTATCCTCGCGTTGCAACGGCAGCCCCCGCCACATCCGAGTTGCACCCCACCGCCCGTATACTTCGGCCGGCAGCGTACTGCACTGTCATTGCTTGAAGGGGTCTGCTGCGTCACGGCGTGAAGCTCCCCTCGCTACAAACCGGCGTAGTTTCTGCGCACGCTAAGAGTGCATGTTTATTTCCCCTTAACCACTACGATTAGCAACATCTAGGTTTTAAACATTTAATTAAATTATAGGCTTTTACGTGCCAAAACCACGATCTGATTATGAGGCACGCCGTAGTTAGGGACTCCGGAATAATTTGGACTGCCTGGGGTTCTTTACCGTGCACCTAAATCTAAGTAAACGGGTGTTTTCACATTTCGCCACCATCGAAATGCGGCCGCCCTGGCCGGTATTCGATCCCGCGACCTCGTGCTCAGCAACCCAACACCATAGCCACTCAGAAACCACGGCGGGTCGGAGCAGATAGAAAATTGAAATGAATCACATGCATCAAAGTTTGCATTGCGAGTATTATGAAGGACAGTTTCAGTTTTTTTCTTGCAATTTATGATATATGACAGTCTTTGTGATGACTTCAATTTCCTGTATTACGTTTAGGCTACTGACACTGCACAAAATATATCTTTTTGTCATAATACGGAATACAGGCACCAGAGTGCGGCTCATAAACACATCGGTATAATGAGGTGTAATTTGTGGATACATTTCTCGGTATGGGTAATATAGGAGCTCCTTTCTCGCAAATATGTGTCTTGGTTTAGAGAGCTTGGGCTGAAAGTGGACTGATTGTCCGCGCTTTCCGTGGAGCTGCCGAAGTGACTGTGAAAGCCTTTCGCTGTGTAAAGGTGTAAGCCCTTCGATGCCAGGCGCCTGAATTATACACAAAGAACGCGCTCGTCCGGAACCAGAAAAGTCGCAAGCATCACGCCAAGGTCGGGATTACCCTTCTACGGGTTAGTCGCGTCCTTGACAAAAAAAGAAAAACCGGGGAGTGACAAGTCATTTTTAACGACGCGCTGTCGTTCTTATCGTGATCACAGATGACGATTGCGCCAACGTACCGCGCTTTGTCGGGAAGCTGTGATGGTTCATTCTTTAGAAAGGGTATTTTTTTTCCGCAACGTAACTTACGTCATCGGGGCAGATTTAAAAATATAAAGGTCACGAGTCAGGCGGTGGTACCTAGGTGAAATGAACGCCCGAGAAAGATGGACTTGTAGTCACTTTCTTTTGGAATAACGTTGCAGTTTAAAGCACAATAGAACTTCGTACACAGTATTTTTACCAACAGCTTAACAGAAGGCTATTCAGTCGTGATATTATTAAACTTATAACTTTTTAGCAGATACACTCTCACATGGCTTCAACATATATACAATAAAGGGCTCTGTAGTTTCCACCGTGACTTAACCTAGGTACGTTGGCGTACTTCATGCAATAATCCCAGTCAGCCTACTCACATATACATCATTACTAATCATATCTACCATGGCCTCGGCTACATCCGAAGAAGTAATTGCCTACCTCTTCTCATTGCTAAAGATTTGGTAGGCGTAAGACAGGCCAAAATTCGAATATAAATGCCCTGTATGGAATTAGCATGGAACCTTTAGTGATATAGAACGTATGCATTACACTCGAGTCTGTCCAGAAATGGACAGTAACATTAATTTACTCTGACTATTCATTTATCATCAGTGTTAATAAACAAAAAGCATGCTGAGCTTCTATCGCTAGGTTTGCGTCGTGAAGTCACCTGACCTTGCAGAAGTTCTACAATTCTACGCTCTAATATTCCATCATCAAGAGCTCGGCGCTTGTCATCACGTATAAGCTAAAAAGCAGCCTGGCCTTCAGACCGTTTAGTCAGCGTCCAAAGCTTTCGCACGCCTGAAGCTGAAAAAATATTATATTTCTACGCCTGAGGCACGCATCGTGGTATTCGGATTTACAGCGTATGCTGGTCTAGAGTAAACAAAGGTTTTGCATACATTTACTGGCTGCGGGCGTAGCTGCGTTGAAAATGAACTTATTCGCGGAATCTCGGCCGCGTAAACTTTTGACGGTGACTGTGCCATTGAACACCTGTATTTTCTTTATTCTGCACACATTTTTTAATGAATGGCCTTCCAGCCAACGTCATGCAATGCTTACACCTGGTTAATTTTCAGGACAGCCATCTCAGACATGATGTATTAAGTATAAGAACTGAACTACTATGTAGTACGTCATTATTATCACCAATGAGGTGTAATAAATTTGTAAACAAATAAGGATAATAACATTGCCTATGAAATTTTACTCAAATCTCAGGACTACTTCAAAACTTCGCCTGTTCGTCTTGTGTACCTACCACCCTATGCTTTCTAGGAAACTGAACGGGCGAAAATCAAGTGTGAAATTGACATGTCCTGTGGCACCATGGCAGAAAAGGGAAGGTTTGGCTTAGTGGGACATATGAAAGGTTCAGCTGCCATTGTGCTACTCACACACGAGGAACGACACTTTGGCATTTTATGTATAGGCAACAGACAAAATGATAAATGATGCTCAGTGCACGCTGGCGTGATCATGACAAAACGACCGTACCGATGTGGGTCATAAACGATTCTAATAAAGGAACATTTCTGCAAACCCTCACGGTCCTTTCTCATGTTTCTTCACTTGTTCAAACATGTTAAATTTAGGGTAGAAGAATATTCTCGCAGAATTACTAAAGAATTGCACCAGTAATTATATCATGGTGCTGTGACCTGATTCAGCAATAGAGTTAGTCAAGAACAGAACAGCAGAATGCTATATGGCAACTTCGGTAATTGCAGTGACTTCTTGCACGACTTTGTGGGCATAACTCAAAAAGGGTGATTAGAGTCGTTCTCTATTTTTACACGACAGGCTACATTAACACGTCCCCAGAGTCTTTTCGCATAATTTCCAGTACTCCTCTGCGTAAGTTGTGGTAAAAGGGTAAAAGGATATGAAGACCTTTAGTATTTCTGGAATTTTGTGAAGGTATATGGGAATGGTTCAAATGATAAGACACGTGCGCTGCATATTGAGGGTAGAATGTTTATGTTTCGAGGTATCGGTTTGTACTAAGCAAACAAGCTTGTGCAATAATTCGGACAGCCTTCATTTGTACCGAAGATCAGGTATACACAAAAATTCTGCTTTGATATAATGCAAATATACTCAGTCAAATAGCTTCAACTGTATTCCTTTGTAAAAATACTACGTCTGGGGCTGCAGCCAACTTTTCTACTTCTGTGTCTTTTAATTGCACAAACTGGACGCTAGTTATTTTTGTGGTACGTTTCAAGCCGCACAAGAGTCGCACAAACACGCCTTTCCCAAGACATAGCTGAAAAGGCAAAACATTTCTTAGTAATGCCTTCATAAATATTCACCTTAAGAAAGAAATGAACTTTCAAAACACCGTTACCTGGGTTTATTCTCCAAAATACAACATACCTAAAGTGCAAAAGGTGGTTGGAAGCACGTTCGCATGTTCTCGAATCCAGCCAGCTATTTTTTTAGGAAGACGTTGGTACAGTAGAAAGTAACCTAACAAGAACCGTAAGCAAATGACCTGCGTTTCGGAATATGCCATTCTGGCGAAAAACCGCCAAACTAAGCAGCGAAAAAGTGATAAGAAGCGTGGCGCAGCTGGCATCGAACCTGCGAACTCACGATCGTGGTATCAGTGATCTTGATCTGTGGTCGCTCAATACGCTCGGCTACCGTTTCGAAGCGCTGCTGTTGGCGAAAACTAGGTTTATGTATGTACCACAATAAATTCCGTGACCTTGTTATGAAAACTGCGATTTTGGAACGACTTCTTTGCCATTTCAAGAGCTGCTGCTTCAACTAGCTGAAAGCTGATTCATTGAAGTTGATAAATCCCCAGGAATACGTCAGTCGATGCAATAGGTTCATCGCAAATTGCTTTTTATTGGCCAAAAAACAATTTTACACGCCTTTAATTTCAAAATCTGTTTCTTTTAGGCTCATTGTGACTACTGTATGCTACATACTGGGGCCGGATTCACAAAAACGTTCTCACGCTAAAACTGTTCGCAGAAGCAGGTGTCAGCCAATCGTGGTGCAGCACTTACGATCGAAAAGCTTTGTGAATTCGGCCCCTGGTGCTTTGTTTCTCTGTTTTAGATCTGGTTTTGGTTTGGGTATCACTTCTTATAATGTTACCTTGAAAAAAGTTTTAATGCGTGTATACATCCTCCCCGCTATAATCCTCCTCGAGCAAATATGGGACTGTATGATAAATAAATGAAAGGCTGTTCCAGTGACTGAATCGTCCTGGTTCTGTTTTCAAGAAGGCTTAAATGTGCGTGCGATGAGGCGAAATTTAGTCACAGCGTTACGCAGGCTAATAACCAAAGTGGGCCAAGCAGCAATAAAACATATACGTACCGCCACTAATATATATAGGCTTCAAGCGTTGAGTTGTACGAACAATGCTGAAAATGTGTTCCTATAATGAAGTTTTACAGCATGGCCTGCATATTGGTTCTTGGTTCACTAAAGTCATGTTATTCTATTGATTGACTAGTCATATGCACGCCGTCATGTGCAACAGTTGTCGCCTTGCGTCACCCTTGAATCACCTGTTAACAATAAGATTGTCGAACTTAGTGTGTCCTAGTGGTTTTTCCCTCATTCCTTTGGTGCGAGAAATCATTTTGTAGTTGGATTCATGATCTGTCTCGTTAGCGAATTTATTGTAAGGATAAGACCATGCCGCGTGCAGTTGTGCCTTTTCTCTGTGCTCTATAATATCTGACTAGCGGCATTTTCAAGCTTAGTACATTAAATAAAAGAAGCAAATCAATGCAGCACTTACACCATTGAACATTGATTTGGAGAGCACAAATTTTTCATGTGCCAAGAAAATGACAACGTAAGGGTGTGTAAATGGTGTCATGCCACTGAAAAAGCTTTTAGCATTTAACGAGAGTGCATCAATCAGCTGCTGAATATCGTATTTGACCGTTTTTTTTTCCCGAAGCTCTACTCAACGCCGCCACACACGTCGCATTGCGGGAGAAGACGAATACTGTCGAAAATGTTAACTTCACATTGACAATGCTTATTCTAACCAGAAAAAAATTTTCTGCCGACTTTTTCCTAGCGCAGCATGCGCTAGAAAGAAAGCAAGTGCTAAGATCCAAAGACAGAGAGTTGATATACTGTCACTATCCGCTTTCAAAAGCACAAAGCCAATTTGTCTTGTTTGTGCTAAGGTTGTGACTGTTATTTGACCGTAGGGGGGTGGGACGGTTTTTTGGCGAGAAAACAAAGTAGTAGCCCTGGCATTGTCCGATAAATGACCATACCCTGACAGTCCATGTCTCGGCCGCACGAGAGTGGAGCCACGTGTGCAACTTTCAACAAAAAACGACTACAGCGCAAAAGCTAGTAATACTTGCCTTCGCGTACTACCATTAAATGTCGCACGTTTAATAAAAAGTTGTCGCAGTTTCACCTGAAAGGCGAAGCATCAATTGCGATAGCAAATTTGTAGAGAGCTATACGGAGTAATGATAGTAGCTTTATCAGCTGTATAAACTTGGACGTGCAGCAGCACCGGCAACACGCAGAACTGTTGTCGACGCCCTCGGCGTTTTGCCCGCGTTCGCACAAAATGCGTGCGGCGTTGGTGACTGTTGCCGGAGCCTCTGATAGAAATAGGCACTTGGTGCCGCAGCTAAACGTCGCCTCCCTTCCCTCCCCCTCCCCCCCACGGCCTTTCGTGCGTCAGAAGAAGGCGCGTTTGCTCTACATATATGGTGATTGTAAAGGAGGAAAGAGACGCCTACTTCTGCAGCCCTTAAAGGAGCACAGCACAGAACGCGCGTTTGTTCTCCGCCGTGCGTTCACTCCCCGTGAAAGCGCGCGTCCCTCGTGCCCTTTCACTCGCACATACAGCGTTCGGCGGCGCGCGGCGACGATTTCATCTCCATTGACGTCATATGGAACCTCACGGCGACGGCGACGGTGACGGCAACGGCGACGGCGACGCCGACGGCAGAAATCTGCTTTTGAGTGTCCATATAATTGCTATCGCAATAAAAGAAAAAGAAAGATGAAGTAGCACTGTGCTTTTTGATCACCTCGGATGGGGATTACTTCCAAGAACGCCGAACGCAGATGACTCTACCTACTGCAAAAATGTTTAGGTGTTTCCGTCGAACGAGACAGTGACCTTATGGTAATGTATTGAGACGCTGCCCAAAACAAACAGGACGAAAACAACAAGAGACGGGAAGCAGTGCAAACTGCCTAATACCACCATTTTTGGGCACTTGTACTTTGGATTCACTTTTAAAGCAACGGCTTGCGCCAGAGAATATACCCATTTTTCGAACAAGGAATCGACCCACCACCCGAAATTCTCTTTCTGCGTGCTGATCTGCGCCATCCAGTAGAAAACCGGATTTACAACATGTCTATGCCACCGTATCCGCAGTGACCGACACCAAGCTGCTTTTTGTAAACGACACGCTGTGCCCCATTTGCTCAAAAAAAAAAAATTATCGGCACTCAGTCGCAATGAGACAGAACTGCGCCTGTATTTGAAACTTGTATGTGTATTGCGCCTGGCTTGAACGTAATAAGTAATAATAATATTAACTACAATAATATTAACAATAAGGTCAATTTCGCCCGACAGGCGAATCACTGATTGTGACAGAAATTTATTAGACAGCTGTGCAAACTAAGGTTAGTCGTTTTATCAGCTGCATAAACTGCTGTAAACATTCGCTTACTAACTAAATTAACCTGCACGTTGTCACGCGCGCACAATCACACACGAACACATCTCTCTCGATAAGCGCGGACACTCACTGTCAAAACGATGGCGTGGGGGAGAGCGGCAGCAACAGCGAGCGAATTGTCCATCGTGCTACTTCTAGCTTCAACGCGAATTGCGCCGAGAATACACCACACATGACGGCATCAGGAGCGCTTTAACGAAAAGCTATTCCAAACTGCCTCTATTCTATTTCTGAAATCAGGCCTCCATGATTGCCCAACTTCACTTGTCTTTCACGCAACGTAAAAATATTAGCGTAGCTTGCACGGGGGGCGCAATGCTACAGAGAAAGCGGAGCTGATGGGCACCTAGCTTCGTCTGGCTTTTGGGCTAGGCTAAGCACTACCAAGTCATCCCCAGCATTTCCGGAATTTATTGATCATTTATCGATTATCGATTAGCTGCTGTTTGACTATCGGTTGTCTATCGATGACAGACTAAGCTTAAGTAGTCCCAACCATGCTTAGCTAGACTTAACCAGGCTCAGCTTCGCCAGTTCACAGAGGTACGTGTCATTGCGCTTGTACCCTTTCTGCACAACCGCCAGGATCGGCCCACAATTTCTGTTCGCAGGTTACGGACTAACGCTCGGCTTAAACAGCTCCGCTGTTAAAAAACCTCGAGAGCTACTCACTCTTATATGACGTGTGCACACTAATTATGCATGTGAGATCGAACAACAGAAAAATCTAATTTTTCGATTCTATGCCTTTTTACCATCAGCCATCCGCAATTGGTCAAAAGTTTTCGGGCTGCGTCCAGTTCACCTGTCTGTCACCTGACGTCCAAAAACAGTGAAAAATCACTGCGTCAAAGTGGCGTGTACGCATTAAAGATGCATTCTTACGCCGATCAAAACTTAATTTTCTTTTTAATAGCCGGACACTGCCCCGTTCCGACATGAATAGAAGGTGGGTACCCGCCGATCGCTCTGGCACTGGCTAGTCGTTGCTGCCGTGGAGAATGGATTAATTTGCCTGTACTAAAAATTTTGCTTGACATTATATCGTTGTCGAGTCCTTTCAGCACGTAAACAACATCGCTATGTCAAATTTTCTTCACTGAAGATTCGTTTTAGCTGCATTGTTACGTTTCCGTTGCACGCCGACGTGATTTTCTAGCAGACACCGATAGCTAAGTAAGAAGAAGCAGGGCAAACGCAGACGCCGGCAACACCCTCCTCATCAGGTTATCTACTTTCACTGCGCTAGCCCGGCCCCACCTTACCGCCTCCACTTCTGCGTGCTCATCGCCCTTGGTCAGCCAATCAGGTAAGAAATATATGTCAAGTTAGGCAATGCTATTCCTTTTGAAAGCAAACAACAGTGACCTCCTAGAAAATAGGAGAGCGTTTCAATAGCCTTCTCAAACAACGCTGCGAGTCACCGCCCGATGCTTGCGTTGGCGGTTACGTAAATTGGACATCAGGAGATTGGAAGGAAAACAGATTGGAATAGCTTCACGTTATAGGGTCCCAGCCATCGGCCCGCCTAGACTTTGTACCCAGCGCAGATCACTCTCTGAATCGGGGCCGCGCGGCCGCGCTCAGCCGCGTCATACGTAGCCGCCACAGGAGTAAAACGTCCCCCACTTTCCCTGCGGCCTTGTGCGCGATGGACGACGGAGCGCTTTTTCCCCGCCTTCCTCCCTTGCGCACGCGAGACTAAGCAACCATTCTCTGCTCACCCCTCTCACGCTTCCAGTTTCACCCACACCATACGGCGCACGGCCACTATGTTATCGCG
This sequence comes from Dermacentor silvarum, assembly GCF_013339745.2. NCBI lineage: Eukaryota > Metazoa > Arthropoda > Arachnida > Ixodida > Ixodidae > Dermacentor > Dermacentor silvarum. Next base: position 30,725,559 of record NC_051156.1, read on the forward strand.
CTTGGACAATATACGAAACATCACGTCGACGACGACGGCGGAAATGTGCCTGCAGTGTCCATATATTTGCAATCGCAATAAAATTATGTGGTTCCGACTCAGTGTGGGAACCAGAGTAAGCGAAGCTTTCTCTGCTGTTTGCTTTGACTGACGATAGTACGCGATGATCTTAACAGTGAATGTTTAATTTCTTCAGCATTTAGTGCAATGCGAGAGTGGTGAGTCGATGTTAAACGTTACCCTGCGTGCACCTGTTTGTCCGTGTAATACACACAATACACAGCGAGACGTGCTTGCTTGAGGCATTGTTGTGCGCCATTTTTCATAACCTTCGAGATTGAGCCACCAGGCTTCTCATATGAATCTGGCACGCTTCCACTCGCACGGGCAACTTACGGCATCCGGCCGCGATGTTATCGCACTCGGACTTCACACGGAACATGGCGGTGACAGCGAAGGCGACGCGGATGACGTCGGCGTAAATGCGCCTGGAGTGTACATATAATTTCTTTCACAATAATAAAAAAAGTTTTGTACGGGAAATACCGCTGCCATAAACTAGAAGCTTGTTTCCCCACAGTGCGACTGAGTTTGTGGAGAAACAAACGAATTGTATATTTTCTTCGTATTTCCAAGCGATTTGGTGCGACAGCATTTAAAAGCCCGGATTCAGGTTAGTCATGTCCGAACGACTGTCAGACCAGTGTTTTCTTGCGCTACGAGGATATTGTAAGAGTCACCTTACGAGAGGAAATATTCCCGACCAGGCGGGGCTCCGAGAAATATTGTCAAGCGATTACCTATTTGCGCAGCTAAGCAATCGTGTGGCTCACAGCAGGCCCTACAACAATTAACCCGGTGTAGTTCAGCGGTTGCGGCTCCACTTTCTCAAACCCTCACAACCCTACTTTCGCGTATAACGTGCGAGATTTGCGTACACTTAACAGGCACGCATGATTTTAGTCATACTTCCGAACTGAAAAAAAGAAATCACGCAGAAAGTCCTCTGGAAGTTGCCTAAGTATGCACAAGCATTGTGCCGCTTGTTAATCACCACGCAGCCCAGTGTCATTATCAATGTTATGAAATTTGATTCGACCAGCATAAACCCTTATTAACCCTCATCCATCGTTATCAACCTTATCGAACATGATCTGACCCTTATCAACTATTATCGGTCCTTATCAACCTGGATGTCCAGCTAAGCTGTTGCAAAACTACCACTACAATTTCTGAGGGGGGCATGCAATGTTTTATTCATGGTTCGGATACTTGTTTTGAAGTTTTTCTTTGTTGAAACATGTGCTGTTCTTTGTATTGTATGGGTGACCTCAATGAATGTATGCGCTGTTCGCTTCACTTCGCTGAGCGCTTGTAGCCTCTGCCTTACGTGGTTATGAGCCATTGCATTAGTCTGACGTGACGGACGGAAATGGTAGACATAGATTTGGTAGGCATAGAAATGCTTTTGCATTTAAAACTAAAATGACATCGTTTATTAAACGAGACGAAGCTGCTGATTTTCGCTGTAACACGGGGACTCTGTTTTTTTCTTTATTTCGTTCCGTCACGCGTTCTATAGATCATAAGTTCTCCCTTTCAATTTTTTTACACTGATAATATTCAAGCCTTCGCATTGTCGGCAAATTGCACTGTCAAGTAAACACAAGTAACAAGTGCTCCATTTGGCGATGTCCTTTTGTGTCAAAAATTTGCGTAACAGTAAATCTTTCTAAATACCTTATCGTTCTAAATACCATATGAAACACTTTACCATGCGCCGAAACTTGAGAAAAAGGGGCACGCGCAGCCGTTCTTAGTGCTTCGATGGCACTCCATAAAGCCATTTGGCCCGCTCCTTCTTGCAGAATCTGACACCATCATCTTTCATTATACGCCAGGGCGCAAATATGCATCACAGCTGCACATTCGTGTCCATTTTTAGCATGGTCTACAAGCTCTTTCCCATCAATTCAACGGCGGACGAATCTTTTGCCCCTGTAAAGATGCTTTGCCGCATAGTAGCCAAACAAAAGCGCCCCAGGAAAAAAATTCAGCCGGCGGAATAAAACCAAACTGGACCTACATATATAGAGAGACCTACAGTATGTGCCACTAGAGTGCAATTAGCGGATTAGTTTTTACTGTGCTGCAAATGACGTTTTAAAAATCACCCCATGCATTTTAAATGGGTCTACAAAAGTGCCCCAGGAAAAAAATCCAGCCGGCAGAATTAAACTACACTCGACATATAGCTTGAGAACGTTGTCGGGATTGAGTGCCTAAAGTGCAAATCGCGAGAAACGAGCCATTGCTCAGCAATCGATTTTTAAAAAATGCTGCCCATAGAGTTACGCCAACCGCATCGCCCCAGGGTTGGCTTCACCGCAGTAGTCGATGTCCCAGATTGCTGGACTTGTCCTTCCATGAAGGCCAAGTAGGCCAAGATGCAAGGATGAGTACACTGGTACTCGATTAACAGATAAGTGAAAGCTCGAAAGTAGGGGCTCGTGGCTTGCCAAGCAAGTCACCATTCATGTCAGCACTTAGTGATGACGTCTGCATGCTAGATGTATGGGAATGCATGATCGGAAATATTGAGACAGGACAGTGTCGTTCCACTGGGGAACACAATCTGGTCATCTCACGGGGTGATCTTCGAGATGTTAACATAGTGCCTATGCATTCCTGTTTGAGTAATGACGAAGCAAATACATCCTTTGTGATGTCAGCAGAAGCAGAAAGCATTTTCGCTAAAGTGCCGGGTAGATGCTCTGCCGATAGGTCAGAACTTCAGTCCAACGTACCCGAACCAGTCTCTAAGGTATTCCGGTCTCAGTGCATGCAGCTGCAGTGTTGTGAATCCAGTGTCAATGGTGTCCTGGGAGGGACCAACAAATTAGTTGTGTACCGTGGTAAGATTCAGGGGCCCACAGGTATACATCTCCCAAGTCGCAGCAAAGCGGCTCCGGTGCTGTCATCCCGAACGAAGAGACGCGCGCTTCGTTTCATTTGGGATGCAATAACCTGAAAAGCTGAACACCCGGTTGTCCTCCCGAGATCATTGACCCTGGATGAAATACAACGTTTTAAATGAACTGTACTTTTGTTTGGACCTATGTTATGAGAAATCATGTGTGTTACGTGTTGCATGCATTGTGAACCTTCTTTGGGACATGGAAGTGCACTGTGTTTGAACTAAGATTATGTGAACTTTAAGTGATAGCTGTGTGAACTTGTCGCGCACTAGCGGCAGTTTTTCCTGTGGAAAAACTTGTCCCAAAAAGGGGCTTATGTGATGTGTGGTGCGCGACGGTGATATTTGTGGTGTGCGACAGGGTGCGGTGAATATCAAACATGAAGCAGACGACAAGGAGAGCGCGCGCCGCTCTACCGCGCCGCGCAGAAAACGACGACGCCGAAGACCGTCCGGCGCGTGAACACGCGGCGCATGAAAAGAAATCGAAAGAAAAAAAGCCAATCCAATCACAAAAGAACACGGAGCCTCGAGCAGCCAATGAGAAATCGACGAGTCGACCAGAGCAGCAGAAAAAGGAGCCGCGCTGGCAGTAGGGGGATGAGTTCCAGAAGCGGCACCAGGACAAGGTCGGCCACCGGATCGGGAGTTGAAGACGGCCGTCGGGTTCTGGACCCGAGCCACCAGGACTTCACCCGGCCGGGGCCTCCTGCCAACCCGTTCCTGGGCGCCGCCACTCCATCCGTTCGAGAACTGCTGCCTGAGGCCGGCAAGCGTCTGTGCCCGTGGGCAGGACGAGAGCTGTCGGGCTACGGGCCCGAGCTCCACGACCAGCTGCCCGGCCAGAACGCCGCCGCCGTCAACCCCTGCTGCCAAGCCGCCTGCCTTCCCGGGAATCGCCACCCTGCCCGATAATCTACTACTGCTGCCCGAGGCCGGTGAGCGTCTGCGTCCGTGGGCAGAACCTGAGCTGTCGGGCTACGAGCCCGAGTGCCACGATCAGCTGCCCGACCAGAACGCCACCACCGTCGGCTCGTGCTGCCGAGCCGCCTGTCTTCTCCCTCCGAGCCAGAGCTTCCACGCTCTGGTAGCCGGTCCGATACAGCGACCTTTTGGTGAGACCAACAACGCTGCTCTCGTCGTCTCCGCTTCGCCGCGTCGAGACTGTAGTGCATACGTACACCCGCAGCCTGCCCGAACTTGCCTCATATCATTAGCGTTCTAGCTACATGTTTTCATGTTATCTTTGTCTGTTTGTTTTTATGGGTTAATTTTCGTTTCTAGTTTCATTAAAAGTTTGTGTGTGTGTGTTTCCTGACAAACGGCTTTTTCCTCGATTGGGTTCTGGGAGGCTCCGCCTCAGAGAACCGCCAGAAACATTAACACAAAAGAACCTGCTCATCACACTGACGCAGATGTCACGTTTCATAGCAATGAAATACGCCTCCATTAATTCCCGTGCTTGGTAATCTTTGCTTTCGCCAAGAATGCGGGTATTGAAAAAGTCTGTCTCACATGTGCAGGACTCACAGTGCATAGCTAAATGTGCACTAATCTTATTCTTGATAGACAGCTCATGTTCCCTTGCCCTATCATTGATGCAACAGCCTGTCTGACCGATATAAACCCTGCCGCAATCAAGTGGAATTTAGTACACCACACGGATCGCGCAAGGCACATACGGCCTTGTATGGCTTTTACCACAGCGGGTCAACTTCTGCGGATCTGCGATGCGCGGGCACAAGCCAGCAAGCTTCCGTGGAGCCGAAAAAACAATAGGTACTTTGTACCTACTGGCCACATTTTTTTTTAATTGTGGGCCACTTTATGAATGTACGGAACAACCTGAGGCATTTTTTTCACTAGCGGCTTGGCTTTCCGCTTACCCTTCAATTTTTGAAGGAGGGTTTCTGCAACTGCGACCATGACAGAACAAGGGTATCCGGCTGATTGCAGCCGTGCAACCTGGCAGTTAAAGCTTTCCTGCATTTTGTGTGAGCAAGACCTCACCAACGACGCCTCAAGACACATGGAGACTATTGCCCTTTTTACAAGCTTAGTGTGCGCCGAGTCGAAGGGTAAAAGTTCTTTGCGTGAGCGCGGGCAGTACGCCCAACAAATGTGGCGTTCAGACAAGAATAAACTCAAATCTAAAAAGTGCAGCTTGTCAAGTAAAGGAAGCTCATGCGTAAAGGAAAGCCCTTTGCCATGTCGTCTAAATAGCGCTAAAAGTTCTTCCACTGTATTAGTGGTCGTTACAGAAAAGTTAGGTTTTAAAATGACCAAGAAATGGTCCACATACCTAAAAACCTTTTGCACTTTTGCATCGTCAAAAACGCAAGCCAAGTATCGGTCAATAGCAGATAAAAAGATGTTACATAACACTGGTGCGACACAGGAACCGAATTTGTCCCTTACGCTGAATGTAAACACGATCATCATAAGAGACAAGAGCCGAACAAAGAAAAATTCTAGTAAAGTCATAAAGTTATTAACATATATGCCTGCATCTCTCTCAAAAGCTAGAACACCATTTTGTTCAATCTTCACCGGAGTCCAGGTTTTGCAAATACTGGTTCATATCTGTTGAATTCTTCACAGTAAACGGGTCATCTACATCAAGTGCACTAAGATGCTTTAGCAAATAACGGCTAAGGTTTTGCTGCCAACACTCACGCTCACTAACGATGCACCTGAAAGTCATATCTGGCTTGTGGGTTTTAGCACTGAAGAACACTGACAAGGAGGTACGCTTAGAAGCATTAACAGCTTTAGATCATTTCTAGAGATGAAGCTCTTTACACAGCGCTATGGCCTATGCCTTTACCTTATTTATGTAGCCCTTTGCTGGGATGAAATTCTTCTCGATTGCTTGTGCAGCTTTCCCACGAAAAACCCGGCATGGTAACACAACAAAGCCACCTTCCTTGTCTGCTTGTAGGAGGCGAACATTGTTTTCCTTGAAGTAAGTGACGGGTTGAGTCATGAGGACGTAGTTGTGTGCGTCTAACGTTCTTCAGAAGGTAGTCCACACCATCCAAAAGGCACCGTTCCTGGTCATCGCTGTCCGCCTTATCGGCTACATGCCTGTTGAGTGCAAGCAAGTCATGCGCCTGTATGCCAGGAGACACTTGGGTCCTTTCTTCAGTGTGTTCGAAATGTCTTCAGGTAGCGTCAGGTTCCCCAAGACAAAAAGCTGGGCTGGCTTCGAAACTACTCTCCTGGATTCCCTGAGCGACTTCACGGCCAGGACGGCGCTCGCTCGGCTGCTGCGCGCGCTCGTTCCCTTCGTGCATACTTGTGCATGCTTGTGGTATTGGTGACTCGAGCCGTACTTATTGAAGGACATGCCGACTTCTTTTTACTGTCATGGCTGAACGGCAGTTTCTTCTTCAAAACGGCGAGTTGTGAAAATTTGTGGCGTGGATATTGCAAGCTATGTAGCATTGAAAGGGTCTACTGGTTTTGCAATGTGTATATGCGCAGTGTCTGTCCATATAGTTTGCGTAAAAAGAATGTCTACAATTTTAACCCACGAATTTGTGTATGATGCTCCGCAAAACATTTAACATTCCCTTAGTGCTTAGCTATGAGAGACATTGCATTTTACAAAGAAGAAAAATCTTGGTATTGGTATTCTATGTCAATATTATAAATGCGCGTTAGAAGGAAACTGCACAGAGAATCTTTTATGGTGATTCTCATTACTATGGCGAGTTCTTCTAGTCAAACATGGCTACTTTACTAATGGACCCTGAAACGATTTTGACGATTTTGTACAAACGTACTGAGTCGTTACAGTAGGTCCCTCTGGTCAATAATTGACGCAACTAAGCGCTCCACGTAAAGCGTGTAATTTATTATAAGGTTTTAAAAATGTACATCGCTGCCGATTGCAGCACGCCAAGCGGCTGAGTTTTGTGCCCAGATGACGCGATTTGCCCAGAATACACGTACGTCAATGTGCCAGCTATCCGATTGGCTGCCAAGGGCGCGTCATCGATAATATTTCCAACATTATGGTGAACAAATGTTGTTCGTAATAGTTTAGATGTTAGTTAATTTGTTTCTATAAAAAAAGTAATAGAAAGAGAATGCACAAGGACATGTATCACTACACAAAAAGCACTTCCGGCCCACAGCAAGTGTCGTCTGCTTGTGTTACAACGTGCTCCGTGTTGACGAGAGCTGCGCGGTCAGTGTTGGTCTTGTTCTTTTCGCAAGTACCATGGTTCGCCCTTGCGTTGTGGGCTGCAGACCTAGCGATCGGCGACATGTCAAGCTGCGACATCGTGACCCGCTGCAAGGCAGCCGACGAGCGGAGTGGCTGCAGCGCATCGGGCTGACGGTATCCAAACGGCGCCAGCATCTACGCGTTCGGGGCCGTCACTTGACGTCGAAGGATTGCCACAATAGAATTTAGCTTGCCCGGTATTCAGGTGAACGCAAGCGTAAGTGTACTGGCCGCTTTACCGCGTTTTACGTGATAAACGGAGGGGCAAACGTGAACTGCTTGCACGGTGCAGCCACCTGGCGGCAGAAAGCTCAACCAAACACACCCAAGTTCTTTCTACTTTGCTGCTGGCTCAAATTTTTGGCAAGAGCGTAATCTTGAACACGTTGTCTTTTTATGTGTTTGAAATGTTTTACACTTGGCTACAGTGTAAAACATTAGATCTGTATTTGGCTCTTTAAGCTCTGTGCCACCAGATGGCTGGACCATGCATGACGATCAGGCCGCTCACGTACGTCGACGAAGCTATTTCATCACAGCGGTATGGAGGGGCTTTAGTTCACAACTCTGGCTATACGTCAAAACACCCAGCGCGCCTGTGGTTACCGGAATACCGGACACGCTCGGAGCTGCAACAGAACGCTCGCAACGCACGCTGCCTGATCGCTCTCGCTGGGGATCGATGGCCGGGCGGCTAGAGCCTAGCGGAGAGGTTGGAGAGCCTTCGCGCGCTGGCTCCAAGACAGCCGGAAGTAGACGACGACGTACGTCACAAAATGACGTTGACCCAGCGAAGGCGGAGCTTAGCCCCGATCACTCGGCGAACGAGTTGATGAGGAAATGCACAGCTAGGGAGGAGGGCAACTTGTAATCGTCCGTAGCTCTCTTAATATGAGACGCTTCTCTTAAATTGTTATGCGAATGTTTTACTGTAGCTATATCCTACACGTCTACAAAATTTGTCCGAACCGTTTCAGGGACCCTTTAAACTCCCCTCGCCCCGACGAGGTTTCTCCGATCGGGCGAGTCGTCTCAATGGTGCGTTTTCGAAGACTAGTCCATTCAGTGGTGCGATGAGAGACCGTTGCTCCAAACGCCCACTGTACCTGTCGTACTTACTGTACTTTACTGAGGTTACTTGACTTTTTACTTAATTTCTTCACAAGCACACGCGAGGGGGGCGGGGGGGTCACATGTCCTTAAAATACATGTATAGAGTCTGCTTAAACTACCGATATTTATTATCGATCACGTCACGTAGAGGAAAGCAGACGCTTGCCCCCCTCCCCCCCCCCCCCCGGAAAAAACTTCTGGTTACGCACCTGCATATACATACAAAAGAAGCACAATCAAGTAATTTATACATGGAAGGCACTAAAACACTAGCAGAATACATTAAATTTTTGTAGCTATAAGCTTGATATAACTTATGCAAGGCGCCCTTAAGTTACGGCCCCTACAGGCGGGCGATACTTTATAAATATGGCAGCGCACATGGTTGTTTACGTCGTCATGGCAACAGGCACAGCAGCCGCGCGGCGCCTCTCTATAGACGTTTTCACAAACAGACGTTAGCGCCATTGCCCGACACGGGCGACGTCTAGCGACAGAACACATTATGCCGCCATTTTGGACTGTGAGTCTTGCGAGAGCAGGCCGGCCGCACTTGGGTTATGTGATCTTCGCCGAGCATTATTTCGATTGTTTTCTTCCGCTTCGCTTGTCTTGTGCCGCTCGACTTGTTACATGTTTCACGTGCTCGCGTGAGCACTCGGGGTGAAGTGAAATGGCAATGAAAGCCCAGCCAGAGGATGTGGCGTTTCGTGGTCGGTAGCGGCCGTAGCCGCGTCTGCTTCGTCGAGACCTGGCGTGCTAATCAGTGGTATTTTTCATTGTTATTGCTGGGCTCATGTGTCTGTAGTCGTCGATTGAATCTGATCACCATTACGTTTCGCGGTTGAGGGTTACCTCATTTAGCAAAAGCACCCGCGTGCGTAGCTGTCGGGCAATGCGTAGAACCAGGCGCCGGCGGCCCGCCGACGCGTGTCAGCGGTTGGTAGATATGAGGTGGTTACTCCATATATGCTTCCGACGGAACTCAACAGCTCAATTATGCAAATTTTATTGGATCTGGTGCAGCGCAGGGTGCTTATAACCAAAGGTCAAAGCAGACGCCTGGCGCTCGAGAAGCGCGGTAGCTGCAGCGTACCGACGCGCGATAGTGATCACAGATGCCAGCGCAACTGATAAAGCCCAGGTGCTAGATTTCGAAATAACCGTTATGTGCAGGGCCGCGCAGCGTGTGAGCGCAGAGACAATGGTTTGGTGGACACAGGCGCTGCATACATCTTCCATAGGACACGAATTTTCCAGGTCGTGAAGTGTATTTACCGACTAGTTCTCTTGCAGAATGCTTCAATTTGTCTCATACCGGTGTCCCACGGCCACTTTTAATAGCGATCGACCCCTCGGAATGTTGTACCGCGATTGGTTCCTTTCCGCAGATTGAACAAAGAAGGAATCGCGACCAAGAAATTCGATGCAGATCGAACTCGATCACGATCAAAAGTGCGCCGTGTGACCCCCATATTAGGCACTGGAATGAAGTCGTGTTTGAAAGAATAACAAATGTAGCCTCTGCCACTACATACGAGAAAATATTGCATCGAAGAGCTGATAATTCTCGCAACCAATTGGGTGCCGAAAAAGGTTTACCAAAATGCGTTATTTAACTGATGTTTGCATTGGGTCATATTAGACTGAAATGCTAAGTCCTCAGGTGATGCAGGAAACCGGTGAAATGTGAACATACCACATCGGCAGTGGTCTCGCGGAGCGCTGTATTGTGGACACACTATAGTTCCCAAAATCGTTATTTTCCGCAGGTTGTTTGTGCACCCACAAACTGCACAGTGCTGGCCTGTAGCCTTTTGATGAATATATGTGCCATTTTTACGAGCGTAAGTCATTCGTGAAAAAAAATAAACGGAAAAATCGAAGGAAAGCTACCACTCCGAAACGCAAGCGCAAGGCTAGCTCACAGTCCAGAGCAAACAGGCAACACTGACACATGCTCTCGACGCCAGACCGTCGGAAGCGCCCTCGTGAAAACGTCTATAACATCTCTATCTTTTTCTGTATGGTTTTATTATTATAACGACTTGGCGGGCTCGTTACCCGCTTCCTCCACCTCCCCCCATGTCGTGCGCGCAGGATTTTCTTTCTTTTTTTCTTTTCTTTGCCTGTGCTGGGCGCGTTTTCCTTCTTATCCGCGTGCGCTACACCACGCACTTGCTTTTTTTTTCATTCAAATAAACAAAGAATGCACGGCGCGCCACGCGCGAATACACAAATAATGCCAATGCGTCCTTAAAAGCATTGTCATTGTTAGGTGCAGACTCAGTGCTGTGAAGACAGAACCCCGAACGGGATATAAAAAGAGAGCGCGCTTCGCTATAGATAAGAACTCAGCTTCTAACTTTTGTACTTGCTGCGCTACGTTGCTCTCCATGTTCCCTCGCCCATAGGTAAACCAGTTTGTTTTACGTGTGCCTGCCCTCCTCGAAGATCAAGGAGGGGCATGCTCCGAACGAACATTGTTCAAGTTGGCGGCCGCTCCAAGTTATGAAGAAGTTAGTTAAAGATAAAGCGTTAGCAAAGGAAAGAATAAGTTTATTCCGTTCTCTAATTGTTTTAAGGAAGCATGAACATTTAAAGCAATTTCAGGTAAAGGAGTATTCTTTAGGTGTCCGTGAGTTCTTCTGGCGTGTTGACCTAGAACGATTCGAATAACTTAGTACAGATAGGTCAATGTTTATGTCACCATGCATGAATTGAAAGAAAAACTTTAGTCGTGCTAGTTTTGCCCTACTTTACAGTGTTAATAAACAGCTCTATTTAACAATTCAGTCAATGAATGCGTTAACTTGCATTATTAAAAAAAGATCCTTATTGCCTTCCTCTGCACCCCCTCCATTCTTGCAATGAGTTCTTTTTGTGTACAGAAACTAAACAATAGTGGCGTACTCAAGCACTGGTCGAACAACCATTTTGTAGGCCAGCAGATTTGTATCTAGGTGCGCAAGACGAAGGCGTCTTTCTCCGAAAGAAGAGAGGCTTTAGTGCGCAGCATGTACGCTGTCGTCCTTTGTGAAAGGGGACACGTGGCCTGCGCTCTGCTGCTGCTGATGATGATTTATTGGCATCCTCTTTGAAACGGGGTGGCGACAAATAGTCACCTAGCCTGCTTGATTTAATCAGGTATACTACACATGTTCTTTATCTCGCATTTTTGTATACCTTTTTCAAAAATTTAGCTTGTACCGCTGCCTATGATTTTAAGAGATCAGGTCGTATCGATCTTTTCCCTGCATTTTTCCACCAGTACTCTAATCGTCTCTTGCTGATCTCTACGGCTGATCTGTTTATGTTTCCTTCCACTTTAAACCCAAGCGCTTCTGGGAGTTGCACGTTACCTACGGTTCTCGCTGGGTGGATCCCGTCGCATTCCATTAGGATGTGCTGAGTGGTCTCTGGATCTTTACTGCAGCATACACATGTCTCATCTAGTTCCGAATATTTGTTTCGATATGTTTTCGTCCTTAGGCAACCGGCTCGAGCCTCAAATAGCAAGGCACTGCCCTTTGTGTTATCGTACAGATTTTCCCTTCTAATTTCTTTCTTCTCATTCTTGTAAATCTCCATTGTCCTTTTCGTTTCCATTCTTTGCATCCAATTCACGGTCTCTATTTCTCTCACTTTCTTTCTGATGACCCCTGGTTGTCTATTTACAGTTTCGATTATCCTGTACTTGGTTGCCAACTTCCTTGACCTCTTCCTCCATTCTGTGTCCACGCTTTTCATGTAGAGATACTTGTGCACTTTAGCCGCCCATTTATTTTCATCCATGTTCCTGAGCCTTTCTTCAAAACTAATTTTGCTTTGTGCTTCTCTGACTTCAAAAGAGGCCCAACCCATGTCTCCATGCACTGCCTCATTTGTCGTATTACCGTGTGCTCCCAAAGCCAACCGGCCTACTGATCTTTGGTTAACTTCTAAACCCGCCAATATATCCGATTTTAAGCATATAATGGCATTTGCGAATGTTAGCGCTGGCACCATTACTCCTTTCCAGATTCCACGCACCACCTCATACTTATTGTGGCCCCACAGTGCTCTGTGTTTCATTATTGCTGCATTCCGCTTCCCCTTTATTTTCAGATTATCTTGGTGGTTGCTTGAGCAATTCTTTCCTTCGTTTATGTGTACGCCGAGGTACTTGTATTGCTTCACTATGGGTATTACTTGCTGTTGAATTGACACCACGAAGTTACTCGTGTGTTCATTAAAGATCATAATCCCTGATTTCTCTGTGCTAAACTTAAGGCCTAGATTTGTCGCTGCGTTCCCACAGATATTCGCAAGTATCTGTAAATCTTTTTTATTGTCCGCTAGTAGCACAATGTCGTCTGCGTACATCAATCCAGGGACCTTTTGTTGCACCATTTGTCCATTACGCATGTAGGATAAATCAAAACCTAATTCGCTGTTTTCCACTCGTCTTTCTATGCCCTTGACGTAAAGCGTGAACAACAATGGTGACAGAGGGCATCCTTGCTTCAATCCTTGGTGAATTCCCACCATTTCATTTCCTTTTCGACCTTCCCATGCCACTTGTACTTGGTTGTCTCGATATATCTCCCTCAGCAGCTCCACGAAATCGTCATCTATGCCTTCGTATTGAAGAATATCCCACAACAATTCCCTGTCTACGTTGTCATAAGCTCCTTTAATATCTAGAAATGCTACCCATAAAGGTCTTTTCTGAGCTACTGAAATCTCTATGCACTGAGTTAGTACAAACATATTGTATTCTAAGCGTCTGCCTGGCCTGAACCCATTCTGTAGTTCCCCCAATACACCGTTTTCCTCCACCCACTTCGACAGTTCTAATTTTATGGCTTGCATTGCCATTCTATATATCACCGACGTTACTGTAACTGGCCTGTACGAGCTCGTCTTATCCTTATCTCCTTTGTCTTTGTAGATGAGATTCATCTTGCTTTCACGCCATCCAACGGGAATATTCTTTGTTCTAATCACTTGCTCTATGGCATTAGTCAGCAGTGCCTTGCTTTTTGGACCGAGGTTTTTGATTAGCTGTATTGGGATTTCATCGGGTCCTGCTGCCGTGTTGTTAGGGACATTTTCTGCTGCCTTTTTCCAATAGAAGCTTTCTATGCTGAATTTTGATCTCTCAAGCCTCTCTGTTGTTGCTGGATCTGTTGTCTGAACTACACTTTTTCTCGTACCGAAGTTATGCCTGATAACGTCTGTGATGTACCGCAGCGCATCATCGCCTTCATAGATGTTACCGTCTTCATCCCTTATAGCCGTTTGCGAGTTTCTAGTTGGAGCTCCGAGTGCTTTTATATGGTTGCAGAATCTTTTTGGGGCGCCTTTGTCTTTTGTGAATGTTATGCACCCAACGTTCACTTGCGCATTTAATTTTCTCTTGCACGAGCTCACTCGCAACCCTTTTCTTTTCTCTGTATGTATTCCATCTAAGGAGCACCTCTTCTTCTTGTAATCCCAACTTTTTGGCTTCTCGATGAACCCTAGATGCCTCTTTACGCTCTTCTATAGCTTGTTTATTTCCTTGTTCCACCACTTACGTGGTTTCCTCTTTCCAATCCAGCAATTGTATTGCCGTGTCCGCCTTATTTCATGCTGCATAACCTCCACCAGTTCCTTATATTCCCAGACTGCTGTAGGAAAAGCCTCAATTTTCTTCTCTATGTTGTTTGCGATCTCTGTTATTTGCTCGTCATTCATTTTTAAAAACTCTGAGGCTATTGGTTCATGTTCTGCGCTGGTATCTCTCCCAAACTTTAATGCTAAACGTCTATGATCGCTTCCCAGGCTATTTTTTCCATTTTCGTCTATTATCATTTGTTCCAGTTGTTCGTAGACCATTTCTGAGACTAAGGCGTAGTCGATACATGACTGCCTGTTTCCGCATTGCCACGTTACCTGTCCATGACACTTATTTTCCCTGTTAACTACTATAAGGTTCTGTTCATCACACAAATCCAGCACTAGAGAGCCGTTGTAATCAGTATATCCGTCTAAATCGTCCATGTGCGCGTTCATATCTCCCACTAATATCACCTGGCCCGAGTTACTGAACTGATTAATATCGCTTCTAATGCAATCGACCAATTCCTTATTTTTTTCCCTGCTATCACTACCTGTCCATAGGTAAGCTACTCCCAGCCACGTCTTTTTACCTTGCCATGTACCACTAATCCATAAATGCTCTTTACATGTCTCGTTTACCCTTCGCCACTTCAGACCTCGCTTAATTAGTACGCCTACGCCTCCGCCTTTCCTTGACCCGGTCATTCTGTTGCACCCTTCCCATACAAAGTTGTCAATAACAGGCGGCTGCTCCAAATCTCGTAGATGCGTTTCGGTCAAGGCGTACACGCTAATCGCTTCATCATTCAGTTGCGTTTGAATTTCCAGCCATTTTTCCTGCTTACGACCACCCTGCATGTTAATGTAGCAAATTTTACCTTCTCTATTCTTATCCTTTCTGCGTCTTTTCCTGACTCCTGGTTGCCTAATTCTGCCCTTTACTGGTGTTTCGCTATGTTCAATACTCAATCTTGCTTCCTGATTGCCTGGGGCCCGCCTAAAAAAGCTACAGCTCGTGCCGCGAATCGACTTCCGACCGGTGTTGCTACACTTTCACTAAAATGTATCCCGTCACGCACAAAAGCGCCTTCGCGGCCTGCTCGGTGCACTTCTCGGTTGATGTCAATGACCGTAAAATTCATTGCTTTAGCTAGAGTCCAAATTTCCCTGTTTACTGCAAGAACTGCCCTTTCAATTTTATAACCCTGCCTTTCAACCTCTGGCACCGTGCACACCGCGATTTGTACTTCTTTTGAAACATTCCGCAGGTCGGTGACCCCTTTGGCTATTTGCTTTGTGATTCCTGCTCCTCGTCCGTTCAGTACGTCAATCACTCCGCCCATTATCACCACTAGGTGTCTCTCCTCCATTGTGTCCCACATGCGTTCCTTGGCCTTCGCTATCACCTCTCTAATCGGCTTTCCGGGAAGCGCGCTAACCTGGACTCGTTCGTCTGCCCCTACCCTCTCTGCTATCGCCGGTTCTACTTTACGCATGTTGGAATCCCCAACAAAGACAACTCGACGCTTTCCTTCCCCCTCACCGCCGAAAGCTGCCCCCGAAGTCACAATGCCCTCCCCTCCTTTCTTATCCTTGCCCTTGGCTTTGTTTTCTTCCCCGGCCGCGTCAGTGGTATCCCCTTCGTGATTATCACTGACGTTTCCGCCAGTGCTTCCCGGCGTGGCGGGTTCGGCTGTCTCTGCACTCGCATCGGAGCCAGCTCCGTTCGCGGTGCTCGCCTCGATTGCTTTGCAGAATGGTGGCGCTCAGCTGGATTTCTGCGTTAGCTAGCTTTTCTTCTGCCTCCTTCCTCCGCTTCTGCTCGATTTCAAGTTCCTTTTCTAGCTTTCCAACCCGCTTAGCTAACTTATCTTTGTCTTGCTCTAGGCGGTCTAGCCGCGACCCTAGCACACACATCCTACAGATAAAATCTGCACCATTCGCTTCGCGTGCTGACTTAAACCGCGTTTCTTCCAGTGCGTAGGAACGCTCGCACTCAGAACAACGCACGCGTGGGTTCCCCCTAGTACCAACCATCATCTCGTACTAACAAGGCGTAGATGTGGGAAAAAAAATTTTTTACCTACTTTTATCTAAGCGAGAAGACCAAGAAAGTGAGAAAGCCTTAAAATAATTTATAAAGATTGCTTGGCTAAGCTAACCCTCCTAAAAAAAACCAAAAAGTGAAATATAAAATAACAAAACTTATCTCTTTGGCACGCTGCTCCTGCTGCGCTGAAATGGCACCTCGACTCGACACGTCCACTCCCGTCGGCTTCACTCGTGAGAGTGAAGCCGACGGCTGCCTGCAGCGCCATCAACCGACAGCTAAAGAAAGCACGTCCGCTTTTGGCGTCATCTATTGGCGAACGGGGATAGCCGATATTCTAGTTGACATTAAGCGGAAAAAATGAAGCTGGGGGCAGGCCACGTAATGCGCAGGATGGATATCCAGTGGACCATTACAGAATGGACACCAACAGAAGGGAGGACGGCAGACAACCAGGTGGGGTGATGATGCAGGCGCAATCAGCTAGCGCAAGACAGGGGTCATTGGAGATCACAGGCCTTCGTCCTGCAGTGGACATAAATATAGGCTGATGATGAGGATGATGATTGACAAACAAAATAACCAGTCATAACCGGTGGTCAAGCACTGCTAGATTACGCACCCTCTCCGCTCGCGCACGTATATTTTTTTGCGTCAATAAATATATTGATATCTGTTTTTGAAATTTGTGCTCGCGTCTTTTACATTATAGATACAACTATGATTAAAATTTTTAGCATTTGGAACATTTTTGCTTCAAGTTTCTTACGTAGCAACGAGATGTTGCTACGTAAGAAACTTGAAGCAAAAAATGTTCCAAATGCTAAAAATGCTTCACTGCCATCACGGCCAGGGTGCTTTGATAGTGCATGGCGTTATAGCATCTAGCGCGGATATACAAACGACGGAGTACTTTCTCTGCCAAAAACCAGTAGTTTGCGGGTAAGTGGGATTCTGCGTCGAAGGAAAATTTCCACGGCGTTCAGTGATCCACTTTCGAAAAGGCAAATTACAGCCAAACCGTCACCTCGGTGAATCGCTCTCGCCTAAATAGCTCTAGTTTCGGCGAAGCGCAACCTAAGCCAAAAGAGACAGAGCTTCTACGTTTCGACCGTGCTCGCGTACCACGCTCGATTTGTTGGGCAGCAGACGACGCGCTGCAGGCATCGCCCGTTGCGCGAGCAGTGAGGGAGCGTCCACCAGCCATGACTCGTTATTTTGTTTGCCAATAGATGACGCCAAAAGCGGACGTGCTGTCGGTTGATGGCGCGGTGGGCAGCCGCCGCAGTGCGCAGGCCATGTTGCCTTTCATAACGGACGACAGTGTACATTGATTTCAGAGTCGCTTTAGTGCTCAGCATGTACATTGATTTGCACTTGGCGTTTTGTTAACATGGGTTTCCCATCGGAGAGCGTGTGTTAAAATGACACCTAAATATTTACGCTGAAACACACAAGTGAGAAGTGAGTCATTCATAATGCAAGTAAAATCAGATATCCGTTTCTTTCTACTTACTGTTAGCGTTACATATTTTTTGGCATTTAGAGTCATCTGCAACTCCTGATACTGTATCAGCATGACACCATGTTCCGGGTGGCCAGGACACCAGTGCCCAGGATTTATTGAGCCGTTCTTTTACACATTGAAATGGGGCAACGCCCCTCAGATAATCATGCTACGATATACAGAGAAGTTGGGCAACGCCCCCTCAGCTTATCAATCGTAGCACACGTGTCAGACGCGATACGATACATCCTCTTTCGTTACGAGAAAGAAAGTAAACCATGCAGTTATTTACATATGTTATAGTGATGACTGCTCGAGGTTACACATTTCTAACGAAAATAAAACATAAATGCGGACACAATGGGCTTAAGAAATCTGTTGAAAGTTTCGGTCATACTCCAGTCGTGGTGGTCTTGGTTGTCTCAGGGACCTTCTCGGTGCTGGCGTTGGCGGCGACCCGTCCGAAATGTCCGCGGTTGCCGTAACAGTGGCTGGCGTTGGCGGCGAACTGTTCATTATGTCCGCGGCTGCTGTAACACCCTTAGTCGGCGCTTCATCATCGATGTGCTGACCAGATGTCGAGCACTCGGGTTCCGCGTCGTTGGGAATGAAGTCGCGCCGGAAGGTCTCCCCGGTGTTTACGATTACGCCGAAGGGACCACCCTTCCTACGTGATGACGTGGTACGACGTTGACGGCTTCGCAACCTGTGCTTTCGTGGCCCACGTGCCGGTCTGGACTCGCACGACGTCGCCTTCGTGGAGTGCTGCTAGTGGCTGCGCAGAGGTTTGAAGCTGGCGACGCTTGACGACCTGGTGGGCTGGTCCACATTGGAAGTCAGGCAGCAGTGTTCGTAGTCGGCGGCCTTGGAGGATCTCTGCTGGCGCCCGACCACACTCCAAGGGAGAAGTCCTGTAAGCCAAAAGTGCCAACCAAATATCCTGTTTAGCTTCAGTAGTTTTCTTAAGCAGTCTCTTCACCACCTGTACCCCCTTTTCAGATAGCCCATTGGAACGTGAAAATCCCGGACTTGAGGTGATGTGTTTGAAGTCGTAAGTGCGTGAAAACGAGGCAAATTCTCTGCTCGAAAATTGGGGACCATTGTTTGAAAGAACCTCCATTGGTATGCCACAACGAGCAAATATAGCACTAATCGCGTCAACGACGGTCCTGGCTGTAGTGTCTCGGAGGCATTCTACTTCTGGGAAGTTAGACAAGGCGTCATAGACACACAGGTAGGATTTGCCGCCGTAGTGAAAGATGTCCATTCCTACGCGATACCAAGGCTGGTCCGGAACAGGACGCATCATAATTGGTTCCTTCGGCTGATTGTACGCATACTTTTTGCATGCGGCGCACATCTGAGTGCACGCCTCGATTTCCGAGTTCATGTCAGGCCAGAAGACCAGACGACGAGCCCTAGCTTTGCATTTGGCTATTCCCAGATGACCTTCGTGAATCCTGTGCAAAGTCTCGCGTCTCATACTGCTTGGCATTACGACCTTTCATCCCTTGAATAGGACACCTTTAATATGAGACAGCTCGGATGAAAAGGGTTTCAATGGAGCATCTATATATTCACTCGCTATTAAGTTCTGCAACACCACTTTCAGATAGCTATCCTTGGCCGTTTCTGCGGCGAGAAGCTTCCACGTTTCGTCGCTGATAAATGAAGATACACGGCGTGCACTTCTACGTCAGCGGTGTCAACAGCATCCGTGCCCCGACTGCTTGGTGCTCGAGACAGCATATTCGCGAGCACGAGCTGTTTTCCTGGAATGAATTGCAGGTCGAAATCATATCTGAGCAATCGCATAAAAAGTCGCCGTAGCCTGGGTGGCATGTCACCGATCGCTTTCTTACAGATAGCAATCAAAGGGTGATGGTCGGTCTCACTGATGACCTTTCGGCCGTAAACAAAGTGGTCGAATTTTTCGCAGCCGTATGTAATGGCCAGTGTTTCTTCTATTTGTGAATAGCGCATTTCCGCTTCTGAGAGTGTTCTTGATCCATACGCGACTGGTTTCCAAGTGCCATTGTAGTTCTGCAAGAGTGCGGCGCCTACGCCACTGCGTGACGCGTCACACGAGACCTTTGTTTCTCTTGCTGGATCGAACACCGACAGCAACGGTTGGCTACTTAAACTGTGGCATATCTGACGCCATTCTTCCGCGTGGTTCGGCGTCCATTCAAACACCGCGTCTTTCTTGATTATGCTTCGCAAAAGCTTCGTCCTTTCTGCCAGTGTTGGAATAAACTTGCCAAAATAATTTACAACACCGAGCATTCTCTGCGCGGCTTGTTTGTCACGTGGCTCTGGAATCTGCAGCATAGACTGAACGAGGGCAGGACTCGGCTTGATGACTTCTGCAGAAATTACGTCCCCTAGAAACTCTATGTCGTTGACTCCAACAACGCATTTGTCAGGGTTGAATGTTAGCCCTGCTTTTTCTGCAGTCTTTAGCACCAACCTCAGTCGCTCGTCATGTTCTTGGCTTGATGAGCCCCACACTAATATGTCATCGACATATACTTTCGTTCCTGGTAGAGTCTCAAAAATGTCGTTTAGGGCTTTTTGGAAGACTTCCGATGCGGATGATATGTCGAAAGGCAATCGGAGAAAACGGTGGCGACCGAAAGACGTTGCGAAGGTGCAGATTCTGGACGTTTCGTCATGCAGCGGAATCTGGTAGAACCCTGAATTGGCATCTAGGCACGTGAACACTTGAGCTCCTGCGAGTTTGGATTCAATGTCTTCTCGTCTTGGCATTTCGAAGTATTCCCGTTTAGTGGCCTCGTTTATCTGACGCGGGTCCATGCACACGCGTAGTTTACCGTTTTTCTTGCGCACAATGACAAAAGGGCTCACCCATTCAGTAGGCTCAGTCACTTTCGTGATTATGTCTTCCCCGCTCCATGCGCACCAGCTCGTCCCGAAGCTGCTCCTTTAAGGCCAGTGGTACTCGACGCGCCGGCTGGACGACTGGTACTGCTCCGTCGCGCAGGACCATGCGATAGTGGCGCTGGATACAGCCTATGCCAGAAAAAAAGTGGTGAAATTCGTTCACAACTTTTTCTGAACTGTTTTGCGATACGCTGTGTACTTGCCGAGATACTAGCCCTAGGGTCTCGCACGCCTGCAGACCGAGAATTGCTTGGCCTCCTTTGCGCACAATGAAAAAATCTTGAGTGGAAGTGCGGTCGTGCAGCGTCACTTCTTGCCTTACGGTCCCCAAATGCATGATTTCGCTTCCACCGTAGGATCGCAACACCGCACTGCTTGGCTTTAACTGTGGCTTGGGGTTCATCTTTGCGTACAGCGCTAATGGTAGCAGATGAGCCTGCGATCCAGTATCTATATTAAAATCAATGAGTTTCCCTCCAACCTTCGCTTTCACCGTCAAGTCTAGTCGGCTGGTTTTATTCCCGATAGCGAGAATTTCGAAATCATCTTCGCGACCCTGCAACTCGTGCGGCTTTGCTTTGCAACATACAGCGAAGTGGTTTTTTTCCTTGGCATGCACGACATGTTCGTCCGTACGCTGGACATTTTCGTGGCGCGTGCGCCCTTCCACACTTACGACATTTATAGCTTTTGCGCTGCTTTACGTCCGAAGCACCACTTGTTTTGTGCATTGCGTCGACTTGCTTTTGTTCTCGCATCCAAATTGCCTGGTTCGCTGCTGCTACTTCAACTGCCTTGCATAGTTCCTCTGCCTTTTGCAGCGTTAACTGGTTGTTAGAAAGAAGCTTCTCTCGAGCCTTAGCGTCGTTTGTGCCAAAAACAATTTGGTCTCTGATCATTGACTCTGCTAGCCCACCGAAGTTACACGCTCGTGCCTTCGTCTTCAGATCTCTTAAGAAGTGTTCGAAAGGCTCACCTGGCTCTTGCATTCGGCTACGGAACAGGTAGCGCCGATGAACATCATTTACTTGTGAAGCGAAGTATTCGTCGAACTTCTTGATTACTGCGTCGTAATCATCCTTTGACTCGTCTTCCGTGAAGGTGTTGTATACCTCGATGGCTTCTTCTCCAGCGACGCTCAGTAGCAACGCAGTTTTCGTCGATGCTTCTCGTTTCTTAGTCGCTGGTTCCGTTGCAGTCAGGAATAGTTGAAACCGTTGCTTGAACAGCTCCCAGTGCTTGCTTATGTCGCCTTCCAACCGCAGCGGCTCCGGTGGCTTTATGAAATCCATGCTGGCAGCTTTTCATTCGATGACTGCTATCCTTCAGACGAGCGGATGAGGGCACGGGCTAGACGCTTCTGACACCATGTATCAGCATGACACCATGTTCCGGGTGGCCAGGACACCAGTGCCCAGGATTTATTGAGCCGTTCTTTTACACATTGAAATGGGGCAACGCCCCTCAGATAATCATGCTACGATATACAGAGAAGTTGGGCAACGCCCCCTCAGCTTATCAATCGTAGCACACGTGTCAGACGCGATACGATACAGATACCAAGAAAAGGCTGGATTTTAACAGCGGAACTGTTTAAGCCGGCCGTTAGTCCGTCCGTCGCGGACAAAAAATGTGGGCCGATCCTGGTGGTGCTGCAAAAGGGTCCAAGCGCAATGGCACATACCCCTGTGACCTAGGGAAGCTAATCCTGGCTAAATCAGATAAGCTTGGTTGGGACTACTTAAGCTTGGTCACTCATCGATAGCCAATCAATAGCCAATCAATCAATAAACAATAAATTCCGCAAAATGCTGGGGATGACTTGGTAGTGCTTCGCCTAGCACAAATACGTGGCCAATACCTTGGGATAGCCAATCGATAGCTAATTGATAATCGATCAATAATCAATAAATTCGGGGTAATGCTGGGTATGACTTGGTAGTGCTTAGCCTAGCCCAAATACGTGGCCAATACTTTGCGATATCCAATCAATAGCTAATCGATAATCGATCAATAATCAATTAATTCCGAGTAATGCTGGGGATGACTTGTTAGTGCTTAGCGTAGCCCAAATA
The DNA here is from genome assembly GCF_013339745.2 of Dermacentor silvarum. Taxonomy (NCBI): domain Eukaryota; kingdom Metazoa; phylum Arthropoda; class Arachnida; order Ixodida; family Ixodidae; genus Dermacentor; species Dermacentor silvarum. The sequence continues at coordinate 30,748,005 of NC_051156.1, forward strand.
CGTGGCCAATACCTTGGGTTAGCCAATCAATAGCTAATAGATAATCGATCAATAATCAATTCCGGGTAATGCTGGGGATGACTTGTTAGTGCTTAGTCTAGCCCAAATACGTGGTCAATACCTTGGGATAGCCAATCGATAGCCAATCAATAGCTAATCGATAATCGATCAATAATCAATAAATTCCGGATAATGATGGGGGTGACTTGACAGTGCTTAGCCAAGCCCAAAAGCCAGGACAAGTTACTTGCAGTGTTGCCAGGTTTGGCTATATGTAGCCAAATTGGGCTACTGGAAAAAATTTTTGGCGTCGACTTGGACGAGTTGGCTATGTGGCTATATTTTGGCTACTGAAAATCTGTGACTTGGCTGTGTTTGGGCTATAAGTGGCGCCCTAATCCACGCTCCAGAGGTGGCTCTGATCGAGTAGACGCAAATCTCGAAGGCTGTGTTTTAGTTGGCTGAGTCGGCAGCGTGTCTGTGAGTGTGTGCGTGCGCGAAATGACCCCCCCCCCCCCTCCCGCCGCCTTTCCTTCCCTCTCTGCGCCGTTGTCGGAGCCGGTGGCTTTGATCTTTGATACACTTAAACTTACACCCTGCTTGACCGTTAGGCACCCGATTCCCGGGCATGGGGATGAAGCTGGGAGTAGTGGGTTTTTCACAGTACACTGTACTAACGTGGCTATGCTCAGGAAGGAAGAGCCATAACATAGGGTCGGGGCCGTCGGGCGATCGTGGCGCCGACATGAAAGAAGGGAAGCACGGGTGGATGACACGCTCCAGTTTGTTCATGTCCATGTCTTCCGGATTAAGTATCGCGCCGGGCACAGCTTTCGACCTACTCCACGTTCCTGGCGCGGAGCTTTACTGCCATTTTCCTTTTCCTGCTAGATGAAGTTTTCTTCGTGCTTAGATTCGAGATTCATTTCGCTAGGTTGGCCAAGTATGCGACAAGTGGGCCAAGTATGCGAGAACGTATAAAAAACAATGGGAGCAAGACCCCGCGCCAAAGGTGGGTTCTGGTGCTTTTACTTCTAGATAGTTTGCCCGTAACGCCATGGATGCAGATACTCATTCTGCTAATATCGAAACATGTTTGCCACGATGACATCAGTGCACCACGTCGCATGATCTTCGCCCACCGTGTTAGCTTAGCTTGTGAGGTGTCGTGCTGCTGGCTCGAGGACGCGGGTTTGATTCCCGGCCACGGCGGCCGCATTTCGATCAAGGCGAAATGCAGGAACACCCGTGTACTTAGGTGCACGTTAAAGAACCCGAGATGGCCAAAATTAATCCGGAGTCCGCCACTGCGTCATGCCTCCCAATCATAGCGTGGTTTTGGCACGTAAAATCCCAGCAATTAGAGTTTTAGAATAGGGGCCTCAAACGTATTGGGGCCCTAAAGAAATAGCGCATGCGCAAGACGGAAAGTGTGTTTGCGTTTTGCGTCGGGCACGCTATTTCATCGATTTAGTGGGAGCCCCAAAACCTGCCCCAAAAGCTTTCGTCAACAAACATGGTGGTGCCCATCGAAGCGACGGCTCTAACCTAGCACAAAACTAGACTCGATTCGTGGTAATGAGTGAAGTTCGTAAGCTAGAAGAAGTGATTGCGCTAATCGCTTTCTCTCAACTAACATATGTAATGAAGATGAAGTTCTAAATTGTAATTAAAGGCGAAAACACGAAAGTCTAAATTACTTTTCATTTCATAAAATGGTACATTTTATTTGAATATATATAACAGCTTTTCTTTGACGCCGTAGCGACGCTGCAAACGCAACACGCTATCGGCAAACGCGAAACGCCTATTCCAATACTCTTCATTCCTGCATGCCCAACGCTAACACCCGCATTGCAAAGCTCTTTGGGGCCCCAAACTTTAGGGGCTCCTATGCTAAAACTTTATTAGCCATCAACATGGTTTGCTTTTTGACAGTAACCGGTTTTCGCAACGTTACCGGTGTTATCAACTTGTAGTTTACCATTGCTCTCTGCAACCCCAGCAATTCCGGACATCGCCTTTAGTTCACAGCTTTTACACCACGTGGCGTACGGACCTTTAAGATTCGAAATTCGCGCCATGACGCACGAAGTGTACTGGACGATAACCGAATACACGTTTTAACAATAAAATAAAAATAAAAAAAAGGACCACGCCAACAGCTTTCACCGTCGAGAATGGACGAGCACGAATCAGGAATAACTGATCTGATAACCGCCGCGCGTATAAGACGAGTGGCCAGCTAGTCTACTGTGAATCAGCAGTTTTGCTGCTATTGATAGTCGTTTAGAGGCTCAGCCCCGCTTCGATAAAGCGGGTGCAGAATCTGCACCCGCTTTCTGCCCAGGCTGCAAAGGAAAAAAAATAAAATCGTGGCAGCAGAGAGGCTCGGCCTTTCTGTACCGACGTCGGAGCGGTCCGCTACGTGCTGACGCGCGTTCCGAGGGACCGTAATAAAGTTTTATCATACCATCATACCATACCTTTGGTCTACAAACTTTTGCTCGTGACTGTACATATGCAACGGCAAGAGAAAAACCTCAATGGCGCTGTCCTTCGTTGCAATACATTGCGCATGAGCAGTTGTTACCGGTCGTGTATTGTAATTGCACCGATAATATAGTCGCAGCAGTCAGTACATATAAGAAGCAGTTCTGCAAGATGTATAGATTAGAATTGCGAAAATAGAACGGAATATACAGATGCGAAGATACAACTTGATAAAGGGCACAAAATTGTCACTGGTAACAAAATTCACTGTTTGTATACACAAAGCCTCGCAACAAGATGTTTAAATATATCTATAAGTATCCAATAAATCCACGTATTTAAGCAAACGTCACTGTATGTAATGCGTCAAAGAAGACAAATAGACATGTTGCGCAGTCACACATAGTAGTAGCTTTACGCATAGAAAGACAGACGATCCCGGCAAGAACAAAACTATGATCGCAGAAATCGTGATATGTTCTGGAAGGACCGCCTGTTGGGCTAGTTGGTCTAACATAGTTACTTTCAGTTTGGCAGAACAGTTTGGTTCTCCTAGAAGCTGACAAGGAGGGTGGATTTGTTGTGATGCCGAAATGCATGTTCAATGGAAAAACCCAAGCGGCAGTGGACACGAACTTTGTGGCTGTTTAAAAAAAGTGCAGTGAGGGTTAAGACTAAGTTCATCAAATTTTGTAATGACTTGGAATTGAATGATCTTGCTAGTGCTATTAGAAATAGTAAGGGGAACAGTCTGAAGGTTTTTTTTTCTGCAAAAACACATAAGGCAGATGTCCATTTCAGAACCATTGAGAGCGAAGGGGGGGCTTGGCAAAATAAGGTTAGTCAGTTTTTACTGAAGAGCCTTAAGTAACTCACGGTTGTTGATCCTTTCCGCGTGAGGAAATCTGAAGAAGTCGCTGAATATGCGCAACACAACGAGAGTACAGATTATGGCTTGTCTGTGGACGTTGAGGACTTGTTTTATTCAGTACCTCAAGATGAGCTTTTAGTTGCTGTTAGGAAGTGCATTGAACAGAGTGGCGAATGCGATTTCCAAAACTCGTCTTGCTTGTCGGTTCATAATTTAACGCTTTTAGAATTTTATTTTAGTGTAACATTTATTGTTTTTAACGAGCAGCCTTTTCTGCAACGTAGAGGAATGTGTATTAGGTCTTGCGTGGCTCCGATTCTATGCGACATACTTTTAGCTGATATTGACAGTGCGCTTGATTTGGCTTTTAATGGGGGGAAGGTATTCAAATTGCTTCGGTACGTCGATGACTTTTTAATTCTTTTAAAGAAAGAGGACGGTTTCACTGCCCTTGGGAGTATTTTAGATGTTTTTATTCAAGCTGGGCAGGGTTTGAGTTTCACTCATGAATTGCTTGGAACTGAGGGGTTACAATTCCTGTATCTCAGGCTAAAATTTAGTTTAGGCCATGTTTGCTGAGAGTACCTCCCACGGGTTAAGAATTGTCTCCTGCCTTTTGACTCTGCCCACTCTAAAATAGTAAAAAGGGGCATCGAATTACAATGTCTGGATGCTGTGCTCCGTAAGTCATGCCCGCATTCAATGCAGCATAGCTTTGACAATCAGATTGGTCGCCTTTTAGCAGCGGGATTCCCTGAGTTGCTTGTTGTTCCGGTGGCCGAGTCTATCCTGCAGAGGGTAAAGAACAAAGCTGGAACGGAAAGGGCTGCGACCCAGCGATGGATGGCGACACCCGTAGTCATGCCTTATATGCATCAGGTCTCGCACAACCTGAAGAAGGTCGCGAACAGACATCGTATTCCTGTGGTCTACACGGCTCCTAATAAGCTATCCAGGCTCTGCCCTCGAGTTTGCAGTGACAGGAAAGGAGGTTGCCAAACCAGCCAAGATAGCCGCGTCGTGGAGTGTACGACAGGAGTGGTATACTCCGTCCCCTTGCTGTACGGGAAGGTGTACATCGGCCAAACCGAACGGTGCATAAACGACCGGCTCAAGGAGTATGCGCTAAAAGTTAAGAAAAAAAGGACAAGTATGCACATTTGGTTGCCCACACCATTACGTGTGGTTTTACGTGTGGTTAGGCACGATTTTATGAGACCACTATCTTAGGCAAATCAACAAACTACACGGCTCGGGTGGCTCTAGAAGCATTCTACATCCACAAGAACTCAGATATTTGTATAAGCGAAGCGTCAATTCTTTTGCACAGTGCCGAACTGAACTATTTGAACTCTGTTACCTGAGGGACATAGTACTGCTAACTTTTTTTAGATTTCTTTTTATCACCTCGCATGGGAAAGGGGCGTGACACTGGTGTACGTGGTTCACCTTATAAATCGGAGGGTTTGTTGACTGAAATAAACTGTTGGTAGTAGCGCTCGTCCGCGTCTGTCGTGTCTTCGTGTGTGTTGTGCGTACTTTTTTGCGCTATGTCTGAAAGTAACTCGTGATATGTACTTGGGCCATGCGGTGGTCGCGACAGCACCATATGGGTAGATAATAGAGGAATAATGCAAAAATCAGTACGAAAGTGTGTCATATAACTGCCTGCAGAGCGGCGACAAATTTTCTGCACCCAAAATTAAGGAAGGGTATTGCTTCGGCTCAAAACAGAAGTAAAAGCGGGTAGCTAAAAAGGAAAGACCAAACAAAAGCCACAGATGATGCGGCAAGTTAAACTACCCAATATCCGAGTGTGTTTCTTTGGAAGCGCCGCGAGGGCCGCCTTTCAATAAACAAGGTCGGTAAAAATTGGTTATTGATGTCCTCGTTATTTTCGTTTTCACACGATAGCTTTGATCATGATGCTACCTGTTTGAATAAACGGCGATAATTTCTGCGGTTTTACAAACTAATGAACAGTCATACGTTTTCATAATTACGCGTTTATGGACCTGAAGGAACAGAACCTTTACTTGCATTGATTTTTGCCGCTTCCCTATCTAAAGGACAAACTTCACTCGGCGGGGAAGTTTAGTGAAGCGGTCAATGACTTCGGACACGTTGATGCCGACGTCTCTGTGGACGTCGGCATCCTTGTCGAGCCAGGCCTTGTCGTCCGCAAAAAAGAACCGCCTCAAAATAGGCCGTTAACTTTCTTCTGTTTTCTCGTATTTTACTTTGCCTGCCTAACCATGTGTTCCTCAGACATTGTAGAGCGCAAGTAGTTTTTCTAATCTCATGTTAAAAATATACTATCTGCGCTTGAAGTGGTCACTGGAACGGTGGCTAGAATCTGAAGCCGTTTCTACACATTTACATAGAACCTGCAGTCGCAATGAGAGAGAACATCTTTTCCGGTGCTAAAACCTAAAAGTACTCCTTCGATGTCATTGGCATCCTTGTTTAGGTACCTTGCACGAACAGTAAACTGTTGGATACCGGAAATATCCGTCGTTTCGTCAGCCAATATGGAGAAGCGGCCTGCACCATTTACTTTTGCATCTAGGCTATCTTTGATAATTTCACCACAAATTTCTATAATTTGGTTTTGTACATCTGGGCTCAAATGCGAGGTATTATTGGGGCAACATCCAAATGGTTCTTCAGATATGTAGCTCCACAATCAGCTCGCAAATGAAGAAGTGCTCTGAAAATACCAATATTTTCAGAGGGAATTTGCTTAAATCCATAGGACCACTGTCTCTATGGCCACGGAGAGCCAGACCTTGTCGTCCGCAAAAAAGAACCGCCTCAAAAATAGGCCGTTAACTTTCTTCTGTTTTCTCTTATTTCACTTTGCCTGCCCTGGTCCAGCTGATTGATCACATCGGGCGCCCTTCCTGAAAATGTTTGGAGAAAATTATCAGCTGCCAGCTGGCATTCACGGTCGTATTTAGTATTTTCGTGTGTGCGGAAGATTGCGAGCGCGGCCTTCCATTTCTGGAACGGCTTGGACACGAGGGCTCCAGTGCGCGCATGTTAGCTCAAGTTTATAAGAACATTAAACCCATAAAGTTCCAGAATTGAAAATCTAAAGCACGCCTTTGGAAATGTCAGTGCACCTTTCGCGTCATAAGTTTATGAGAACTTTATACTCATAAAGTTTCGGAATTGAATTCCATGCGCTCCGTAGATTCCGCGGCCGCTGCGAAATGCCGCAACGCGTCCGCTCGCTATCGAAAAACCCTTGAAAGTTTGTGCTCGGATGGGGCTCCTTGCGTTATGCGAGTCCAGGTGCCAAGGGCGTTGCGACGAAATCCAGCCCGAGTTCGCAATGTGCGTGCCGCAATCTGTTTTCGAGCGTGAAAAGGACCTTGTGGACAAAATCCAGAATTATTCCCGGCGCCGGTGGTTGTTCTGGTCGGCGGTTCATGCCAGCATGAAATAATTTCGGGGGGGAGGGGGGGGGGGGTCTGAAGTCCCATCAGTGCTACTACTGCTACTACTACCCCTACTGCTACTACTATTACATTATTAATAAATAAATATTATAGAGGACGTACAACAACAATGAAAGCTTTACATGAGACCCAACGCAGTGTTTTAGCATAAGTGATGCGCATTGCGATTATAGAAAAGTTTTCATGTGTTAAATTTGTCGATTTGATGCAGATTGACAGTGGAATCAACACTCTCTGGCTTACTTATCGTGATTATTTTTTTTTCATTTACCATAAACCACATCTCCACTATTAAATCTCTTAACCAAACTTTAGTGGACTCTGGGCTTGGGCTCCCGTGTACTGGTGAGGGATAGTGCCCCTGTATACGCAGGGCCTCTCTTTTCCTCGCGCCACCGGCACCGCCGTTGGCTGAGCGTCGTCACGTCGTGACAAGTGATATAAGTCGCTCTACTCGGCACAGAGCAGAGAATATGGCGGAAACAACGCCGGTATACCACTTGCTTCAGCTCTTGTGCCATCCGTATCGGCAAAGGCGCGTTCCCACCACGGCGTCAGGAAGAACATCTGGCCGCTTTGGCCGGAGCAGCGGTCTCACTCCTATCGCGTGCACTCGAGCAATGATACACGCTCGCCCTCGTCGCCGCGCAAGAACTATCTGCAGCAACTCTGAGCATGACGGGACGCTGCGCACCGGGGCTGCGCAAATTTCAATGAAAGTGGGAAAGCTGTTTACTCTGCGCCGTACAGACGGACCGTTGTCGTCTACAGTAGTCATTAATGCGAAAGCATTACATGAGCCATGAGGCAGAAAAGCCGGCGTCATCCACAACGAGTGGTATCAAAAGTCAATGTGACTTCATCAGCGTCTTGAATGAAATCAGTAGTCATAGAGAAGATAGTACATGGTATGACAACGTTAATTAGTAGTAATTATGGGTAGTTATTGGGAATTAATGCGAATTACAGTGAAGTGAAATAAAGTTACAAGTTAGAGAACGGTTACTTAAGGTGGAGTCAAGTGAATTAAGGTGAAGTAGACTAAATTACAATGAATTAAATTTGGTTAAGGTGGATTAAAGTGGATCACCATATCAACTCGTAGCTACTTGGCGATGAGTTCTGAATGGTTGTGGTCTGGTGATTAATGAACGCAGAGAAAAGAAAGCGAAGGAAGGATCGCAAACAGGTTGTAATACTTAAGAAGTCTTTATTGGTAATGACTAAGAGGAGTCATAATGCTTTCGCATTCAAATCACGTAAGCATACTTAAGGTACAATTTTTTTGCCCATGGGCCACCACAGGGCTATCGCTTTAAACCCCACCGCGCCTCTGCCCGCCGTATAACGCTTTACAGTAAACCTTCTATGTGATAGCGTTCATGATCCACCAATAAAACCCGCCATGTTTGGCTACGTCATAGTGCACAGCTGTCGCTTTAATATCAACAATCTTTTTAATCTTCGGCGCGAACGTCCGTCACATCCAATTATACTCGCGTTGCAACGGCAGCCCCTGCCACATCCGAGTTTCACCCCACCGCCCGTATATTTCGGCCGGCAGCATGCTGCACTGTCAATGCTTGAAGGGGTCTGCTGCGTCACGGCGCGAAGCTCCCTCGCTAGAAACCGGTGAAGTTTCTGCGCGCGCTAAGAGTGCATGTTTATTCCCCCTAAACACTACGATTAGCAACACCTAAGTTTTAAAATTTTAATTAAATTATCGGCTTTTACGTGCCAAAACCACGATCTGATTATCAGGCACGCCGTAGTTAGGGACTCCGGAATAATTTGGACCACCTGGGGTTCTTTACCGTGCACCTAAATCTAAGTACACGGGTGTTTCCACATTTCGTCCCCATCGAAATGCGGCCGCCGTGGCCGGGATTCGATCCCGCGACCTCGTGCTCTGCCACCCAACACCATAGCCACTCAGAAATAACGGCCGGTCGGAACAGATAGGAAATTGAAATGAATCACATGCATCAAAGTTTGCATTGCGAGTATTATGAAGTACAGTTTTAGTTCTTTTTTTCTTGCAATTTATGATATATGACAGTCTTTGTGATGACTTCAATTTCCTATTTTACGTTTAGGCTACTGACACTGCAAAAACTATATTTTTTTGTCATAATACAGAATATAGGCACCAGAGTGCGGCTCATAAACACATCGGTATAATGAGGTGTAATTTGTGGATACATTTCTCGCTATGGGTAATATAGGAGCTCCTTTCTCGCAAATATGTGTCTTGGGTCAGAGCGCTTATGCTGAAAGTGGACTGATTTTCCGCGTTTTTCGTGGAGCTACCGAAGTGACTGTGAAAGCCTTTCGCTGTTTAAAGGTGTAAGCCTTTCGATGCGAGGCGCCTGAATTATACACAAACAACGCGCTCGTCCGGAATCAGAAAAGTCGCAAGCATCATGCCCAAGTCGGGATTGCCCTTCTACGGGTTAGTCGCGTCCTGGACAAAAAAAAAGAAAAACCGGGGAGTGATTAGTCATTTTTAACGACGGGTGGTCGTTCTTATCGTGATCACACATGACGACTTGCGCCAACGTACCGCGCTTTGTCGGGAAGCTGTGATGGTTCATTCTTTAGAAAGGGTATTTATTTTTTCCGCAACGTAACTAACGTCATCGGGGCAGATTTAAAAATATAATTGTCACGAGTCAGGCAGTGGTACCCTAGGTGAAATGAACGCCCGAGAAAGATGGACTTGTAGTCGCTTTCTTATAGAAACACTGATAACGTTGCAGTTTAAACCACAATTGAACTTCGTACACAGTATTTTTACCAACAGCTTAACAGAAGGCTATTCAGTCGTGATATTAAACATAACTTTTTAGCAGAGACACTCTCACATGACTTCAACATATATACAATAAAGGGCTCTGTAATTTCCACCGTGACTTAACCTAGGTACGTTGGCGTACTTCATGTAATATTCCCCGTCAGCCTACTCACATATACCGCATTACTAATCACATCTACCATGGCCTCGGCTACATCCCAAGAAGCAATTGCGTACCTCTTCTCATTGCTAAAGATTCGGTAGGCGTAATACAGGCCAAAATTAGAATATGAATGCCCTGTATGGAATTAGCATGGAACCTTCAGTGATATAGAACGTATGCATTACACTCGAGTCTGTCCAGAAACGGGCAGTAACATTAATTTACTCTGACTATTCATTTATCATCAGTGTTAATAAACAGAAAGCATGCTGAGCTTCTATCGCTAGGTTTGCGTCGTGAAGTCACCTGACCTTGCACAAGTTCTACAATGCTACGCTCTAATATTCCATCATCAAGAGCTCGGCCCTTGTCATCACGTATAAGCTAAAAAGCAGCCTGGCCTTCAGAACGTATAGTCAGCGTCCAAAGCTTTCGCACGCCTCAAGCTGAAAAAATATCATATTTCTACGCCTGAGGCACGCATCGTGGCATTCGGATGTACACCGTATACTAGTCTAGAGTAAACAAAAGTTTTGCATACTTTTACTGGCTGTGGGCGTAGCTGCGTTGAAAATGAACTTATTCGCAGAATCTCGGCCGCGTAAACTTTTGACGGTGACTGTGCCATTGAACACCTGTATTTTCTTTATTGTGCACACATTTTTTAACGAATGGCCTTCCAGGCAATGTCTTGCAATGCTTACACCTGGTTAATTTTCAGGACAGCCATCTCAGACATGATGTATTAAGTATAAGAACTGAACTACTATGTAGTACGTCATTATTATCACCAATGAGGTGTAATAAATTTGTAAACAAATAAAGGATAATAACATTGCCTATGAAATTTTACTCAAATCTCAGGAATACTTCAAAATTTCGCCTGTTGGTCTTGTGTACTTCCCTATGCTTTCTAGGAAACCGAAAGGGCAAAAATCAAGTGTGAAATTGACATGTCCTGTGGCACCATGGCAGAAAAGGAAAGGTTTGGCTTAGTAGGACCATGTGAAAGGTTCAGCTGCCATTGTGCTACTCACACACAAGGAACGACACTTTTGTATTTTATTTATAGGCAGTAGACAAAATGATAAATGATGCTCAGTGCACGCTGGCGTGATCATTACAAAACGACCATACCGATATGGGTCATAAACGATTATAATAAAGGAACATTTCTGCAAACCGCCACGGTCCTTTCTCATGTTTCTTCAATTATTCAAACATTAAAAAAAATTATGGGGTTTTACGTGCCAAAACCAGTTCTGATTATGAGGCACGCCGTAGTGGGGGACTCCGGAAATTTGGACCACCTGGGGTTCTTTAACGTGCACCTAAATCTAAGTACACGGGTGTTTTCGCATTTCGCCCCCATCGAAATGCGGCCGCCGTGGCCGGGATTCGATCCCGCGACCTCGTGCTCAGCAGCCCAACACCATAGCCACTGAGCAACCACGGCGGGTCATTATTCAAACATGTTAAATTTAGGGTAGGAGAATATTCGCACATAATTACTAAAGAATTGCACCAGTAATCATATCATGGTGCTGTGACCTGATTCAGCAATAGAGTTAGTCAAGAACAGAACAGCAGAATGCTATATGGCAACTTCTGTAATTGTAGCCGAAAACAGTGTATTTTTGCACAACTTTGTGGGCATAATTCAAATCGGGTGTGGTCTGTGATTGGAGTCGTTCTCTATTTTTACACGACAGGCTACATTAACACGTCCCAGAGTCTTTTCGCATAATTTCCAATACTCCTCTGCGTAAGTTGTGGTAAAAGGGTAAAATGATATGAAGACTTTTAGTATTTCTGGAATTTTGCGAAGGTATATGGGAATGGTTCAAATGATAGGACACGTGCGCTGCATATTGAGGGTAGAATGTTTATGTTTCGAGGTACTGGTTTGTACTAAGCAAACATGCTTGTGCAATAATTCGGATATCCTTCATTTGCACTGAAGGTCAGGTATACGCAAAAATTCTGCTTTGATATAATGCAAATACACTCAGTCAAATAGCGTCAACTCCGTAATCTTGATCTGTGGTCGCTCAACACGCTCGGCTACCGCTTCGAAGAAATAGCGTCAACTGTATTCCTTTGTAAAAATACTACGTCTGGGGCTGCAGCCAACTTTTCTACTTCTGTGTCTTTTAATTGCACACACTGGGCGCTATTTATTTTTGTGGCATGTTTCAAGCCGCACAAGAGTTGCACAAAACACGCCTTTCCCACGACGTAGCTGAAAAGGCAAATTATTTCTTAGTAATGTCTTCATAAATATTCACCTTAAGAAAAAAAATGTACTTTCAAAACACGTTACCTGCGTTTATTTTCCAAAATACAATATACCTAAAGTGCAAAAGATGTTTGGAAACACGTTCGCATGTTCTCGAAACCAGCCAGCTATTTTTTTAGGAAGACGTTGGTGCAGTAGAAAGGAACTAAACAAGAACCGTAACCAAATGTCCTGCATTTCGGAATATGCCATCGGGTGGAAAACTGCCAAACTAAGGAGCGACAAAGTGATAAGAAGAAGCGCGGCACAGCTGGCTTCGAACCTGCGAACTCACGATCGTGGTTATCCGTAATCTTGATCTGTGGTCGCTCAACACGCTCGGCTACCGCTTCGAAGAGCTGCTGTTGGCGAAAACTAGGCTTTTATATGTACCACAATAAATTCCGCGACCTTGTTATGAAAACTGCGATTTTGGAACGACTTCTTTGCCATTTCAAGAGCTGCTGCTGCAACTAGCTGAAAGCTGATTCATTGAAGTTGATAAATCATTGAAGTTGATAAATCCACAGGAATACGTCAGTCAAAGCAATAGTTTCATCGCAAATTGCTTTTTACTGGCCAAAAAAGCCTCCAAAATTTTGACTTTTCAATAGACTCCCATAATTGAAACTTCGCCCGCAATTTGGAACGAGTTTTCTGCTGTAAGTAATGGTACCACTTGCATGTTATTTCGGGCTAAGCGCCAAGAGCCTATTTCCACGGGAATATTTTAAAACATGGCTTCTATGATTAGTTATTTGGAAAAAAAACGACGCTCTCCCGTAGAAAACGCGTATGTTTTCAGAGGCGGCAGCTAGAGGCGCTGTTCGGCGATGTCCCAAATTCCTGGTAATGTATAACAATTTTACACGCCTTTAATTTCAAAATCTTTTTCTTTTAGGATCATGGTAACTGCTGTATGCTACATACTGGGGCCGGATTCACAAAAACGTTCTCATGCTAAAACTGTTCGCAGAAGCAGGTGTCAGCCAATCGTGGTGCAGCACTTACGATCGAAAAGCTTTGTGAATTCGGCCCCTGGTGCTTTGTTACTCTGTTTTAGATCTTGTTCGGTTTGGGTATCACTTCTTATAATGTTACCTTGAAAAAAGTTTTAATGCGTGTATACATGCTCCCCGCTATAATCCTCCTCGAGCGAATATGGGACTGTGTGATAAATAAATGAAAGGCTATTCCAGTGACTGAATAGTCCTGGTTCTGTTTTCAAGAAGGCTTAAATGTGCATGCGATGAGGCGAAATTTAGTCACGGTGTTACACAGGCTAATAACCAAAGGGGGCCATGCAGCAATAAAACATATACGTACCGCCGCAAATATACACAGGCTTCAAGCGTTGAGTTGTACGAACAATGCTGAAAATGTGTTCCTATAATAAAGTTTTACCGCATGGCCTGCATATTGGTTCTTAGTTCACTAAAGTCATGTTATTCTATTGATGGTCTAGTCGTATGCACGCCGTCATATGCATCAGTTGTCGCCTTGCGTCACCCTTGAATCACCTATTAACAATAAGATTGTCGAACTTAGTGTGTCCTAGTGGTTTTTCCCACATTCCTTTGGTGCGAGATATCATTTTGTAGTTGGATTCGTGATCTGTCTCGTTAGCGAATTTATTGTAAGGATAAGACCATGCCGCGTGCAGTTGGGCCTTTTCTCTGTGCTCTGTTATGTCTCACTAGCGGCATTACCAAGCTTAGTACATTAAATAAAAGAAGCAAAACAATGCAGCACTTGCACCACAGAACATTCATTTGAAGAGCACAAATTTTTCATGTGCCAAGAAAATGACAACGTAAGGGTGTGTAAATTGTGTCATGCCACCCAAAAAGCGTTTAGCATTTAACGAGAGTGCAGCAATCACCTGCTCAATATCGTATTTGACCGTTTTTTAGGAATTCCCCCGAATCTCTACACAACGCCACCACACACGTCGCACTGCGGGAGAAGACGAATACTGTCGAAAATGTTAACTTCCTATTGAGAATGCTTATTATAAGCAGAAAAAAAATTCTGCCGACTTTTTTCTAGGGCAGCATGGGCTTGAAAGAAAGCAAGTGCTAAGATCCAAAGACAAAGAGTTGATAGACTGTCACTATCCGCTTTCAAAAGCACAAAGCCAATTTGTCTTGCTTGTGGTAAGGTTATGACTGTTATTTGACCGACTAGGGGGCTGGGACGGTTTTTTGGCGAGAAAACAAATGTAGTAGCCCTGGCATTGTCCGATAAATGACCATACTCTGACAGTCCACGTCTCGGCCGCGCGAGAGTGGAGCCACGTGTGCAACTTTCAATAAAAAACGATTACAGCGCAAAAGCTTGTAATACTCGCCTTCGCGCACTACCGTTAAATGTCGCACGTTTAATAAAAGGAAAAGAAAGATGAAGTAGCACTGTGCTTTTTGATCACCTTGGAAGGGGACTACTTCCAAGAACGCCGAACGCAGATGACTCTACCTACTGCAAAAATGTTTAGGTGTTTCCGTCTAACGAGACAGTGACTTTATGTTAATGTATTGAGACGCTGCCCAAAACAAACAGGAAGAAAACAACAAGAAACGGGAAAGAGCGCACACTACCTAATACCACCATTTTTGGGCACTTGTACTTTGGATTCACTTTTAAAGCAACGGCTTGCGCGAGAGAATATATCCATTTTTCCAACAAGGAATCGACCCACCACCCGAAATTCTCTTTCTACGTGCTGATATGCGCCATCCAATAGAAAACCGGATTTACAACATGTCTATGCCACCGTATCGGCAGTGGCAGACACCAAGCTGCTTTTTGTAAACGACACGCTGTGCCCCATTTGCTCGAAAAAAATTATCGGCACTCAGTCGCAAGAAGACAGAACTGCGCCTGTATTCGAAACTTGTATGTGTATTGCGCCTGGCTTGAGCGTAATAAGTAATAATAATATTAACTACAATAATATTAACAATAAGGTCAATTTCGCCCGACAGGCGAATCACTGATTGCGACAGAAATTTATTAGACAGCTGTGCAAACTAAGGTTAGTCGTTTTATCAGCTGCATAAACGGCTGATAACATTCGCTTACTAACTAAATTAACCTGCACGTTGTCACGCGCGCACAATCACAAACGAGCACATCTCTCTCGATAATCGCGGACACTCGCTGTCAAAACGCTGGCGTGGGGGAGAGTGGCAGCAACAGCGAGCGAATTGTCCATCGTGCTACTTCTAGCTTCAACGCTAACTATTTGCGCCGAGAATACAGCGCACACGAAGGCATCAGGGGCACTTTAACGAAAAGCTATTCCAAACTGCTTCTATTCTATTTTTGCAATCAGGCCTCCATGATTGCCCAACTTCACTTGTCTTTCACGCAACGTAAATGAAAAATATTAGCGTAGCTTGCACGGGAGGCGCAATGTTACAGAGAAAGCGGAGCTGATGGGCACCTAGCTTGGCATGGCTTTTGGATTAGGCTAAGCACTACCAAGTCATTCCCAGCATTTTCCGGAATTTATTGATCATTTATCGATTATCGATTAGCTGCCGGTTGACTATCGATTGTCTATCGATGAGAGATTAAGCTTAAGTAGTCCCAACCATGCTTAGCTAGACTTAACCAGGCTCAGCTTCGCCAGTTCACAGAGGTATGTGTCATTGCGCTTGGACCCTTTCTGCACTACCGCCAGAATCGGCCCACAATTTCTGTCCGCAGGTTACGGACTAACGCTCGGCTTAAACAGCTCCGCTGTTAAAAAACCGCGAGAGCAACTCACTCTTATATGACGTGTGCACACTAATTATGCATGTGAGACCGGACAACAGAAAAATATTATTTTTCGCTTCTATGCCTTTTTACCATCAGCCATCCGCAATTGGTCAAAAGTTTTCGGGCTGCGTCCACTTCGCCTGTCTGTCACCTGACGTCCAAAAACCGTGAAAAATCACTGCGTCAAGGTGGCTTGTACGCATTAAAGATGCATTATTACGCCGATCACAACTTAATTTTCTTTTTAGTAGCCGGACACTGCCCCGTTCCGACATCAATAGAAGGTGGGTACCCGCCGATCGCTCTGGCACTGGCTAGTCGGAGCTGCCGTGGAGAATGGATTTGCCTATATTAAAAATTTTGCGTGACATTATATGGTTGTCGAGTCCTTTCAACACGATAACGACATCGCTATGTCAAATTTTCTTCACTGAAGATTCGTTTTAGCTGCATTGTTACGTTTCCGTTGCACGCCGACGTGATTTTATAGCAGACACCGAAAGCTAAGTAAGAAGAAGCAGGGAAAACGCAGACGCCGGCAACACCCTGCTCATCAGGTTATCTACTTTCACTGCGCTAGCCCGGCCCCACGTTACCCCCTCCACTTCTGCGTGCTCATAGCCCTTGGTCAGCCAATCAGGTAAGAAATATGTGTTACGTTAGGCAATGCTATTCCTTTTAAAAGCAAACAACATGCAGTGACCTCCTATAAAGTAGGAGAGCGTTTCAATAGCCTTCTCAAACAACGCTGCGAGTCACCGCCTGATGCTTGCGTTGGCGGTTACGTAAATTGGCTACAGGTGATTAGAAGGAAAACAGATTGGAATAGTTTTACGTTATAGGGTGCCAGCCATCGGCCCGCCTAGACTTTGTACCCAGCGCAGATCGGTTTCTAGATCGGGGCCGCGCGGCCGCGCTCAGCCGCGCCATACGTAGCCGCCACGGGAGTAAAACATCCCCCACTTTCCCTGCGGCCTTGTGCGCGATGGACGACGGAGCGCTTTTTCCCCGCCTTCCTCCCTTGCGCACGCGAGACTGAGCAACCATTCTTTGCTCACCCTCTCACGCTTTCACTTTCACTGCACACCATACGGCGCGCGGCCACGATGTTATCGCACTTGGACATTATACGAAACATCACGTCGACGACGACGGCGGAAATGTGTCTGGAGTGTCCATATATTTGCAATCGCAATAAAATTATGTGGATCCGACTCAGTGTGGTAAGCAGAGTAAGCGAAGCTTTCTCTGCTGTTTGCTTTGACTGACGATAGTACGCGGTGATCTTAACAGTGAATGTTTAATTTCTTCACCATTTAGTGCAACGCGAGAGTGGTGAGCTGATGTTCTGCCTGCACCTGTTTGTCCGTGTAATGCACACAATACACAGCGAGATGTGCTTGCTTGAGGCATTGTTGTGCACCGTTTTCCATAACCTTCGAGATTGAGCCACCAGGCTTCTAAGATGAATCTGGCACGCTTCCACTCGCACCGGCAACATCCGGCCGCGATGTTATCGCAGTCGGACTTCACACGGAACATCGCGGCGACAGCGAAGGCGACGCGGATGGCTTCGGCGTAAATGCGCCTGGAGTGTACATATAACTGCTTTCACAATAATAAAAAAAAAGTTGTGTACGGGAAATACCGCTACCATAAACTAGAAGCTTGTTTCCCCACAGTACGACTGAGTTTGTGGAGAAACAAACGTATTGTATGTTTTCTTCGTATTTCCAAGCGATTTGGTGCGACTGCATTTAAAAGCCCGGAATCAGGTTAGTCATGTCCGAACGATCGTCAGACCAGTGTTTTGTTGCGCTACGAGGACATTGTAAGAGTCACCTTACGAGAGGAAATATTCCCGACAAAGCGGGGCTCCGAGAAGTATTCTCAAGAGATTACCAATTTGCTCAGCTAAGCAATCGTGTGGCTCACAGCAGGCCCTACAACAATTGACCCGGTGTAGTTCAAAGGTTGCGGCTCCACTTTCTCAAACCTTCACAACCTTACCTTCGCGTATAACGTGCGAGATTTGTGTACACTGAACAGGCACGCATGATTTTAGCTGTACTTCCGAACTGATAAAAGAAATCACGCAGAACCTCCTCTGGGAGTTGCCTAAGTATGCACAAGCATTGTGCCGCTTACTAATCCCCACGCTGCCCGGTGTCATCATCAATGTTATGAAATTTGATTCGACCAGCACAAACCCTTATAAACCCTCATCGGTCGTTATCAACCTTATCGAACACGATCCGACCCTTACGAACTATTATCGGTCCTTATCAACCTGGATGTCCAGCTAAGCTGTTACAAAACCACCACTACAATTGCTGAGGGAGCATGCAATGTTTATTCATGGTTCGGATGCTTGTTTTGCACTTATTCTTTGTTGAAACGTGTGCTGTTCTGTGTATTGTATGGGTGATCTGAATGAATGTATGCGCTGTTCGCTTCACTTCGCTGAGCGCTTGTAGCCTCTGGCTTACGTGGTTATGAGCCATTGCATTCGTCTTACGTGACGGACGGACAAATTTCTCATTTGGTAGGCATAGAAATGCTTATGCATTTAAAACTAAAACGGGATGGTTTATTAAACGAGACGAAGCTGCTGATTTTCGCTGTAACACGGGGACTATCTTTTCCTCTTTATTCGTTCCGTCACGCGCACTATAGATCATGAAACTTTCCTTTAAATTTGTTTTTACACTGATCATATTCAAACCTTCGCATTGTCGGCACATTGCACTAAACACTCGTAACACACGTAACAAATTAAGTAAACACCTAACAAGTAACACGTAAACACACGTAACAAGTGCTCTATTTGGCGATGTCCTTTTGTGTCAAAAATTTGCCTAATACTAAATCTGTCTAAGCACCTTATATTTCTAAATACCAAATGAAACACTTTACCATGCACCGAAACTTGAGAAAAAGGGGGGCGCGCAACCAGGCTTCGCGCTTCGATGGCACTCCATAAAGCCATTTTGCCCGCTCCTTCTTTCAGAATCTAATACCATCATCTTTCCTTATACGTCATGGAGCAAATATGCATCACAGCTGCACATTCGTGTCCATTTTTGACATGGTCCGCAAGCTCTTTCCCATCAATTCCACGGCGGACGAATCTTTTGCCCCTGTGGAGATGCTTTCCCGCATAGTAGCCAAACAAAAGCGCCCCAGGAAAAAAATTCAGCGAGCGGATTAAAACCAAACTGAACCTACATATACAGAGAGACCTAAAGTATGTGCCACTTGAGTGCAATTAGCGGATTCGTTTTTACTGTGCTGCAAACTACATTTTAAAAATCACCCCATGCATTTTCAATGAGTCTACAAAAGTGCCCCAGGAAAAAAATCCAGCCAGTGGAATTAGACTGCACTCGACTTATACCGTGAGAACGTTGTCGGGATTTCGTGCATAAAGTGCAAATCGCGAAAAACGATCCATTGCTCAGTAATCGATTTTTAAATAATGCTTCCCATAGAGTTACGCCAACCGCATCGCCCCAGGGTCGGCTTCGCCGCAGTAGTCGATGTCCCAGATTGCTGGACTTGTGCGCCGTCGCGGCTTTTACCATTTCGAGCGAGTTAGTTCGAGACGTGCTCGTCGCCGAAAACGACTGCGCGCTTCTTACACTAGTGGGCCGGTTTGCGCAGTAATATTTTAAAACTCCGCTTACACCGATTCAGACAGTGAGTGGCATCTGTTGCCTGTCCCCTTTCTTAACGCATGTTCTTGGCGTGCGAGAGACCTAACATGGCGGCCAGGTTGATGTAAATTGACACTATATAGGTAGTGTGTGTCCCAGCTAATCCGGCCCAAGCTAACTGAAAAACAAAAACAAACAGAAAAAAACGAGAAAACAAGATAGGACAATGCGACAAATGACGCGAGATATCATAGCGCAAAAGACTTGTTTTAGCTCATCAAAAAAGAAGCCGTGAGCACGTCGCCGTCGCAGATCGCTGGACAGCTGAACTTCTACACCGTAGGCAGAGATAACGTGAGAGATCGATGACGCTGAACATTACTTTGTGTTCATGACAGTTAAAAGCAGAGCTTGTAGGTAATATTAATGTAAATAACTAAAAATAATAACTTAGTACTGTCATAAAATAAAAGCACTGATTTCGCCCTCTGCAGCGATTCGCTGGAACTTAAGAGCTTCCGGTGCCAACCAAAAAGTGTTCTGTACAAGCATGATGTCGCTGTTGTTGATATCAAGGGCCGACCGTCACGGCGGCACGGAGAGTTTGTTACGACGGGTTGTTCAAAAAAGGATTGCCGTAGTCGAATGTTAAAATCTATACACAAATAAAACTGCAAATAAAAATGGTTATATTTGGCTACGAATTATTTTGCACTTTTTTTCTCTTTGGCTAAATTTGGGCTACAACTTCTCTAGCTTTTGGCTACGCCGCCTCGTCGGACCTGGCAACACTCGTTAGGTGCCCATCAGCTCCGCTGTCTCTTTAGCATTGCGCCTCCAGTGCAACCTACGCTAATCTTTGTATCCTGCAAGCATGTTTTATGTAATATAAAGTGCAGCTATACGTTTCGCAATGCATTGCATCAAGAAGTGCTTTGACATTAGTGTCCTGTTCATGTTGTCAACAACGCTTCCATACGTCCAATTCTTATGAACACCTCTTTTATTGGCGTATTTTTTTTTCTTGTAACATGAGCTCCAGAACAAAAAGAAAGTATTAACCGCATGCAGCATCGAATTTAAATTTATTATCCTAGCTGTTTCAAAGTATGCAAGTTAATGTGAGCAAAAACATCTGAAAACGGCAAAAATCTACTTATTAATCACTCTCGTGGTTTAAAATAGGTCAGATAGATTTGTCAAAAACCAAGTGCAGCAGCATAAAAACAATTTCGGTGAATCTCATTCGGTCCAAACAAGCAGTTAATGAGGACACAAATACATATGCTCAACATAGAGGACACACTTAGAATTTATTTATTTAAAGGCGCAAACGATGGGACCTTAAATCCGTGTGTTGTTCTGAAGGCTGTGGGGGTCTTCCCCAACCCGTAGCGCGTATAATCGCAGCTACGTAGGGTTCGGGCGAATAAGGCAACCAGCGAGTCAACTCAACAACGTTTATTGCTGTGGGCAATAAAACACACTTGCAGAGGGAAGTCCGCTCTGTATAGTAAGTAATAAAATAGGCTTGCCTCGTCGCGTGTAGTAGTCACGCAAACGAGGTCACTCACGGGTTTCAGCGGGTAAATCCGTATGGGCAGGTAGGTCAAGCGAGGTCAGAGAGACCCGGGGGTTTCTCGGTCGCGCTCTTTTATCCTTTTTTACCTTTCCGCGAGGGGAGTGTCCTCGCCCGCCGGATACTTTTCCTCTTCCCGCGCGGGCACGCGCGTCGCGAGAGGCGAACGAGAACCGGGAGAGGGCAAAGTGCTTTCTCCCGTGTCCGCCCGGCTCCCGCTGAGCGCGCTGTGCGCGCACGAGATGTCCGCCCGGCTGCGTATTTCCGTATTTCCATTTGCTAGTAGGTACAGCGTTTGACCGCTGGCGCCACGCTGCGCCGCTCGCACGTACCGCGTTTCTAGGTGGTTCCGTTCACCGAGGGCGCTCGAACGCAATGATATGGTTTGCACGAATGCAACGCTTGGAAGCGTGGCTGTGTGGCCGAGTGGTTACGGCGCTCGCTTCGGGATCTTGCATACGCGGGTTCTAAACCCGCTCTGGTTACATTTTTAGGAGCGAAGCTCCTTATAGCGGCACCCGTTCCGTCCCCGTCGTCGTAGTAGTAGTGTGTAACCAGTCTGAGAAAAAAAAAATTCCGAAGTTGTGTCCGTAGCGCGGAATCGAACCAGAGACCCCTCGCTTCCGAGCGCGCGGCGTTAGCCCACTACGCCACGAAGCGCACATAGACACACGCACCACGATGGTAATAAATACCCAACATTAACGAAAGGTCGCGTTTCTAACGCGTTTGTGCTAGCGCGTTACGGCCCGTGTAAGAAGCTGGTGTAAGACGCTGTGGCCTCTCCGCCTTACCTTCAACGCGTTTCGAACGCGCTGCCCAAGGCGGTGGCAAGTCAAGTTCAAGTCGAGGAGCATTTATGAATACGGGGGGTATACTCTCTCAGCAGTCATGTGATGGCGTCGGCAAACGCGGTGCACGTTCCGGCATGTGTAAATGGCTGCGTAAGACGCTGTGGCCGCTCCCCCTTACTAGAGAGTACTGCACGTTTCTAACGCGTTTATGCTAGCGTCCCCTTAAGCGGGAGATCCGATGATTCCCTCCGGAGCTTCGCCCACTCATCATCATTCACCTCGTGGATCTGCTGTCATTTTTTTTATTGCGATAGCAATTATATGGACACTCAAAAGCAGATTTCTGCCGTCGGCGTCGCCGTCGCCGTGAGGTTCCGTATGACGTCAAGGGAGATGAAATCGTCGCCGGTAAGTGGTCTTGAGGGAAAGGGAAAGGTTGGCGCTATCTTCTGCAGCCCTTGAGGGAGCACGGGCTGCAGAAGATAGCGCCAACCTTTCCCTTTCCCTCCGAACACTGTATGTGCGAGTGAAAGGGCGCGAGGGACGCGCGCTTTCACGGGGAGTGAACGCACGGCGGAGAACAAACGCGCGTTCTGCTCTGTGCTCCCTTAAGGGCTGCAGAAGTAGGCGTCTCTTTCCTCCTCTACAATCACCACATATGTAGAGCAAACGTGCCTTCTTCCGACGCACGAAAGGCCGTGGGGGGGGAGGGGGAGGGAAGGGAGGCGACGTTTAGCTGCGGCACCAAGTGACTATTTATATCAGAGGCTCCGGCAACAGTCACCAACGCCGCACGCATTTTGAGCGAACGCGGGCAAAACGCCGACGGCGTCGACAACAGTTCTGCGTGTTGCCGGTGCTGCTGAATGTCCAAGTTTATACAGCTGATAAAGCTGCTATCATTACTCCGTATAGCTCTCTTCAAATTTGCTATCGCAATTGATGCTTCACCTTTCAGGTGAAACTGCGACAACTTTTTTAATATCACGCTTTTCCCTTTTTTTTCTCTCACTGTTTGCCAGCGCGGTCGCTTGAACCCCGGCGCCACGGCGGCAGCCGTGGTGCCGGGCGCCGACGCGAAGCGGCGGTCGTTGGGGTGTTGCGGAGCGCAGCGTAGCAACACCCCAAATAAAAAAATGACAGCAGTCAAAAATACAGTCAATACAGTACATACAAAAATACAGTAAATACAGTCAAAAATGACTGTACTTCGCCATAAGGAGCTTCGCCCCTAAAAAATACTGCTCCAGTCAGGTAGACTGCTCCCTCCCTGATAGTGAGATTATATTTGGATCATCAAAACAGTGATGCGTTTATAATACCACCGATCCCAACAGCAGGCTAGTCACCACCAGCCCAGCGTTTTCTCCGTCAACGCCTCCTCCGTTCCAACGGCGGCGGCTACAAACATGGTACGCGCGAGCGGCGCAGCGTGGCGCCAGCGGTCAAACGCTGTACCTACTAGCAATTGTAAATACGCGCCCCGGCTACCGCCGCGTGTGCTCCGTGCGCAAAGCGACGGGCGAGAGCCCGCGGGAGAAGGTGGCAGCGTGTGCTCCCCACATCCTCCCCCCCCCCCCCCCCCCAAGGGCCCAACCACAAGGAACGGATTTCCGACGGATTTTCGGCGTCGGCGCCGGCCGGCGGCACGCGACGGCGGCCGGCGGCGTGGAGAACAATGCGCCGCCGGTCGGCGCTAGGGTTGCCAGATGGCCCCAACAAAAAATAGCCAAATGAACCCAAAATGTAGCCCAAAGATAGCCAGACCTAAATTTTTTGTGACCCAAAAGTAGCCAAAAACATAGCCAAAAGTTTGATTATGTTCTGCAGGTGTCTTATAGATAGTGCAGATGGTTCACCGAGTATTTCCGGCTCCAAAATTACTTCCGCCTCATGCAACCAGCACAACAGTGGCCTCAAGATCTGCGTAAAGAATTATAGTGAGAGCTGCCACTCAGACGTGGACTTGGACACCACTTATTGTTACAACGAGCCGATGGGTTTCGTTTCCGATTGATTCATGACGCTATCAATATTTACTGAGTCACGTTCTGAGCTAACTTTATTTCACGCCTCGCTTTACTCGAGGCATTTTTCTTTAAGTGTCGGGCAAAATACTGCCAGCTCCAGCCTCTAGGATCAGCTTCGGCTGGTCGCGACCGAATGCCCAAGAGGCGGCCCGAGCTCAATGCATTTTAGAATAGTGATGCCTTTCCTATGCTTGATTAATAAAATAAGCATGTTATTTCTATCCCGCTCTTACTCTTTCTCAATTTTATATTTTTTTTTCTCGAAAGCAGCTTGACGCTGAGTTAGCAAATGCTCCCGCTTAGAGGCACACTGGACTCTGGAGAAAACTTGAAACCTTCTCGCATTTTCTTCGTGCGAAGAAGGGACATTTGTGACTGCATTAGTGCAAAAACGGAACGACCTGCTGGCCCATAGAAGAAGAGGAGAATTAAAGTTTACAGTTTCAATTGCCACCTGGATTACGGCGCTGGCAATAACCCAGATGGTATTAGTATCGAAGCGTTGAACTGCGCAATTTTTAAGCAGGGAGTCCCTAGCAAATTTCGTGCAATCAGAAGCGTAAGTTTCTGTGAATGCAGGCACGAATGCGTATGTTGCAATATTTCCGAGAGGGGCTGTGTACCTTACCTTCAATGTGAATTGCAAAAACAAAGAAATGTAATTCCACTAGGGAACGCATACGAGCGCGGCGACGATGTTACCGTGTTTGAACTTTAGACGCAACCTCACTGCAGCGACGACCACGGTAGAAATGCGCTTGGAGTGCCTATATAATTGCTATCACAATCAAAGGAAATACCTCTTGCTTAGTTGCCTGTTACTTTGTCAGAGACAACCACTTTTAAAAGCATCACTGGTGAAAGCATTCTCACGTTCCAAAAATACTCATTTTACGGGTGGTCAGCCCGCCGGGGCAGACAACAGTAAAGGAAACGAGCCCGCGTACTCTGATAACCCGTTCTTCGCGAACACACTCGGTTCGACCAGGCTGGCGCACCTTCCGTTACCGTCACTACGTCACACTAACTGAAAATGGCGCACGTGCGTTCTTGCTTCTGCAAAAAGGGAACGCAATAAATATCCTATAGCGCATTCGATTATCCTTTCTTTAATAAAGCCGGTGGGCCGGCAATATCTGTGTGTTTACCAAGACTATAGAAGGGCAAGAGGGGACAGAACGGCAGTGGTCCTCCACGCGCACCGTGGCGTCGCTACCGATCTTGAGATAACGGCAGACGACGAGTGAGTACAAAGTGCATCCACCGCAAGTACGAAGTGCGACAGTGCCCTCGTGCCTGTGCCGGAGTTCGTGATCATGTGGGAGCCTCACGCAAGACATTGACCCTACCTTAAAACATCCTCATTCTCAATTGCAATATTTTAAATTTTGAATAGTTTTATATGTTTTGCAGATGCAATAGTTGCCTTCGAATGCGAAATGAATTTCGGACATTTTGTAATAGAGTAAGAAATTTGCCGAGTTTCTTACTCCATTCCGAAACAACGCACCACCAGATGCTTCTAAAACCAAATATGCGCACAAAGTAAAATTTACCTTTGAAAGAGGGGTCCTTCTCCCATTCCTTCTTATATGCACGGCTGTATTTCGCCCACTTGCCCATGCCTAATTTTGACAACGGTTTTCTTACTGAACCACGCGTGAAGCGGCAGCAGATGGCGCCGAAACCAAAACAGAAAGAGAGCTTAGCCTGGAAAGACGTGTAAACAGGGCAGCGATGACCTAACGCCATCCACTCAGCGCCGTCATTGCCTAAAAACACAGCCTTGCCTACATAACTTTTTAGCAGGAATGAGCTCTGGGTTTTCATAAACCGGCGTTCCCAAATTTTGTCAGTGCTGACGTGGTCCCCGGGACCCGGAAGTCCTTAATACAAAAATAGCCCAAATATAGCCATGTAGCCAAGTCGGAATTTTCGACGCCAAGCCGCGTAAGAAGTAGCCCAATTTGGCTATTAATAGCCCAATCTGGCAACCCTAGACTCGGCGCCGCAAGACCGAGCAGGCTAGGGTGCCTCGATGCCAGCGCCGCCGTTCAGGGTGGTGTCATCCTTTGACCGCACCCGCGCCGCCGCTTTCTCGCTGCGACGCCATCTTGAGTCACAGCGAGCGGTTGCGAGTGCTTGGTGCGGGTGCTTAGTTCGAGATACAGTGCGCGCGGATGCTTCGCTGACGCTTCTACTTGCTGGACAGTGTTCAGCCGCATGAATGACAAGCTTGTCAAGTGCATCGAGTCGACATGACGGGCTGTTGTGTTCCCAAGTGCACCGGATCGACGCGTAAAGGGCTTCGTTGTTTACGCTTCCCCCGGGACCCAGAGCAAAGGAAGAGATGGGAAGCCCAAGTAAAGCGGTATCACTGGAAGGCAACGGATAGCTCCTACATTTGCGAGTTAAGTGTCAAGAAAGTTTAGACTATCGCATCGTGTTTTTCAATTAAATAAGAAAGTATTCTCTGATCCTCGCTCACGTACCTACGTTCGCTCACGAACTAAGCACTGCGCCGATGCTGAGTAGCCTATGGTTTGCGAGCGCGCGTCGCATAGGCTTTTGCCGTTTTGATCGGCGCAGTCTATGCGAGTAGTACCCTTAATTTAAGAACTGACGAAAATGCTTCGCCGCGAAATAGCCTTACATTAGCTACAAATCGTCATGTAAACCACCTATTTTACTTTTTCACGGGAAGCACACATCGTGTGTCTCTTGTTTCTTTTTTTCCCCCCTCAGTTTCTTTTTTCGCTACTCGTTATTTGGGACTAAAGAACGCAGTGCTTCTTCTAGGGAGAGCAGCTGTTGTGTACGTGGCAAGCGAAGCATTGTTATTTTCTCTATTCTCAGCGGATAGCTTGCGGATCTCAGGTTGTTACGTTACATAGCTGATTTTTTAGACGAATATATTTGTAGCGTGGTGCTCGTAAGCCGATGGTCATTCGTGCTCATTCCCGATCGTAGTGGGTACTGTGACGGTCTTTAAATGCCTGTGCACGGTATGCCCAGGTGTAGTAGAGTTAAGGGGCATCATGGGACCAAAATGTTTCGGCGCTTTCTGGCATGGTGTCTGTTGTAGCCTGTGCATTTCTTCGAAACGTGTGAAGCGAGGTAATACAGCATTACTTCTGCGAAAATTTATTTTTAAGCACTGTATAATGGGTTCTCTGTATTTACAAGGCAACTTTTCATATCAATAATCGTTTTTGTTGTTTTACTTCTACTTAGAAACACTTTGAAGATGACCAGTACAAGGGAAATCGACAGGATGGGCGCCGTCTGTTACAGTCAACAGCGCTACATCATCATGGACTATATTTTCGAAGTGAAAAAACATTGCTAATCTGTATTTGACTGTCTTAGTTTCATTTACGGTTTTTGTACGCGATATGTATGCAGTGTTGTTTATTTTTTCAATGTAGTTATCAGTGTTATAATGGTTATTTATAAAACGTTCTGTACTCGCCATCGATGTGTTTGGCTGATGCGACGTATTCGATGGTAGCTGATGTATTCTGGCTGGATATCTTGATTAATATTACCCGCGGTTGCGTTTTCTTGTTTGCATTCTTGTTTTCGATTTATATTGTGCGTAATAAGGTTGACGTACTCACTTGAATCCCCCCCCCCCTATGTAATGAATAAATTAAAAAAAAACTCTCTCTATCCCGAATTGTGTGTCGAGCCTACCTTGCGAATTTTTTTTAATCTCGTCTTTCAACGTAACCTTCAGGCGCCACACAGTACTATATTTTTCATGTACATATCTCTTTCATGATTGATTGTACTAGACATTATAAGTAAATGTATTTTGTGCATCGTTTGGTTTCTTGTGTGTACTACGCATGATTGACACAGACAAGTTACGTTGCATGTTTCTTACAGCACTAACTAAACCTTATTTTCACATCGCAGTTATTTTTACACCAGCTTAATCCTGTCAGCACACAGTTTTGTGGGCAAAAAAAAGCAAAATTGCGCGTAGGTATTGTCAAATAATTTCAACGAACGCGAAGAGCACGCGCAACGCAAGGGAAACTAACCGCCGTGCGCGAGTGGCTGGCTACGGTAAAGGAGGCGTGATGTGTAAACCAAAATACAACAGCGAAAAAGAAAAACTTCCACACACAGGGGGTCGCAAACCTTATATACCAAGCATCGAAGCGCAAAAAAAATAGCGCGTATTTCAAACATACACACGGCATATTAAATGTAAATTGAATTAGGGAACTTGGGGCACGTTCCCGGCGCCATACATTTACGTCTTGGACCTTCGACGAGTTAACGGCTATTGGTTATAAAGACGTGAAGATGCGATACCGATAAAAAAAATCCTAATGAAGGCAAAACAATTGGAAGTGAGCCGCGAATAACACTATTTATGAGCGCAAGCGTAGCTGAGTCTCAGCTCGTGTGACTCAATATGGCGGCGCCAGCGGGGTTGTCTCCACCCAGGACGGCGGCGCTGGGCATCGAGGCGCTGGGCAACGAGGCACCCTAGAAGGGGCTTTAGAGCAGGCCAGACTGCAGCGCTGACGGCGGAAGTGGCGGTAGGCGCACGAGACAAACAAAATATAGCCTCCGGAATGGTGCACCGTGCCATGTGAGTGAGCTCATAGGCCATTTACAAAGCGAGCTTCCGGCGTTGTCGTCCGCGAGTGCCTGTGCCTCGTCTGCGTCCCGAACAGCCGATCGCCCGCGCGTGCTCCGGCCATTGCAAGTGGTGCAGCTCTGTACGGTATCATAGATAATGATGTATACTCTTTCCAGACAGGGACATGCAAGGAACGCCGAAGTGCACACTTAAGGCCCGTCCACGTTACCGGCACGCCAACTCGCCGTACGCCGTTCGCGGGTCGCCGTTTGACGGTGGTTTCGCTCGCGAGCGGCGAGATTTCCTTGCCGTAGACAGGATGGGACCGGACCCATTTGTGCTGCAGCTGTACAGCGAAGTGCCAATCAGTGACCGAGGGGTGGTCACCTGGCACCGACGGCAGCCTCACCGCCGCTGATCGTTCGGCGGCGCCGATATTGTCGCTAGGCCTTCTCCGGCTCACTCGAAAGCTTAAGCTAACGGCGCTTCAGAATGAATCACCGACGCTCACCAGCCGCGATATTTTCTCACCGTTGTTCTCGCTCTTCGCTATAAATATACACAAAGAAGAAAATGCGCTGATATTAGAGGCGCCGTCGGCTGTGATGCGGGCACAACCGAGCCGGTCGTCTGCCGCCGGTAGCCGTGCACTGTAGCTGAGCTCGACAAGTATATCGGAGCTCTCGTTCGTGTTTAACGTTGGACAGCGGATATAGTTTTTCATACAATGTAGAATTTACGCGTCACGTTATCTAGCGGAAAGTATTTTTGCTAGGAACAGAAGCTGCTGGCGATGCTATCCATGCTATGCGACTGGTGCTACGTTTTTCAGCACAGACAACCAGCGTATATGTTTGCACTAGAGCTACGGACAATTTTTATGAAGTTTTAAAAGTACAAGAAGTCTTTGCTTTGTAAAAACAATTGTTCTGTTAGCGCAACATTTTGCAAAACTGACCGGGTAAATTCGGGGCCAAGGATCTGGCCACATTGCGCCAGGCTTGAAATACGTCGACGCCGAGAGTCTCTTGTGGTTGAGAGCCGTCAATCAGCGTTCACGCCACGTGCCGCCGGCCGGCGCCGACGCCGAAAATCCGTCGGAAATCCGTTCCTTGTGGTTGGGCCTTAAGAAGGCCCCCGTACGTTGAGGCTGGCACCTAGGGACGTCCGTTTGCCCGAGTACCCGCCGAGGTTGGCGACCGAGGAAGCGTCGGTCTGGTGGTGAAGTAGCCCTCAGCTGGCGGACACTTGATGCCGACTCGGAGGCGGCTGGTCAGCTGCACTGCTCGGGCTTGCGAGGCGGGCTTGCGTGGCGGGATCGTTGTCGGGGCTCGAAGGTGGCTCTCAGTGCTGCGCCCCAGGTATCGGCTGCCTGGAGGGGGTGGTCGTCTGCCGGCCGCCGGTTAGCGGTTCGTGCGGCTCCAAGGCCGGCGTAGCGCCGTCAGTACTGAAAGGGCGTCAGTTGTTCCAGCGCGGACTGCAGGCAATTCACACGGCCGTATCTCGTCTTGCTCAGCTCCTGGAAATTATTAGCAAACTGCATGGTGCTGCACTGTGATCAGCAGTCTAGTTGGCCGTATCCGGGAACCCCGTCGACGTCTGTTACGAAGGGAATGTTCGCAAGAATCATCACCAATTCGAGTCGCAGCACAAGATAATCACTGCACTGGCCCTCACCGCACTTTGGTGAAACCGCACACCCACGCGTCGAACGCTCACGCCACATTCCCGTCGTGGCCTCGACGACTCCTCGTCCATACTCCGCGCTCCGTGGTCACTAGACGTTCGCTTCCCCGGCAGGAACTACCAAGGTGCCAGCCCGGCGCGGCTGTATGCTAACGCTGTACGCAACGCCACCCGGACTTACGAATGTTCCTCGCAGTCGTCGGGTTATGCAACTAGCAGTCAGATTACTTTCGCCTACTACGCAAATTGTTGCGCGGCTGCGGGCTCGCCGTTCGGTTCTGACTGCTCTCTCTCACCGATCGCGTTTGAGAGAGGGCCTGATCGTCATCCCACTGCTCATCACGCGGCACGTAGCGTTTCAGGTCGCATACGTGTACCGGTCCGCCGATCGGCTTTCCTTTCTTGTTCTCGAGCCAGTAAACAAGCGAGGAAACCTTCTCTCTCACTTGATACGGCCCGGTCCACTTCGGAGCCAGAGAGGCAGCGAACTGTTTGGTAGCATCGCTGAGAACGTGCTGGCGTCGAAGCACCAGATCGCCCACTTCTTAGTGGACGTTCCGATGCGAGCGGTCGTACTGCGCCTTCTGTTGTGCCCTTGCAGTGCGAAGATTACAGCGTGCTTTATGTAAAGCTTCCGTCATCTTGGCACGTAGATGCGTCGCCTATTCAGCTCGTGCTGACGGCGCGACTGGCAGTCCGCTGCGATCCGCGAGAACCCTATCCATCGGATTCGGCAGCTCTCTCCCCAGGTTGAGAGAAGAAGGCGCATACCCAGTCGAGCGGTTCACTGTCGATCGCAATGCAAACCCGATCTCTGGAAGGTAGGTATCCCAGTCCTTATGCCTTTCAGAGAACGCGACAAGCATGTGCTTGATGTTGCGATTGACTCGTTCAGTAGGATTCGACTGAGCATGGTAGGTTGTCGTTTTCTTATGCTTAATGCCAAGTGCGGCGCATGTGTCAACGAACACCTTTGCAGTGAAGTAGGACGCATTGTCCGTTATCAACTGCTTCGGAAAACCAAACCTGGTGAAAACCTCCATCAACTTATCCATGATCACCCGTGCCGTCAGTTTTCGTAGGGGGAAAAGTTCTACCCATTTACTGAAGTGATCCGTGACCACCAGCAAGAATTTGTTCCTGCTCGGTGTTGTGGG
Source organism: Dermacentor silvarum (assembly GCF_013339745.2). Lineage (NCBI taxonomy): Eukaryota > Metazoa > Arthropoda > Arachnida > Ixodida > Ixodidae > Dermacentor > Dermacentor silvarum. Next base: position 30,779,335 of record NC_051156.1, read on the forward strand.
ACACGGTCCCCTGACGTCACACGCTGCGATTTGCCAGGGAGTCCGGCTGTCGATAGGCTGCATGAAGCCGGGCGGTCGTCCGCCTCGGGGCTTCACGCTTTGGCACACATGACACGAGCGGGCGTAGCGAATCACGTCCCGTTTCATGCCTGGCCAGGTAGCGAAGCGACACAACTTAACGTAAGTCTTGGGGCCGCTCGCGTGCCCAGCGATGCACGAGTCATGAAAGCGTAGCAGTGCTCCTCTCAACGCGCGCGGTATCACCACCTTAAACGCCTCACTTGTGTCGTTCTCGGTGGGAATGTACCTCAGCAGGACGCCGTCGGAATTCAGCAGATAGGAATCAAGTGCGCTCACAGCATTACCAGCTGTTCCTGAGCGCTCCGCACCGACAGCAATACCAGCTGCCTCCATGTGCGCGGCGGCCGCGCCGCCCGGCTCCCGGAGCCCGTCGAGCACTTTTCGACAAAACGGATCCTTCTGCTGAGCCTCGAACAGCTCCTTTCTCCTGAAGACAACTCCTGCGGAACCGACAATATCTACGTGCATCACGGTCTCGCCCAGGATCGACGGATGTTCCGCGTCCCTTACTCGGGCCACGGCCAGGGTTTCTCCCTCGCCTCGGACTAGCGCTCGCGAAAGTGCGTCCGCTGCGGCATTGCTTTTTCCTTTGCGGTAGCGCACGTTAAAGTCGTAACGCTGCAGCAGCAGTGCCCAACGCGCCAGGCGGCCACTCGGCTCGCTCAAGCGCCTCAACCAAGTGAGAGCCATGTAGTCAGTCTCAATCTTGAATGTCACTCCGTCGACATAATAGTCGAACTTTCGCAGAGCGAAAACTATCGCGAGACACTCCTTCTCTGTCACCGAGTAGTTCCTTTCCGCCGGCGTCAACGAACGGCCCGCGATCGCAACCGGTCGGAGAATGCCTCCGTGCTCCTGAAGCAAAATTGCACTTAGACCCAGGTCGCTTCCGTCTGTTTGAATCACAAACTCCATGTTCAAGTCGGGCAGCTGCAACTCTGCCGTGTCAGCGAGCGCCTTTGTGAGACCGCGCAGTGCCGCCTCCTGCTCTTCACCCCAAGTCCAACGCTCGTCTTTCCTCAAGAGCTTCGTTAAAGGCGCTTCCACTGCCGCGCAGTCTGGAATGAATTGGCGATAAAAGTTCACCAATCCCAGAAAGCGTCTCAGTTCGCCGATATCTTTCGGCGACGGGTAGCTCAGTATAGCCTCAAGCTTATCCTCACTCGGCAGAATGCGGCCGTTGTCCAACGTGAATCCCAACAGCGTTATTCTGTTCGCAGCTATCTGAGCTTTACTCGGGTTCAACGTGATACCCGCGGACCTCAGCCTGTCTAGGACGTCTCTCAAGTGGCGCAAGTGCTCGTCGAATGTTTTCGAATAAACCACTATGCATGTCGTCGAGATATGCGAGAGCATGTTGCCACTTCGCCTCTCCTAGAACTCGGTCCATCAACCTCTGATAAGTAGCGGGAGCTCCGACTAAGCCAAAAGACATTCTTTTGAACTGAAAGAGCCCGCGGTGACAAGTGAAAGCCGTTTTCTCTTTGTCACGCTCGTCCATTTCGACCTGAACATATCCACGACTAGCATCGAGAGTCGTAAAGTACTTCGCCCCGCCTAGGTTAGATACTAAAGAGGAAATGGAGGGTAGCGGGTACGCATCCTTCTTCGTAACCTCATTCAGCCTGCGGTAGTCTACACAACGGCGATAAGTATCGTCCTTCTTCGGGACTAGAACTACCGGGAAGCCCCATGGGCTGTTCGACCTTTCCACAACGCCTGTGTGGATGAGTTCGTCTAAGGCGCATTCAAGTGCTTTCCGTTTAGTCAAGCTTATCGGCAGAGGATTACATTTCCACGGCGCAGCGTCACCCGTGTCTATCCTGTGCCTGACTAACGTAGTGCGGCCCGGACGGTCCGTGAAAATCGTGTCGTATTCGTACAACAGCGATGACAGTCGTGCCCTTTCTCTCTCCGGCAGGCTGTTGACCTCTGACAAAAGTGGGTGCGCTGCCCCTTGCAACGTCGCGGCACAATGTTGTGCCACCGTCTCTCCGTTGCTTTGATCGTCTTTACCGATTACGGTTTGCTCGCTCGGCTGCGGCTGGGTGTGGCCCGCTCGCGCCGCCCCCGGAGACTGGCGTGTCTCCGCAGGCGCGGGCGCTTTTGCGAAACGCTTCAAAACACCCGTTCCATTCTCTCGGTAACCTCCGCTGGCGATGTCTATCAAAATACCCGACTTGGGGGGAAAGTCTCGACCTAAAATAACCGGCACTGACAGACCGGCAAGATGTACGAGGCGTTGTCGCCTGCCGCGTCTCTCCCAACGAATAACTAGTCTAGCTGCACCGCTCGATTGTGCTGTGCCGGAAGCAAGGCGGAAAGTGGTGTCACAATCTCTTAAGCGGATATTGTTCTCGCGGAGATGATGCAACACCTCGTCACCAAATAAAGAAGCGCTTGCCCCAGTATCCAATAATGCGGCAAACTTCTTTCGGGCTATCGCTAGCCCGATGAACGGCGCCTGCGAGTCCGCGACATCTCCTACGCGACAAGCCAAAGGCGCAAATAAATCGAAATCACCGGTTGTGTTCGAGATCGCCGCCCGGGACCCAAGGTGGATCACCGGGGGCCTCGCCCGTTTCCCGAACCACGTGCTCGACTTCGGCCCGGCGTGCTTGCGCAGTCACGGGCGATGTGCCCCAGTCCGCCGCACTGAGCCCCGGCTACCGAAGCCTCGGTGGCGTGGGCGCCCGTCGCTCCAATCCGGCGTGCCGTAGCTTCCACGCTCGGCGGTCGGCATGTGTCGCTCCTCCGTTCTCGCATTAGTCGCAAGTTCCTGCCGCGGCGCACTGCGTGCCGCGTTATGCTGTGCTGTTTTCAGCGCGTAGGCGTACGGGTCCAAGGCGCGGTCTGATAATTCCCAACCACGCTGGACCTGCTCGCCGGCGAACGATGCTGACGCGTCGACCCTCGGGGAATGTGAAGCGATCCCGCCGCCGTTCCACGCGCAGCGAGGCTCGAGTGACAGCGCGCCGTGTGGAGGCGGACGGTATGCTCGTGCAGCGAGGATGTCCCCTTGGATGCGCTTTGCTTCGGCGGCGAGCTCGTCTAGGTCTTTAAACCCACATCCCCTGAAGTAGGCCGCGAAAGTCGGATGCGCTTGCCGTTTGACGCGCTCGACTTTCTCGGCGACGGTGGCGAGAGGGCTCGCGAGACGGTAAATTTCGTCCATCGCTCGAACATACTCCAGCAGGGACTCGTCCCGATGCTGGGTACGCAACTCCAACTCTCTCCTCAAACGCCACTCGTAGTTGGCCGGAAGAAATTCCTCGCGGAAGTTCGCGCGGAACACTTCTACCGTGCGGGCTCTGTGTCCAGCCAGTCGGAACCAACGAGCCGCCTGCTCAGTCAGTGAAGCAGGGACCACGCGCGCGAGAAGTTCGGTGTCTGAAAGCCCTGTTGCTTGCTGATAATACTGCAGACGGTCGAGGTACTCGTTAGCACTAGTGCGATCGTGGTACCCACTATAGGTAGGCATGTCTACCTTGATTTGTGGTCGCTCGCTCTGCGGCGGGGCCTGCATTGTGTTCTGCAGGGCGCCGGCTAAGCTCTGCATGACTTGCAGCGCATTCTGCAGCATTATTTCATTCGACGGAACACTACCGCCCGAATGTTCGGACGCCTCCGCAGCTTCCGTCGAACTATTTAGAGGTAAATACCCCTGAGTCCGCTGGACGAAGCGGCGAGGTCCCCGCAGGGGCGTCTGCGTCAGCAGGCGTTTGGTGTGTTGCGACACCACGGACCCGAGCACACGAGGGTTGGACCCTCCCGCGTGCCGCCGTGCGTGGCTTAGCCGTGTCCGGGGAAAAGGGGATCCTGGGAGTTGAGCCGAAGCCGGGTGTTTGGACCTTTATGGCCCCTCGGCAGAGGCAACACACTCCTTTGGCCTCTGCTTCACGTAGACGGCACCCCTGGGCTGACCCACCCAGGGGAAATCGGCAGTTGCCTTTTCCTATCCTCCTCTTAAATCTTCGTCTTTCTCTCTCACTTTCAATCTATCCTGTCTTCTTCTCTCTTCTATTTACTTCTGATCTTCTGGGCAGCGAGGGTTAACCTTGTGTGCGATAACCAACCTTGGTTATACATATTGGGTTATAGTGGCTGTGTACTGCTGGCGCTGGTAGGCTTTGTGTACACAGAATCTTGCCTCGTCCCCTTGTTGGGCTCCGTGGTGGGCGGCTGGCACAGCTGCCGAAAATTAAATACATTTATGGCTTTAAGCTCATTCCCAAAGCTGCCTGATCGCTCTCTTTTGAAAAGAGGGCGCACCGATGAACCTTTAAACTTTTTCGCCAAGAGCAAAGAGATCTTCCCACGTTTCCACGTGATCCATGCTGAATCCTCCCAAAAGACTCTAAGAACCCTATCTCCTTTTGTTGTCGCGAAGTGCCTCACCGACATTCTGGGCCCAGGATACAAAATTACGAAAATGGCCAGTGGCGACCTTCTCCTTGAAGTGCGTGACAAAATCCAACATGACAAACTGACAAATCTTGTTTCATTTGGTGACACTCAAATCTCAGTAAACCCTCATCGTTCCCTCAACAGCACACGAGGTGTAGTTTCAGAACATGACCTACTAGAATTGACAGAGGCAGAGCTCCTAGAGGGCTGGAAGGATCAACACGTAACAAATGTACAGAGAATTAAGATCCGGCGAGACGATAAGGAAATTCCGACAAAACACCTGATTCTCACTTTTTGTACCAGCACACTCCCCGAACAAATTGAAACAGGCTACATCAAACTCAATGTCAGACCCTATATACCAAATCCCCGACGCTGTTTTAAGTGCCAAAGATTCGGTCACGGCTCTCAGAGCTGCCGCGGCCGTACCACCTGTGCAAAGTGTGCGTCGCATGACCACCCCGCGGACAACTGCAACGACCCACCCCACTGTGCAAACTGTGAGGGTGAACACCCGGCATATTCACGCTCCTGTCCCACATGGAAAAAAGAAAAAGAAATTATAACGCTCAAAGTAAAACAAAACATCTCCTTCAAAGAAGCACGAAAACGCCTCTCATTTGTGGGGCCTTCTTTCTCCGAAGTGGCACGGCAGGGGGCACTGCCACAACGGTTCTCGGCGGCCGTTCGGACCACGCAGAGTGGACCGGCGTTAGCGTCACCCGCCCCCACTGCGGTATCAGCTAGTGCTGTTCCGCCAGCTAGCAAGCAGAGCCAGCAGCCCTCCGGGCCTGCGGGCTCTAGGACTTCTAGGGCCTCTGCTCGCGCAGAGAAGCCCGAATCACCCGCGAGCGTACACCGCGAGCGGGCATCCAGCGCCTCGGCGGAGGCGATGGATACATCGCCAAGTGGATCGGCGTTTCAGACGCCGAAGGATCGGCGCAGCTCTCAGGAGCGCGCAAAAAAAGACAAACCCCGCATCACGGGGTATGCAAAGGGCCCTGTGGGCTAATTTAGTTTTTTTCTCTTAAACACACAGCACAAACTACTGTAAACATGGATACACAAATATTACATTGGAACATCAGAGGTCTCCTCCACAACCTCGATGACGCCAAAGAACTTTTATGTAAGCTTAATCCCAAGGTGCTGTGTGTACAGGAGACATATCTAAAATCCACACAGACAGGCTTCCTCCCGCAATTTGCTATCTTCCGCAAGGACCGTGACGACGCCAACACCTCGTCCGGTGGTGTTGCAATAATAGTTGATAAATCCGTCGCATGTAGAGCTCTAGATCTTCGAACGCCTCTTGAGGCAGTTGCGATTCGAGCCTTACTGCTTGGAAAACTAGTCACTATTTGTTCTCTCTACATACCACCTAATTATCGACTCCAAAGAACAGAACTTGAGGGATTAATAGATGCCCTGCCACATCCTTACATATTGGTTGGCGATTTCAACGCACACAATACACTTTGGGGAGACTCCCGATGTGACTCACGAGGCCGAATAATAGAACAAATCCTGCTCTCTTCAGGTGCCTGCGTGCTAAACAGGAAACAACCAACATATTACAGCATTGCACATAATACATACAGTTCCATAGACCTAAGCGTAGCATCCCCGACCTTAGTACCCTTATTAGAATGGAATGTTATTATGAACCCCTATGGCAGTGATCATTTTCCTGTGTGCCTTAAATCTACAAGAGAACATCATCCTCCCCCACACGCGCCTCGATGGAAATTTGCGTCCGCAGACTGGGAAAAAAAAATTTAAGACAATGACGCACATGCCTCGTAATGCTCTTAGCGATTTTAATATAGACGATGCTGTTGCTTATTTTACCGCTTTTATCATTGACTGCGCATTAGAGTGCATCCCACAAACGAATGGTACTCCAAAGAAACGGCGAGTGCCCTGGTGGAACGAGGACTGCAGGAATGCGCGGAAAAATCAGAATAAGGCTTGGGGCATGCTACGCCAGTCTCCAACAACTGAGAACCTCATTAACTTCAAACGTATAAAATCCCAAGGAAGACGAATACGGCGCATTGCTAGGAGAGAAAGCTGGGAAAAATATATCTCTAGCATTAATTCCTACACGCAAGAAGGAAAAGTATGGAACCGGCTGACAAAAACAATAGGTCGTCAACCCTACCTCCTGCCTTTGGTCGATAACCAAGGCAACAACCTTGAACACCAGGCGAATGCTCTTGGACAGTATTTCGAGCAAGTGTCCAGCTCCGACCACTATTCAGAGTCATTCCTTAAAGAAAAACAATTAGCAGAAAGCAGGCCGCTGAACAGGAAATGTAATGAAAATGAACTGTACAACCGTGCGTTTAGTGTTGCCGAGTTCAGAAATTCCATAAACAATTGTCAAAGCTCTGCCCCCGGAGCCGACAGGATTATGTATGAGATGATAAGGCATCTTCACTCTGACGCTGAAATGGCGCTGCTGTCCCTCTCTAACACTATTTGGGCGGCTGGGTACCTTCCACTCGTATGGAGAGAAGCCATCGTAGTACCCATTCTAAAACAAGGTAAAGATCCATCCTCAGTGGAAAGTTACCGCCCCATTGCTTTAACTAGTTGCCTTTGCAAACTTTACGAAAAAATGATAAACCGCAGGCTTTTACACTTCCTTGAAACAAATAAACTGCTCGATCCGTATAAGTTCGGTTTTAGAGAAGGCCGTTCCACGACAGACAGTCTTGTTCGCTTAGAAGCAAACATCCGTGACGCCTTTATCCACAAACAGTTCTTTCTGTCTGTCTTCCTCGACATGGAAAAAGCGTATGATACAACGTGGCGGTATGGAATATTGCGAGATCTCTCAGAAATTGGTATCCGCGGGAAAATGTTTAACATAATTGAAAGCTACTTATGAAATCGCACTTTCCCTGTTAGAGTTGGTAATGCTCTATCCAGACAATTCACACAGGAAACTGGGGTGCCACAGGGAGGTGTACTCAGCTGTACGCTTTTTATCATAAAAATGAACTCCTTACGTTCAGCAATACCGCGCGGCATGTTTTATTCTGTATATGTAGATGATGTACAGATCGGCTTCAAGTCATGTAACCTCGCAATTTGTGAACGACACATCCAATTAGGTCTTAACAAAGTGTCTAAATGGGCCAGTGAAAATGGCTTTAAACTTAATCCCAATAAAAGCTCCTGTGTTCTATTCACACGGAAGAGAGGACTGGCCGCAGATCCCAATGTAGAGTTAAATCGACAGCGCATACCTGTGCACACAGAACACCAATTTTTGGGCATCATTCTGGACAAAACGCTAACTTTCATTCCACACCTAAGAAATCTTAAGCAGAAATGCCTTAAAACAATGAATATTCTGAAAATCTTGTCGCATGCGACATGGGGCAGTGACAGGAAATGCCTTATGAACGTATACAAAAGCCTTATACGTACGCGCCTTGACTACGGGGCCGTGGTGTACCAGTCGGCCACTCCAAGCGCTCTAAAGATGCTTGACCCTATCCATCATCTAGGTATCCGCCTGGCGACCGGTGCCTTCAGGACGAGTCCTGTAGAGAGTCTCTACGTTGAAGCTAACGAGTGGTCACTTCATCTTCAGAGGTCATACTCTAGTTTCATTTACTTTCTGAAAGTCAACGCGAACCGCGACCATCCCTCTTACGAAGCCATAAACGACATGACATCTGTAACGCTGTTTGCTAATCGACCTGCAGCTAGAGAACCATTTGCTCTGCGCGTAAGAAAGCTTTCTGAGGAAATGGGAGTTCAGATTCTTGAGCAAAACCTTATGGTACCAGCGAAGCCATTGCCACCGTGGCAGTGGCAGCTCATAGAATGCGATACATCGTTCGTAGAGATTACAAAGCATGCTCCAGAGGCACATATAAGAATGCATTTCCTAGAACTCCAGTCCAAGTACTCATGCACAGAATTTTACACTGATGCTTCGAAGTCAAATGCCGGTGTTTCGTATGCAGCCATCGGCCTATTGTTTTCAGAGTCCAACGTTCTGCACCCGGAAACAAGCATATTCACCGCAGAGGCTTACGCAATACTGTCTGCTGTTAAACAAATAAAGGAAACAAAGCTACAAAAAGCCGTTATCTTCACAGACTCCCTATCTGTTGTAACATCTCTCATGTCATTCAAGAGTCACAAAAATCCTGTACTCACTGAGGTATATTCCCTCCTGTGCAAAGTATATACATCTAATCAGCACATCATAATATGTTGGGTGCCTGGGCACAGAGGAATTGAAGGCAACATGCTTGCAGATGGAACTGCCACATCCAGTGCAACGAAAGCTGGCAACTCATGTATAGGTATCCCAGCCACAGACCTGAAGCCATTTTTACGAAAACAACTTAGAAGACACTGGCAACAGATGTGGGACACTAAGACTTCCAATAAACTTCATTTAATCAAGCCCCGCTTAGGAAATTTCCCACTAATGACAAAAATACGGCGAACTGAAGTGATTTTTTGCCGCCTTAGGATAGGCCATACCTATGGCACACACTCTTATCTGTTGACCGGCAGCGAACCTCCTACCTGCTGTAAGTGTGGCGAGACACTGACCGTCCTCCACGTCTTGCTGGAGTGTCGGAAAGTGGAACCTGAAAGGAAAAAACACTTCCCTCTAGCCTACCGACAGCATATTCCTTTTCATCCGAGAATGTTCCTTGGTGCAGACCCGTTTTTTCACAGAAAATCAGTTTTTAACTTTTTACAGGATGTTGGCGCATTACAAATTATTGGCCCACAAGTATCGTAGCATCGCCTCTCGCCCGAGGCCCCTGCTGCGATAGTAGCGCCTTGTAGAGCACCTGCCTCCAGGCTTAAGGGCCTCGGTGAGGCAGTAGTGCTACTGGTATTTATACATTTTAGTATTTTACTCCGTCCGAGTATACCTTTTTAGTTCACAGCACACCTCACGAACCATTGTCATCAATTTATTATGTTTACATGTTACTACTGGTTTTAGCCCCTATACAGCCGTGTTATATCTTCAGTCAGCCACGTTTCCCTTTGTAATCATTTGTATCATCGAACACACAACACCACCGCTTGGCGCTCTTTGGCCATTATTGGCCCTTGCGCCATAAAACACCACATATCATCATCATCAAGCGGTGAGGTGTTCGGCGTGTTAGGCCTACTTTCAGGCCTAAAACCTGCCAACGTGGCATTTCCGCGATCCCGACTCTTCCGCGTGAAACACTCAAAATCAAAGCTACCGGTTTGTTCGCAAGCTGCCGCCGCGTTAGCACTGGGCCTCTGATTATCTGCCGCGACATCCGACAACATGAACAAATCTGGAAAGTCAGACAAGCCCGTCGCCATTGTTTGCTGTAACTTCAGTAGTCCCAGCTCCAAAAAACAGAAAAAGACTCGCCGTGTTGCCGAATTCGAACCACGTTGGTAGCGCCAAATGTAGGGGTCTTCCCCAACCCGTAGCGCGTATAATCGCAGCTACGTAGGGTTCGGGCGAATAAAGCAACGAGCGAGTCAACTGAACAACGTTTATTGCTGTGGGCAATAAAACACACTTGCAGAGGGAAGTCCGCTCTGTATAGTAAGTAATAAAATAGGCTTGCCTCGTCGCGTGTAGTAGTCACGCAAACGAGGTCACTCACGGGTTTCAGCGGGTAATTCCGTATGGGCAGGTAGGTCAAGCGAGGTCAGAGAGACCCGGGGGTTTCTCGGTCGCGCTCTTTTATACTTTTTTACCTTTCCGCGAGGGGAGTGTCCTCCTCGCCCGCCGGACACTTTCCCTCTTCCCGCGCGGCACGTGCGTCGCGAGAGGCGAAGGAGAACCGGGAGAGGGCAAAGAGCATTTCTCCCGCGCCCGCCCGGCTCCCGCTGAGCGCGCTGTGCGCGCACGAGATGTCCGCCCGGCAACCGCCGCGTGTGCTCCGTGCGCAAGCGACGGGCGAGCGCTCGCGGGAGGTGGCAGCGTGTGCTCCCCACAAGGCAAACACCTTGTTCTGTCATTACTGAGGCCACAATGACGTATTCGTCTTCTCCTGTCATCCTCGACTCAGTGGCAAGCTCAACCTACTTGGCCGTTGGTTCAGCTTTCCGGTAACAGCATACTCAATTAAAATGGGACTAAACGTGGACAAAGGCTATGGGTTAGTCCTACCACTACTTCAAACTATTACGTTATTAAGCACTTGGAATAGCATGTCAGGCGAATAGCCAGGCTAACATCTCCAGCATCTCATTAATAGAATGTTTCTATCTCTCTATGTGACACAGAAAGCAGCATAATAATGTAATAGTTGGAAGCATGTGATATGACTGGAACATTGCACTTGCCCAAGTGCCATCTGCCGCATTCAATTCTTTTTTTTTTCATTTGGTTCAGTTAAAAAAAAAACATGTAGAATGATAACACACGGTATGTTCTAATTCTACAGGGTGTTTTCTTTTTATTGAACTAAATATTAAGAACATATGGCTGACAGAACAATGCTAACCCTTGCTCTTAAATTACTCGATGAGGTGGCCCATTACTTCTACGAAAAATCAAAATGCTTAATTGAATAATTGACATAGTTCCGATAATTAACTTTTTAATAATTACTTCATTGCACATATTCTTATCTACGAATTGTAGCTACTGATTATGGAAGGCATATCAACTTGGAACAAATTCTGAGGATGGCAACGCTTTCGATATATAGTGTGTCAAACTTGCAGTGCACTGTTGTTTAACTTAATGTTCAAGAAAACGCTTTTTCATTGAAGCACAAACTAACTGGAACGCCAATGCATTTCGTTGAACACTTTCAAAATTTTCTCTCGAAACTGGCCTAGTCCTCAAAATTCGTTCTAAATCGATATGCCTCGCATACCCACCAGCTGCAATTCGTAGATTAAAATATGTGCTGCAAAGTAGTCCATTACTCAAAAAGCATTTTGATTACTCGTAAGATAATGGCCGCCTTATCGAGTAATTTTGATCAAGGTTTAAAATTGTGCTACCTGCCACAGGAAACTTTAAAAAATTTGGTGCAGCTAAAAAAGACACCATGCATATCGTAACACATAATCCACTCTGGAACAATAATGCGGCCTGATGAAATGCAGACATCTGTAAACTATATTTCCACGTGTCTACGACAAAAGCAGGAATAAGAAAAGCTTTTCTGTGTTCCAAATTAGTCTTGCTATAACAATGGTCTATCGTTATGTGGATCACAGGAAACCGCTCTCTCACGCATCGTTCTGTTTACTAGCGCTTAAACTAGCTGATGGAACGCTGCAAGTCTGATTTTGCTCAACGCTTGACGCTATGTGCTAGTAGGCTCACATACCTCAATTTATTTCATTATCTAGATACCTCACAGATTCCCACTGGAACATTAAATGAACAAGCATTTACCTGCAAATACCGTGCAAATGCCGCTATACTATTACCGCTACCGTATCCGCCAGCTGGTTTGCGTGCATTACACCACGCCATGCGTGCAACTGGCCCAGCTTAGCGAGCATGCGCCACCAGACTTGTGCCGGAGACCGTCGCGGCAACGGTATAACGCGATAAAAGTATAGCGCTATGCTAAACGTTTGTAACAACCCTAAATTTTCAATTTCCCTTCCATAGAAGAACGTTGGAGGAAATCGCTATAGGAGAGTAACATTTCACTGGCGATCCCATAAAGCACTGATAAAGAAACGTCGCAGTTTCGCCCCAAAAGGCGATGCACCAATTGCGATAGCAAATTAGTAGAGAGCTATTCGTAGTATGGATAGTAGTTTGATCGACTTGAACACATTCGCTTACTAACTGTATTAACAAGCGTGGTGTCAGCGCGCACAAGCAAACCTGAATAGATCACAGTGAATGACCTCAGACAACGACTGTCAAAACGCTGGCAGCAAGCGCAGCCGCCGCAGCGGGCGAAGGTTCGTGCAGTCTATCGCTTCAACGAAAACTGAGCGGCGAATGCACAGCGCATACAAAGGTCAGAGCCGTGTGGAGATAAGAGACGGTGCGGGCGACCGCCACAGCTGGGCAAAGTACGAGCGCAGTTGTTGGCAAAGTAGAAGCTGCGCCCCCCCCCCCCGCTCCCTCCCGCGCTGCCTTCCCGCTTTCTTGCTTTCGCGAGGGAGATTGAGTGGCAAGTTCGCCTTGCGCCCGGTTGCAAGATGCGCTTTTGGTGCCGGGGCACAGCGTCGCCCCACCTCCCTCCCTCCCTCCCTTACCCCCACGGCGTTTCGCGCGACGGTCGCGTTTGCTTTCCGCCGTGTGTTCGCTCTCCGTGATAGCGCGCGTCCCCCGCACGCTTTCGCTCACGCATACGACGCGCGGCGACGATTTTATCGCCCTTGGACTTTTTAGAGAACCTCACGGCGACGCCGACGGCAGAAATCAGGTTGAAGTGTCCATATAATTGCAATCGCAATAATAAACGGTAAACAAGAAACAAAGAAGGAATACACAACAGCGTGGAAACGCGTACATGGCCCGACGATATTTCTTTAACCAGAGCAACCAACACGGACACAATGAACGGCCGTAAAAAGGGGCGTGCTGTACTTGCGCAAATACCGTCTGCGGCGGCCGCATTACAATGGGGCCGAGATGCAAAAACGCCCGTGTGCTGTACAATGGGTGCACGTTAGCTCATAATCATATCGTGCTTCTGGCACCTAAAACCCCAGATTCTCATTATTTTAATTACGAGTTCGCCTAAAGTTTCGTTTTCAGCTCGCCAGATTTAGCACATTCAGATTCATGATTTGCGGTGCGAATCAACATAGGCCATCCACAGTTAGTGGGTCAAACGGTTAGGGCGAAAGAAAATTATGGGCAAAATGGCGTGTTCCCGACAAGATCGCAATCCACAAAGATCGCAATATTTTAGTAGTGCCAACCAGCAATCAATGGATTCGAAGCGTAAGTGATAGTAGCTCGAAAGAATGCGCAGTACACAGTTACATCACCGTCACCAAACGCAAATGAAAAGAATTAAACAGATGTGTCAAACGGAACCAGTACAATACGAGTTGAAACGAAAGACGTTGCCGTTAACAGCAAGAGCGCGACTTAGCGCGAGAAGAAAGGGTGATTAAGATGCGAGGCGGGAATATTCTTCAACAGCGCTACCGCGCCACCCAAGTATTTAATAACAATAAACATGCCAAACAAGTTATTTTATTCGTGATATTAATTATTTCGTGATCGCCAGCAATGAGCGAATGGTGGGCCACTGGAAGAGCAAGCAGCGTAGTTCTACCGGTATATCGCCGAATGAGCGACACTAGTTGAAGCCCTAAAATTTCGGCATGCGACAGCACCAGCTGTGATAAGCCTGTCATGAGTAATTAACTCTCCTTAACGTTTAAAACATAAATTATGGGTAGAACTTAATGTTTTCGGTTTTATCCGAAAAAATCCGATAAACATTCGCCGGTAAAATTTGTGACAATTCGGATTTATCCGATAAACTCCGATTGCAAGGGACAATATGATCTGGTTTCGTTCTTTATCGAAAGGGCAAATTCTAAGCGCTCATTTATAGAACTTGTGGTTTGACCGATTGAAAGTTTCCCGCGCGTCGACAGATCTCGGAGACCGCACCCATCGCACATTTAATAACGGCATTGTCGCGCCCGAAGCGAGAGACGTCAACAGGTCAACGAATGTAGGCTCACCAGAAGCGCGCGACGGCATCTTGATATACGGTCCCCTGGCGACACTAAGGCGCGCCAGGCGACAGCGGCGCTAGGGCGCCTGGACAACATCGAATATACGGGCCCCGGGCTTTGCCGCCCGCTGCCCCCCCCCCCCCCCTTCAAGAGATTTCATGGAGTGGATTGCAGCCACGCGTAGTATTGGGTGTGTGTGATTGGTCTGCTCGCACGTGCGCGAAAGAGAGAACAGTTTCAGACAGCCACGACAGTGAGGGTCAAGCGTGGAAAGCCTGCTCGCGGAAACCTTCGCATGCTCACATGACGCATTTCTGTGGCGCGTCAAAAGAAATTTCGCGCGAGCAAAATGGGAAGAAAACGAAAGCGTTGCGGTGACTACGTAAAAGAGTATAGCGGTTTCGAAGAGTCCTCTGAAGGAGTCATTGTTTGCAAGCTTTGTCGTGTGACAGCATTGCCAACGGCAAGGGCGCCGTGCGGAGCATTTACGATCACAGCGCCACGTCCCTATGAAGAAGCGCCAGGCAGACACAGGTGAGATCTTGCTGCAGTGTCGGTGCTTTGAATTAGCGGCTGCGTGAGAATGCAGCACGCTTCGTACAGTTTCACGAGGTTTCGTCGTGCACGCTTACTTCTATGCCACGGTCTAAACAGACTTGCATGGTTGGAGTCCGATTTGTTCACATCGTCTTCTTAATCCTATCTCACAGCCAACTCGCCACAGCAAAGTTCGCTGTAAGAATGCATCACTCGGGCCCGCTCAAAGAGAGAAGATGCGAATGACATCCCGCATCAGTTTTGCCGTGCACTCTGTCATGCTGGGATTCCACTGCACCAGGCTGATGGTGCAGCCTCTTGGAAGCCTCTTTCGAAGCAAGTGTCTGGCGGCACACACGATGCCAGCTGGTAGTGACCAACTATATCGGAAATACCTACATGAGGTCAGTGACAAAGACCTTGCGACGATAAGCTCTTTGATGAAAGACGAGCCCATTTCCGTCACCATCGACAAGTCCCCGGATCTTAGTGGACGTCCGGCCGTGGCGGTGCTTGCAACATTCTACGATGACGAGCTTCCTGGACGTAGAACCCTCATGATCGACTTGCAAATTGTGCAGCAGTGTAACGCAGTATCAATTGGCATGTTGATACAAACCGCCCTTCAGAAGGTTGGAAAGACCTTAGGCGACGTAGCTGTGTTGTGCTCTGACTCGGCTTCCTACATGCAGAAGCTTCACAAGGACTTGCAACTCTCCAACCCCGAATTCAAGGCGCTTCACTTCAAAGATCCGTGCCACCTACTAAACAACGCTCTGGAAGATGGAATCAGGACGAGCTCGTTCAACGTAGTTCACGATTTTGTTGTGCACTTTCCTGCCATGTTGAAATCGTCGCGGGAGCTGCGCCGTAAGTTTGGTATTGTGTGCTTGGCCATGGGCATGACCATCAAGTCGATGAGAACCGTATGTCCGTCGAGGTGGTTCTCTTTTTATGAAGCTCTAGAAGATATTTTGGACTACTGGCGCGCCATCTTGTCTTCCTTCAGAAGCGACGAAGCCAAGGGGACGAAGTGTGACAAGCTCAGGAGTCTTGTTCCTTCGCCTGAAGCTGTGCACGACTTGCTCGTTAAGATGAGGTTTCTGAAGACCAATGCGTGTGCCGTGATCTCAATCATTAAGAAACTTGAGGCAGAGAGTACCCTGGTACACCAAGTTTTATAAACACAGAAAACACTGAGCCCTAACATTTGTGGGGTTTTATGCGCTTAAACCACGATCTGATTATGAGGAACGCTAAAGTGGGGGATTCCAGATTAATTTGGACCACCTGGGATTCATTAACGCGCACCTAAATCTAAGTACACGGGTGTTTTCCCATTTCGCACCCATCGAATCGTATCTGTGCTGAACGCATTCCACGGACCATGAATGACTACAATATAATTGGGAATTAAATTTGTCCGTGTAGCACCGTGTTCTCGTTGTTTATTTTTCTTGAAATTCGGCGGGTGATTATCGAAGTTTATATTTCTGGCGGAAATTCGGCGTTCGTCGGAGTTTATTTCCCGTAAATCCCAAATTCTCCGAAATTCGGAGTTTTGCATTATTCTCAAAACCCGAAAATCTTAGATCAATTCGTATCTGAATACTAAAATATCAAAACATACGAAGCACATTTTATTTTTCCTAGAACGTTTGAATGGACAAAAAAGCATACGCACAAGCAAAATACTTGAACACAGAATACCTTTAATTTTGCATATAACAACCTTACCTTAAAGCTTATTGTAAAACACGCAAGCATACTTTGCGTGATTGCTGTCAGTGATCGAAGCACGCTACTTTCTATTGGCGACTCTCACCTTTTAAAACGCCCTTTCAACGTTAACGCTAGAAACATGAAGCGCCAGAAGACGCAGCGCGCAGCGAGAAAGCAGTGGCCTCTCGACATTGTGAAGTCTCCAAAACGACAGGGGTTCAACAATGTTACGTATTTCATAGCACTGATAGTTCGCAAAATCACTTAGGAGCTGGCTCAAGTCGTCAGTTTCAAGAAGCACTAATTGAAAAATAGGCGCATAGGTTTCGAACGCGCAGGGAAGCTCATGCTTCACATTTGGGTTCACAATTTGAACACAGTACCAAAACGATTCTTTGGTGTACTGGAGTTTATCGCACAGGTTCCTCTCAGACGTCTGTCTCCACTTCTCGGCGACAGCAGCGTAGTATCCGTTAAAGTCTGCGACAGTCGTTAAGCGTTGATTCTCGTCAAGGAGGTCCAACATACTTGTGACATCTGATGCGAAGACCTCGGTTGGATCCCGCCATTCACTGATGAGTGCGTGCAAACGAACCCCCAGTATGGGATAAACTTGGTGTACCAGGGTACTCTCTGCCTCAAGTTCCTTAATGATTGAGATCACGGCACACGCATTGGTGTTCAGAAACCTCATCTTAACGAGCAAGTCGTGCACAGCTTCAGGCGATGAAACAAGACTCCTGAGCTTGTCACACTTCGTCCCCTTGGCTTCGTCGCTTCTGAAGGAAGACAAAATGGCGCGCCAGTAGTCCAAAATATCTTCTAGAGCTTCATAAAAAGAGAACCACCTCGACGGACATACGGTTCTCATCGACTTGATGGTCATGCCCATGGCCAAGCACACAATACCAAACTTACGGCGCAGCTCCCGCGACGATTTCAACATGGCAGGAAAGTGCACAACAAAATCGTGAACTACGTTGAACGAGCTCGTCCTGATTCCATCTTCCAGAGCGTTGTTTAGTAGGTGGCACGGATCTTTGAAGTGAAGCGCCTTGAATTCGGGGTTGGAGAGTTGCAAGTCCTTGTGAAGCTTCTGCATGTAGGAAGCCGAGTCAGAGCACAACACAGCTACGTCGCCTAAGGTCTTTCCAACCTTCTGAAGGGCGGTTTGTATCAACATGCCAATTGATACTGCGTTACACTGCTGCACAATTTGCAAGTCGATCATGAGGGTTCTACGTCCAGGAAGCTCGTCATCGTAGAATGTTGCAAGCACCGCCACGGCCGGACGTCCACTAAGATCCGGGGACTTGTCGATGGTGACGGAAATGGGCTCGTCTTTCATCAAAGAGCTTATCGTCGCAAGGTCTTTGTCACTGACCTCATGTAGGTATTTCCGATATAGTTGGTCACTACCAGCTGGCATCGTGTGTGCCGCCAGACACTTGCTTCGAAAGAGGCTTCCAAGAGGCTGCACCATCAGCCTGGTGCAGTGGAATCCCAGCATGACAGAGTGCACGGCAAAACTGATGCGGGATGTCATTCGCATCTTCTCTCTTTGAGCGGGCCCGAGTGATGCATTCTTACAGCGAACTTTGCTGTGGCGAGTTGGCTGTGAGATAGGATTAAGAAGACGATGTGAACAAATCGGACTCCAACCATGCAAGTCTGTTTAGACCGTGGCATAGAAGTAAGCGTGCACGACGAAACCTCGTGAAACTGTACGAAGCGTGCTGCATTCTCACGCAGCCGCTAATTCAAAGCACCGACACTGCAGCAAGATCTCACCTGTGTCTGCCTGGCGCTTCTTCATAGGGACGTGGCGCTGTGATCGTAAATGCTCCGCACGGCGCCCTTGCCGTTGGCAATGCTGTCACACGACAAAGCTTGCAAACAATGACTCCTTCAGAGGACTCTTCGAAACCGCTATACTCTTTTACGTAGTCACCGCAACGCTTTCGTTTTCTTCCCATTTTGCTCGCGCGAAATTTCTTTTGACGCGCCACAGAAATGCGTCATGTGAGCATGCGAAGGTTTCCGCGAGCAGGCTTTCCACGCTTGACCCTCACTGTCGTGGCTGTCTGAAACTGTTCTCTCTTTCGCGCACGTGCGAGCAGACCCATCACACACACCCAATACTACGCGTGGCTGCAATCCACTCCATGAAATCTCTTGAAGGGGGGGGGGGGGGGGGCAGCGGGCGGCAAAGCCCGGGGCCCGTATATTCGATGTTGTCCAGGCGCCCTAGCGCCGCTGTCGCCTGGCGCGCCTTAGTGTCGCCAGGGGACCGTATATCAAGATGCCGTCGCGCGCTTCTGGTGAGCCTACATTCGTTGACCTGGGGCCGTATTCTGTAACGCTTCGGTTTTCGAAGGATTCGGTTTGCGTGCAGCGATTGGTCGCCGCCTGGGTGACGCCACCGCCTCAGGGCGCGAACGCATTTTTTGCTGACGTCACGCACATATCAATGACGCGGAAACCGAATTTGTCGTCTGCTACGAAGCGAAGCCGCGCGCGCTGCTTCGGTCTGATCCGAAGCGCGGTGTGCCGTGTGCAGAGCCTGTGCGTGCCGTGTGCACGGGCGAGATCGCGGCACTCGGAGCAAAATGACGGCGTGTGCGGTGCCTGTGGCGCCTGTTATCGTGCTTTTAGCGAGCCTCCGTGATAGACAGCGACAGCCTCGACGTCGACTAGACGCCTTTGAGATGACAGATGAGGGATTCAGGCGACAATAAAGATTCTCAGAGACTGCGCTCCGACTGTGCGAGGAACTTGAGTGTGTATTTTGGCCGCAACGCGAAGTTGGCGTACGACGTCCCACCTACCGGCATAAATGGGTCAACCGAAGTAAACAAAATTCGTTAAGTCACTCACCGCCAGTACAACTCACACGCGTTTCATGATGAAAAACGTAAACCTCATCAATACCATGAACAAATTATTTTTATTTACCAAGAAGCGCTCGTAAATTGCTATATTATTACTCGGTTTGTGACGTTCACTGCCACAAAAAGAAACCTTCGCGCCGATTGGTCTCTGTCCTTTCACTTGTTTTCATTACGTGAACGGACCGCCCCAATGTGACGCCACCGCCAAACCGAATCCTTCGATAACCGAAGCGTTACAGAATACGGCCCCTGTTGACGTCTCTCGCTTCGGGCGCGACAATGCCGTTATTAAATGTGCGATGGGTGCGGTCTCCGAGATCTGTCGACGCGCGGGAAACTTTCAATCGGTCAAACCACAAGTTCTATAAATGAGCGCTTAGAATTTGCCCTTTTGATAAAGAACGAAACCAGATCATATTGTCCCTTGCAATCGGAGTTTATCGGATAAATCCGAACTGTCAAAAGTTTTACCGGCGAATGTTTATCGGATTTTTTCGGATAAAACCGAAAACACGGAGCCCTAGTTACACGCGCCGCGAATTCAAGTGGCAAGGACGGAGCGAATTAGTTCGCTTACTGAGGGTTTGTGGAGGCCAGGATGTTGGCATTCGATCGTAAACGTGTTATTGACAACCATTTGCAACAAGATATTGCAACACGCCCTTGACAAATGTAGTGCACGCGATACGTTCAGAATGGTCATGGTACGGCGTTAGCGCTCGTTTAGATATTTATAAAAATAGTTATCGAAACAGGAAAAAGAATCTGCCGTCACTGAATTTGTATTCTAACGCGAACACAGGACAAGAGAGCAGCGGGCAGCGTTCGCAGCGTGTCTCAATCAGAGCAGCTCAGGCAATCTCTAGCTCGCGCTTCCCGGATGACTGGCGATGTGGCTGCAGCGCCGGGCATTCGTCTTCACTACAATCACCCCCCGTCGGAAAAAAGCCATCCTGGCGACTCATGGTGAACATAGAATCATGGGGTCGTAATACGGCTTCAGGCGTTATACGTGGACGGTTTCACGACCACGACAGCGTTGGTCCGTAGGTGGCGTGACAGGCTCGACAATATAGTTCACAGGCGATGTCTGCGCTACGACACGGTAGGGTCCTTGATATTTAGATACAAGCTTGGATGAGAGGCCAGCAGGAACGGCAGGAACCCAAATCCACACAAGGGAGTCCGGAACAAAGTGACAATGCGGATGATCATCGTCACGTCGAGATTTTTGTTGCCATTGGTCGACGGCTGTAAAGGAACGAGCGAGTTGACGGTATTCCTCGGCGCGGCGGGCAACTTCAGAGGTGGGTGTACATTCGGATGAATCGGGTCTGTACGGAAGAATGGTGTCGAGGGTAGTCGAAGGTTCGCGGCCATACAAGAGGAAGAATGGGGAAACGTTTGTGGTCGCCTGTGTTGCAGTGTTGTAGGCGAACGTGATTAATGGCAGAATGAGGTCCCAATCAGTGTGATCAGAGGCGACGTATTTGGAGAGCATGTAGCCAAGGGTTCGGTTAAATCTTTCCGTCAGACCATTGGTTTGAGGATGGTAGGCGGTGGTGGTGCGATGAACGATGCGACATTCAGTAAGGAGCGCGTTTACGACTTCGGAGAGGAACACACGTCCTCTATCGCTCAAAAGTTCGCGAGGTGCACCGTGAGGGAGAATAAAGTTTTTCAGTAGGAAGGATGCAATATCACGAGCTGTGGCAGCAGGCAGAGCGGCTGTTTCTGCGTATCGCGTCAAGTGGTCGATGGCGACGACTATCCAGCGGTTTCCGGAAGCCGTGCTCGGAAAGGGTCCATACAGGTCAATCCCAATGCGATCGAAGGGCCTGGCAGGACACGAGATTGGCTGGAGTGGACCAGAGACATGCTGAGCAGGAACCTTGCGGCGTTGGCACTGAGGGCACGACCGAATGTACTTGCACACAAAGGTGTACATGCCACGCCAATAAAACCTGGAGCGAAGCCGGGTGTACGTCTTGAAGACACCCGCGTGTGCACACTGCGGGTCAGTGTGGAAGGCAGAACATATTTCACCCCGAAGATGTCGCGGTATGACGAGCAACCACTTGCGGACGTCAGAGACGTAATTCCGGCGATAGAGAAGTCCATCCCGCATTTCGAAGTGCGAAGGTTGACGGCGCAAAGTTCGAGGAGGTGGAGGAACAATCGACGGGTTTGAAAGGAAGCGGATAAGAGCACTAATCCAGGCATCCTTGCGTTGCTCCGAAGCCATGTCGCAGCCTGCTGGGAACGAAAGTACTTGGTCAACGGCAGAGAGGCAGGCATCGCTTTCGGTTGACACGGGCGAACGGGAAAGTGCGTCGGCGTCGGTGTGGCGGCGGCCAGACCTGTAGACAACGCGCACGTCGAAATCTTGCAACCGCAAAGCCCAGCGAGCTAATCTACCTGAGGCGTCCTTCAACGTGGACAGCCAACAAAGGGCATGATGGTCGGTAATTACATCGAAGGGGCGGCCATAGAGGTAGGGTCGAAATTTACCAAGTGCCCATATTATGGCCAAACATTCCTTCTCCGTAACCGAATAATTCATCTCTGCTTTGGTGAGGGTGCGGCTTGCGTATGCAACAACGTACTCGTCGAACCCAGATTTGCGCTAATCGAGCACAGCGCCGAGCCTGGCACCGCTGGCGTCGGTGTGTACACCACACACCGCTGGCGTCGCGGTGTGTACACCACACACCGCTGGCGTCGGTGTGTACTTCGATCGGAGCACTCGGGCCGAAGTGACGCCGTATAGGCGGCGATGTTAATAGACGACGCAACTCTTGGAAGGCATTGTCACAGGCAGGGGACCAGGCGTAATTGTTCAAGTCACTCCGTAGAAGCTGATTCAAGGGAGCGGTGACGGACGCAAAATTCCGAATTAAGCGGCGAAAATAAGAACAGAGGCCAAAGAAGCTTCGAAGTTCTCGTACGGAGGAAGGTTTGGGAAAATCAGCAACTGCACGTAGCTAGGCCGCGTCAGGAAGAATACCGTGTTTAGATACGGCATGGCCAAGGATGGTGAGCTGACTTGCGCCAAAGTGGCATTTCTTAAGGTTGAGCTGAAGGCCGGCGGCAGTTAGGCACTGTAACACTTCCTCCAGCCTACAGAGATGGGTGGGAAAATCGGGCGAAAAAATAACCACATCATCTAAGTAGCACAGGCACGTTTTCCACTTGAGACCACGCAAAAGGTTGTCCATCATACGCTCAAATGTTGTTGGGGCGTTGCAAAGCCCGAAAGGCATGACACGACATTCATATAGGCCATCTGGTGTTACAACGGCCGTTTTAGGTTGGTCTTCAGGTGCCATGGGGACTTGCCAATAGCCGCTACGTAAGTCGATAGAAGAGAAGAACATCGCGCCTTGGAGACAGTCAAGGGCGTCGTCAATTCTCGGAAGAGGGTAAACATCTTTACGAGTTACTTTGTTAAGACGACGGTAATCGACACAGAATCGAATCGATCCGTCCTTCTTCTTAACAAGAACAACGGGAGATGCCCAGGAGCTATCCGAAGGCTGAATGACGCCGCGCTTCAGCATGTCAGCTACTTGGTCATCCATGACACGGTGCTCTGTCGCGGATACACGATAGGGCCTTTGTCGCAGTGGCGCCCTAGTACCCGTGTCGATGCGATGACAAGCAGTTGACGTGCGGCCCAAGGGAACATGCTGGCAGTCGAAAGACGAACGGAACTTGTCGAGAAGGCGTAGAAGCTGGGCGCGTTGGGGAAACGATCAACGTGTCGGCGATGGAGCTATGTAGAACATCGGGCGAAGTCGGCTCCTGCGCGGGGTTACAAGGTCATTCCGGCGGCCTTATGAGTGGCGATGGAACCAGTTGGCATGTCAATGATGGCAGCAGGGTCGACACACTGGACGCGGCCAACGCACTCCCCACAAACCAAAGTGAGAGGACAATCGGTTGGAGACGAGCAGTCTGCTGACGCCGGCATGAACGTCCAAAACATCAAAAGGCAGCGGGGAACATTTGCAACGAGCGAAAATGGCTGATGGCGTAAAAAGTGCGCTGGCATCAGCAACAATGTTGCATGACACTGTGGCTAGGGCAGAAGAGTGCGGTGGAACTGTAACGTCTTTGGCAACAAAAACTTTATCTTCAGATTCACGAGCGTCAAGGAGCGGGGCGTCGCGCAGCGTTTGAAATGCCACCTCAGCACGAGAACAGTCGATGACGGCCTTATTAGCGGAAATAAAGTCCCAGCCCAAAATAAGATCGTGGGAACAAGAACACAGCACCAAAAATTCGACGATGTAGAGGAGGCCGTTGATCACAACACGAGCAGTACACGCAGCTTGCAGGCGTGATGCGGTCTGCGCTGGTAGTACGAAGGGATACGTTTGACAGTGGCGTCATAACTTTCCTGAGCGAAATGCAAAGTGGGGCACTAATAACTGAAACTGCGGCACAAGTGTAAACGAGGGCGAGTGGAGCGACGCCATCCACATATACATTAATAACATTCGTCGGAGAAGGGAGAGGCCTTGGTCTGTTCGTGGGTGACGCAGTTCTCGCCTCTGGAACTGCGGCGATTAGTTTTCCCGTTCCGGCATAGAAGGACGACGACGCATCGGCGAAAGCGAGCGACGTCGGGGCGATGGCAAACGGCGGTCAACAAGAAGGCGGTGGTCCGAGTAAGAAGACATCTGGCCAGGGTTATGAGGCACGGAGGACGACGTGTATGGTGAACCGTATGGTTCGGTGTCGAAGCTACGGTGGTAGGATGTTGGGCGGCGAAGGCAAAATCGTGCAATGTGGCCAGATAGACCACACGCAAAACATATTGGGCGGTTGTCAGGAGTGCGTCATTGTCCACGGCTGTGTGGGTACCGCGGCTGAACGAAGTGAGGGGCTGGACGCAGTGGCACGGCTGATGGGAATGGCGCAAAGGTCTGAGGTGGTGGCCGTGCGAGAGCCTCGGCATAGCTTAGAGGTGCAGTCACCTCGGGAAAAGCAACGGGAGTCGGCACCGGTGGAGTCTCGCGGGCAGAAGGGAGAGCTGCGCAAACTTGCTCTTGGATGACCTGGCGAAGGTTGGCCGGCAAAGGCGAGGGTGGTGACATGGCTGAGGACAGCAGCGAAAGCTGGCGGGCGACCTCAGGATAGGATAGGAATAAACTTTATTTGTCCAGCGGTTAAGGCTGTTGGTGCCCGGGGCTAGGCTGCCAGGGGTCCATCGCTGGAGAAAAATCTTTCGAGATCCTCGGCAATGGCCCTGGCCCGCTGGACGGCCCACTCCTGGTCCTCGGGTGCCTCGCGCACGGACGAACTCTTTATTCTGGCAAAGCAGGGAGTCCATGTCAGGAGCCACGGCCACGCTCGCGAGGCTGTCATCGGACACAGGTGGGCGCCGTGTGAGAAGACGCTGCCTGCAGAGCTCGTCGAAACTCTGGCAAAGCTCAATGACCTGAGAAACTGCGTCAGGGCTTTTTGACAGCAGCATATGAAAGGCATCGTCGGAAATGCCCTTCAGGATGTCAGGTACCTTGTCCACCTCCGCCATCGTCGGGTTGATACGCCGGCAGAGGTCGACGATGTCCTCTATGTAGCTGGTGAACGTTTCACCAGTTTGCTGGGATCGGCTGCGTAGGCGTTGTTCAGCGCGAAGCTTGCGCACGCCAAGGCGGCCGAAAATGTCTGCGATGCTGGTTTTGAAGCGAGCCCACGTGCGGAGATCGGCTTCGTGGTTTCGAAACCACAGCTTGGCGACGCCCGATAGATAGAACATCGCGTTGTTGAGCTTGTGGGTGTCGTCTCATTTGTTAGTGTTGCTGGCGCGTTCATACGATTCCAGCCAATCTTCAACGTCTTTCTCATCGGTGCCACTGAAGATGTCAGGATCCTGCTGACGCTGGGCACCGGCACATACGATGGCTGGAGTAACCGGCGGGGATGTCGGGCTGGGGTCATCAGGCATGACGGACGGCATGCAGAGTTCGGGTGCGTAATTCCAGGTTGGGGGAAACCGCAGCACCTCCACCAGAATCTAATGCGAACACAGGACAAGAGAGCAGCGGGCAGCGTTCGCAGCGTGTCTCAACCAGAGCAGGTCAGACAATCTCTAGCTCGCGCTTCCCGGATGACTGGCGATGTGGCTGCAGCGCCGGGAATTCGTCTTCACTACAGTAATATCCACGAAACACAAAACGTCTTAAAAACTTCTTGGAACGGCTTCAAACGGCTAAAGACGTCTTGTTCTACGAGAAGACGTTAAACGGATGTTCTTGGAAACATTATGTAGCAGGAAGTACGGTTTATCAAATATGCTATTGTGTTTCAGCTGTGGTAACATCCCACCTCTGGCGTCACCAAAGTATACATTGGTTAACGTCTTGAGAGCGTCTAACTCAATAACTTATTTAGATGTTTTTGTCAGAAAATGTGTGACATGCTTGGGCGTGCACAGTGAAAGTGAAAAAGATTTAAAATGCGCGTGCCTGACGCGCAGCGTTACATTCCGTGCGACTTTAACAAGCCATATGCAATCCATTAACGTCGCATCCTATAGCCTTTCGCTCCTTTCCCCCTTTGGGTAAATAAGCAGAAAAATCCTGCGGGGTCATTTTCTTTGATTCCTTTCCGATCGCCGTGTCGACAACGTGTTTGCCGCGCGGCTAGCAAAAATCACCCGTGCCACGGCGGGTGATATGGGTGAGTCTGTCACACGGTGTAAGATATATCTTACACCCTGGTCTGTCAGGACTGTCAAAGTTTGGAAAAGAAAAATAAAACGGCCGGGCGCACACGTGCGCGCTCGTTCACCGTCCTTATCAGAGCCGTGCCTCCCTTTCCCTTTGCGTGAACAAGCGGTGAAGCCGGAATTGCGATACCAGTCGCCGACATCTCTGGCCGCGCGCGACAGATCTGACCGCACCAGGGGGCGCGCTGAAGTTACCAGCGCTAAAGTCCCTATATAAGAAAAGTACCGCCATCTACGCTTTCCTCCGCCGCCTCCTCTCTTAAAGCGCTTGCTTTTTTCTTTACTTTTTGCTTGCTAAAGCAAAGTCGACGGTGGCGCACCTAGAAAGTCCACGTTGAAGCTTTCAGGCCGGGCGCGCGCCGCCGCCGCCGCCGGCGACTGCGGCTGCACAGAGGACTTTCAACATGGCTCTGAGGCGGAAAAAAAGAAAATATAAAGAAGTGAAAAGCGCGCGCTATCATCGTCCAATCGGAGATACGGGAGAGAGAGAAGCGGCGTTTATCAAAGGATCGTTTATCAATACGCACCGTACAGCTTTCTGTTGCTCAGTACGTGCTACATAAATGTGTTTTTCCGAGTGTGAAAGGAGCCCGCGAATACACACAACGTGCCTCGAGCGGCTAGTCGCGTGGCAATTTTGCGTATATTCCTGGGCTATTTCACGCTCGGAAAAACACATTTATGTAGCACGTATTGAGCAACAGCTGTATCGGTAGTTTTTCCTGTCGCTCTACAATTTTCTCATTGACACTTTGATAATTAGGGCAGTACTTCTCGAGTTAGATAATTAATTACGATTAGCTAATTAAATCTCAGTAACGACAAAATTACTGGCGGCTGCTCCACGGCACTGGAAATAATACGCACTAGGTTTGCTTCGCGTAACGCCGTTCTTTTTTTAAATCGTGCTGCGTGATAGCTGGGACACCCTGTATAATGTTAAACATTTGTTAGCCGAAGAAAAGCGGTCACCGGTGAAAGATAACAAAGTGCACGTGTCAGTATATTGTAACGGATGGGTAGTCAATGGCGTCATCTATACGTGGCAGAGGGTACACATCCTTCTTCGTTACTGCGCTTAGGCGTCTGTAGTCCACGCAGAATCGCCACGAATCATCTTTCTTCTTGGCCAATATGGCTGGAGCCGCCCAGTGACTATTGGACTCCTGGATGACGCCTTTCTGTAGCACGTCTGTCACTTGCTCGGCGATCACATTGCGCCCGGCAGGAGAGACGCGGTACGGTTTCTGTCGTATATTGGCGCCGCTGTTCCATTATTGATGCGGTGGTGCACGCGGGAGTGCGGTGGTGACTGCAGACGCTCTTGAGCAAAGTCAAACACTGACGCATAGCGGGCAAGGAGCTCTTGGAGCGCTTGTTGGTGGGAAGAAGGGAGCGATTTATTAATCATGCTCCTAAATTTTGAAGAGTGATCACTGAGTTGCGGGCTTGCGTACATAGAAATAGCAACCACGCGTATGCTCGCAACACTATCTTCTTCAAAGCGTGCTACCTTCAGTCCGGCAGGCAAAACAACTGACTCGGAGGACACATTCACCGTCCAAACGTGAGCACAACCTTCTATGACTTCGATCAGTGGCCGAGGGACAAGTACATTCTTATTTAGAGTGTTGACGTAGTCAGCTTCAATTAATCCACAACAGGAACCATTACGGACGCGCGACGAGGTCACAGGGATGAACATTGCCGTCTGCGCAGGCAAAAGTACATCAGTGGACACGAAAATACTTCCTGACGATCGGATGGAATGTCGTCTAGCGCCGAAGGTCTGGTATAGCTGCTGAGTGAAATTTCACCTGCCTTGCAGTCTAATGTTGCTCCACACTCCCGTAAAAAGTCAATACCAAGAATTATGTCATGCGTGGCGCGTGCTAGTACAATAAATTCGGTTCGAAATGCCTTTCAACCAACGGTTATCACGACGGAACATACCCCCACAGGACGTAACAGTTCACCGCCAACTCCGCGAAACGTGGTACTTCCATCCCAAGCAAACATAACTTTCGGTCGAGGTGATTCTTGAACGCAAGACACATCAGAGACAAAGAAGCACCAGTATCTACTAACGCCACAGTATTAACACCATCGACACAAACACACACTTTGTTCTCTACCATGACGACAGACGGAGGCATTTGAAAAAGTGACCGTCCCGCGACCTCGCCTCCATCGGTCGCACCAGCTAGTTTCCCAG
Organism: Dermacentor silvarum; assembly: GCF_013339745.2. Lineage (NCBI taxonomy): Eukaryota > Metazoa > Arthropoda > Arachnida > Ixodida > Ixodidae > Dermacentor > Dermacentor silvarum. The sequence goes on from NC_051156.1 coordinate 30,807,599, forward strand.
CTGGGGCGGCGTAGGCGAGCAGCGACGTGGAGATGGCGATCGACGTGTCCGAGTCGGCGGTGGAGCCAGGCTGCGGTCGGACACGGGGGAGTCATTCCTTGTCTTGTACGTGTAGTCTCGATATGGCTGGCGGAAAGGGACAAATGGTTGCCAGGATGTAGCTTCCTGCATGCGAGGCGTATATGCGCGATCTCGCGGAGCACGCTGTGGGCGACGGCGGCAATGCCTCGCGATGTGTCCCTGAGCCCCGCAGCTGTAGCACACAGGTGGGCTGTGATTTTCGTTGACGTTGGGTACAAACCTCCAAGGCGCATTGTAGACGGGAGACGACCCACGTCGAGGCTGTCTTTCATGTCGACGTTCAAAACTCGTTGCTTGTGGCTGGATCATGGTGGTCTGGGCATGGGCGTTGTGGGAAACGGGGCGGTCACCGCAGGCAGGTCGCGACCAGGCCGCCGGCGCCTCCAAGTAGCGCTCATCAACGAAGCATTGGTGGCACACACGGTTGGCATCTGGGCCTTGAAAATGAGCTAGTTCATCTCTTATAATTTGCCGTACCAAAGCAGCCAGGTCGTTAGAGGCAGATACGTCCACACTTGCTATGTTGGTCACGTTGTCCAACCGACCAAACTTCGCAAGAATACGGCGTGTTTTCAGAGCATCGAACGTACGACAGTGACGCCTTAAGTCGGACGGGGTGGTGAGGTCTTCCTTTGAGATCAAAAAACTGTACACATCTTCGGCAATTCTTTTGAGTAGGTGTCCGACCTTGTCCTCGTCCGACATGTTTGCGTTCACAATTCCGCAAAGCTTCAGGATTTCTTCAATATAGGTGGTACATGTCTCTCCCGGTAACTGCGCTCGTCGTGAAAGTGTCTGCTCAGCTTTTTTCTTTTTCGAAAGCGAATCGCTAAAGCATTTCATTATCTCTTCGACGAAGCTGCCCCAGGTCGTGAGCGAGCCCTCATTATTGTCGAACCACATGAGGGCAGTTCCCGCAAGGAAAAAGACAACTTTAGAGAGCTGTGCAGCCGTGCTCCATTCATTGTGGCGGCTCACCCTCTCGTAGTGTCTCAACCAGTCCTCGACGCCCTCATTCGCTTTGCCTGAAAATGTGCGTGCTTCTCGATGAGGTGTCCAGTAACCAGCTTGCCTCGGGCGAATGCTTCCTGCCGCGATTTCTTCGCGAACGTCGCCTCCGTCCGAATCGCTCATGTCGACGTCTCCCGGTGGTAGCCAGGCCAACCGTTTGCTGCCTCGAAGGGGTAGTAGAGCTCGGTCGTCCAGCGTGATGTATCACGCACCTCCACCAAATTGTAACGGATGCGATGGATTTATTTACAAGAATGATGGATGGTTAGCGTAGCACAAGGGACAGGACGGTCATCCAAGCCCAACAGGCAGCGACCAGCTCCTCGCGCACACTTCTACACTTCCTCTACTTCGGCTGCGCCATGCAGTGACAATTTATATATATATATATATATATATATATATATATATATATATATATATATAATGGGCTAGTGAGAAAAACATTGCGATTCGCTACCCAGCACCATATCACCATGAGGCTAATTCTCTCGCCGAGCGCAAGATCCGGGACCTCAAAATGTTTATCAAGCTATACCCAGAGTTTAAGGGAGGCTGGAAGAATGCCTTGGAAGCAGCAGTGTTGCACCACAACAGATCCTACACCGCAGGCATAGGGTGCAGCCCGCACTTTGCTGCATTCGGCACTATTCCGTGGTTGCCGGCTGACCGAGAGCTGGGCTTAGTCGACCGGATTAATTTAAAGGAACAGCCAAAGACCCAGCTGCAGCGACAGAAATACCGGATGACTATGAAGATGCACTTTGATCGTCGCCACAAAACAAAGATGCCAGAGATCGACCCTGGATCCATGGTATTCGTGCGAAAAGGATTGGACTCAAAGACTCCATTCACTGGTCCGTACTTCGTTGTTAAAACAGCTAAACAACAAGGACTGTTGAAGACCATCTATTACAATGGACCAAGTGGTAGAATTGAAGAGGCATCTGTTGGAAATGTGCTACCATATTACCATCGTCAGGGAAACGAAAGCCGGCCGGGAGAATACATATATATATATATATATATATATATATATATACATATATGGTGACGTCTCGGTTGGGACGACGTTTATGAGGCCCGGGAGCTCGTCAGCGAACCAGCGCAGCACACAGGCGATGATGATGATCACATATACCGGCGAAGAGGAGGATAGGTAAAAGTGTGAGGATGATGATGATAACATACAGATGAAGATGTGCTTAATAAACGCCCACACTAATTTCCCCCCGACGTGAAAGCGGCCATCCTGGCCAGCCGTCAAGGTGTCGAGGCACGCCGCGTGAAGGGCTTCATGCGGGAGACGCGGACAACCCCTGTATGGCGGCAACGGCGGTCTGTGGGGGCGCCAAGAGGAGTGACGCGATAGTTGACAGGCGAAGTCTATCCAAGGACTATGTACGGCCCGGTGAACCGTAGCTGGAATTTCTCACATAAACCAGGGGTGCGAACAGCAGTCAGGAGCAGGACCTCGTCACCAGGTCGAAAAGATACAACGCGATGGCATTCGTCGTGACTATCTTTCCGGTCTTGTTGTCTGGCCTCTGTGTTCAGGCGAGCAAGCTGGCGACAGTGGTCGAGTCGGGAAATGTAGTCTTCGCACGATGGTAGAGATGTATTAACCTTGGAGTTGAAGAATGAAACGTCCAGAAAGAAAGTAGGGGAGCGTCCATAAACGCCAGTTGTGAGCTGCACGGCCGTGTTATAGGCAAAAGTGACGAATGGTAAAAGAACATCCCAGTTTTTGTGGTCTGTTGCGGCGATCATGTCGGCAAGGGTGCGATGAAACCGCTCAGTCAGGCCATTAGTCTGTGGGTGATAGCTAGAAGCTGTCTTGTGGGCAGTGCCGGAGGCTCGCAGAACTTCGTTTAGCAGTTGGGAAAAGAGCGCCTTTCCACGGTCACTGAGCAGTACAAGAGGAGCACCATGGCGTAGAATAATGGCTTCAAGAACGAAGTGAGCAACTTCCGAAGCAGAGCCAGTAAGCACAAAAGCTGTCTCAGCGTAGCGCGTCAGATGGTCGACGGCAGTCACTATCCATCGATTGCCAGCAGTAGTGACCGGAAGGGGCCCGTAAAGGTCGATCCCAACAACTTCGAACGGGGCTGTGGGGCACGGAAGCGGCTTTAATTGGCCCACAGGAGCAGATGTTGGGAGTTTGCGACGCTGGCAGGGTGAGCAGGAACCGACGTATCTGGCGACGCTAGAAGAAATGCCAGGTCAATAGAAACGACTTCGAATGCGGTCATAGGTATAGTGGTCGCGATATACGACGCCTATAGAACGCCGCCTGTATACGAGCGGCGGGAAGCACGTCAGCACACAACGAACGCAGAGATGTAATCTGTGTTTATTTCGCGCGTCTTGCGCAAAAAACACAGATCTTGCGCTTGTGTGTTGGCGCTGCAATCGGGAGCGCGCTTAGGGCGCGGTCCCTACAAGGCTCCCCCCCATGGAGGACAGGTCGGGGGCAGGAGCCGAGGCGAAAAATTCACCGGGCAGGCGAAGGGGAAGTTTGTCACAAACCCATGAAGTTCGGGCGTTGCGAGCGATTCTCATCTGGACGAAAACCTGCGAGCCGCTGCCATGGGCACCGGCAAAAGTCACGGACGCGGCGCGTGTTCGGTGCGAACGCGGGCAAAACGTGCACGGCGTCGACAATAGTTGCTGGCGCCGCTACATGGGCCCCCGGCTATTGAAGAGGCCCGGTGAAAGCCGGGAGTCGTGGCCGGTGTCGCACCGAGGCCGGCGTCGCACCGAGGCGTTGTCATACGACGGCCAGCATGCTCGTACCGTGGCCGGCGTGCTCGTACCGTGGCCGGCGTACCGTGGCCGGCGTGTTGGACCGTGGCCGGCGCGCTGGACCGTGGCCAGTGAGCGCCGTGGCCTGACGAGTGCCGTGGCCTCGTGAGTGCCGTGGGCTGGTGAGCGCCGTGGCCGAATCACGTGCGTACGTCCGGGTTCTTCGGCCAAAATGGCGGGAGACGCACCTGGACGTTTGAGACTGCTTCCATGTCGATGGCGAGGGAATGGTTCTCGTTGCTCCTCGTTGACTGCGGTTGCTGTTGAGTACCGTCGTCCGCGGACGTGGGACTTGTGTTCGTAGCCATCACGTACGTACGTCCGGGTCACCAAGCTATAGTGGTCGCGATATACGACGCCCATAGAACGACGCCTGTATACGAGCGGCGGGACGCACGTCAGCACACAACGAACGCAGAGATGCAATCTGTGTTTCGCGCGTCTTGCGCAACGCTGTGTTGGCGCTGCAATCGGGAGCGCGCTTAGGGCGTGCCCCTACAATACGTTAGAGTGTACCCCAATCTAGTACACTCTAAATAGGTTTTATGAAACCCAAGGTGGCCAGCTATCAAATCATCGTGAACGGCGTTGACGACACGAAGTCGGAGACAGCGTGGTGGAACTGGCACCCAGAGTTGCCCGTCAGGATGGTAAATACGGCGATACAGCACGCCATCGTTCAGCTCAAAGTGCACGAGCTGGCGACGGAGGCGCGCGTTAGGTGGACGAGAAGCCACAGAGAGGTGATCAATGAAGCGTTGACAGTACGGGTCAGCCAGCTGACGAGAGGCGAGTGGCTGATCATCGTCGAAAGGCAGTTGGTACATTGAGGCCAGGGAGAAAACCGTAACAGTGTCGGTCGAACTGGTGACGTGCGAAGCGATTGCAGAGGCGTCGAGCGGGCCGTAGTGTTATGATCGGCAAGTAATTCGACAGGTCAATGGGGGAAACCAAACCCGCGCACGTTCCCGTGTCGGGGCAATTATCTACATCCCCAAGAGGCGGTTGTGATCTTCCTGGAAGCTGCACCTCTCAAATGTGGGAAACATGCCCAAGCGCCTTTCCCGTGACAAGATATCCCCGGGCAAGCGTCACACCTGTACGACCTGAGCAGACGGAAAAGGCGAGCTACCAAGAAAGAAGACCCGAGGGAGAGGAGGTCGTCAACTTGACCACCCGACAGAGGATTGACACTTCTACAAGTTCCCTTAAGGAGCCATCGGCTACCACAAGACCACGAGGGGTTATTTAAGGCCGTCCTGGCCCCCGTGTTAATCAGAACCGCTCGAGACTCGGATAGAGTCAAAACCATGTACCAATGAAGTGAATACAATCTTTTCTATTTTTCATCATCACGATGCCCGCCTTCATCGCCGTCTCCTGATTCCTGCGGTGACGACCCACCTCACCCGGTCGAGATTATATCAGAAGGAAGCGGGCAGCGAGAAAGAGCGTCGGCGTCTTAGTGTTTCTTTCCGGATTTGTATATGATTTCGAAATCATACTCTTGGAGGCGTAAAATCCGGCGACCCAGGCGTCCAGACAAATTCTTGAGCGTGGAAAGCCAGCATAAGGCGTGGTGGTCCCTAACGATGGTGAAATGACGGCCGTGGAGATAAGGGCGAAACTTCTGTATCGACCAAACAATAGCCAGGCACTCTTGCTCAGTGATCGTATAGTTCTATTCGGAAGCGCTGAGTACACGGCTGGCGTATGCAATGACTCTCTCTCGCGAAGAGTTGTCGCGTTGCAGAAGAACAGCACCTATAGCGCCTTGTAAGCTTTCAAAACTGTGCATGAAGGTCTCGCAGCACAGTTCGCGAATGAGTACGTGCAATACCAAGCATGTCGCGAAGCACCGCACGTGCGACACATGTGTAGTGTACGGTATTCCCTTGAAATGTGGTAGAGATTACATAGGACAAACCGGTGCTGTGTGAATGATCGGATGCGTGAGCATGCGAATCTGATACCTACAGGCACAGGAGCTAATCTTCCGCTACATTGTAAGGAGTGCGGTTGTAATCCCATCTTCAGTGAAGTATCAATCTTGGGGAAGGCTAAGACTCAGCAGGAAAGATAGCTGATTGAAGCCTATCAAATCTATAAACTAGGGCCCGAGAAGTGTGTAAGCGCGCCATCTGTGTTCCTTACCAAGAAATAGATTTTATTTCTTGATCAGTGTAGACGTGTATAGATTAGATGATGACCGTATTTATGTTATATTGTGCCTTGCGCATGTTCAATGCGGACTTGGGGGACGTCGTTTTCATGTATGAAGTTCAGTTGCTAGTCCAGCCACCTTCCTGTCACTTTGTCTATGTCTTCTTCTCGATTTTTTCTACTTCCAAGTTTGCTGGCATTCCAAGTATAACCATGTACCAACTAGCCCAACAAGCCACTCTCATGAGCACCTATACCGTGGCCGCTAGCGTCTGTGTGTAGGAGAGTCGGTGCGGCCTCATCAAAATGGTAAAGCACCGGTGCAGAGGTGAGGGCGTCCTTCAAGCGTGCAAACGCTAATTCGCATTCCTGGGACCACAGAAAGGGCACACCGGAAGCTAGTAGCTTGTGTAATGGAGCTGCGATGGAGGCAAAGTTCTGTATAAAGCGACGGAAATAAGAGGCGAGGCCAAGGAAACTGCGCAAGTCTTTGGGTCTGTCAGGACGAGGAAAACGAAGAACTGCAGCAGTCTTGTCAGGGTCCGGCTGAATGCCATCCCTGCTCACGACATGACCCAGTATCTTAATGGCTTTGCTGGCGAAACAGCATTTCTTGGTGTTCAGCTGAAGACCAGCGCGGGCGAGGCACGTCAGAACTTCATCCAAGCGTTGCAGGTGCTGATTAAATGTCGATGACAAAATGACAATGTCGTCCAGATAACAAAGGCAGGTCTTCCATTTCAGGCCACGCAGCACGGTGTCAATCATGCGCTCAAAAGTCGCGGGCGCGTTGCAGAGCCCGAAAGGCATTATGTTGAACTCGTACAGTCCATCGGGGGTTGCGAACGCCGTTTTTTCTTTATCGTCTTCGTGCATGGGGATTTTCCAGTAACCGGAACGCAGATCGAGGCTGGAAAAGTATTCCGCACCTTGAAGGGAATCAAGGGCGTCGTCAGTGCGGGGCATAGGGTAGACGTATTTTCGAGTTATCTTATTGAGCGCCCGGTAATCGACGCAAAAGCGCACGGAGCCATCTTTTTTGCGGAACAAGACAACAGGAGACGACCAAGAACTAGCCGAGGGGCGAATGACCTTGCGTTCCAGCATGTCGGCGACGTTGTCTTCGATGATTTTCCGCTTGGCTAGAGACACAGAGTATGGGCGGCGCCGCACGATAGATGTGTCGTCTGTCAGAATGCGATGCTCTGCAACGGTTGTTTGGCCCAACGTCGACGAATAGAAATTGAAAGAATTAGCGTGCTTTTTCAACAAAGCCAGCAGCTGTTGTGTCTGCGCGGATTTCAAGTCTGTGCTGATGACTGCTGTAAGGGCGGCGGCCGAAGAAGAATCACCAGAAGATGGGTCCCCAGAAGAGACTGGTGTAAGTGGCAAGACGCAGACAGGCTCTAGATCGGCGACGCATGCAACGGTTGTGCCTTGCGGAAGTAGGATTTTTTCTGGGGTTCCGTTCATGGTAGTGACCAGTGCAGATCCATTGTGGAATCGAACAAATCCCGATGTAAATGCTATGCCTTTAGTAAGGCAACGGGAAGAAGGGAACACCAAGACGTCACCATGGTCAATGTCGTTGGATAGGAGGGTAACAAGTTGGTTTTGTCCTGGGAGTAGTTTCGTATCTTCCGCAGCGGTCAGGTGAAATGACGTGTGGGTTTCTTCGCCAAGCAAGTGTTCGGTGTCAGTAAGGTGTACCACGCGCTGCCCACAACAAATAGCAGCAGACGCAGAAGATAGAAAATCCCATCCCAAAATCAGCTGATGAGAGCACGGGTATAGCACAGCAAACTGTGTGAGATGGAGAATGTCATTAATAAGTACACGCGCAGTACAGAAGGCAGAAGGTCGAATAGAGTTCCCTTCGGCTGCAACCAGCGTGGGGCCTTCGTAAGGCGTCATAACTTTCTTTAGACGGGAACGCAAATGAGCATTCATAATCGACAAAGCGGCACCAGTATCCACTAAAGCATCCACGGGCACTCCTTCGACATACACACGAATCCATATTGGATGGGCACGCTATAGGAATTTCAGTTTTATGTGTGTATGGCAGTTTTTCCTCCGGAAACTGCATCGCTTAGTTTTCCGCTCAAACGGTAGAGGTAAGTGAGGCAGGCCGAAGTGGTGACGATGAGCGGCGGAAGGGCGATGGACAACGGCGTCTGGCTGAACGGTAAGCGCCGCGTGCTTCAGGTGATGCAGGCGGAGATGGAGAGCGGTGCGAAGGTGAAGAGTAACGCCGCCCTTGGTAAGAGTCCCCACTATAAAAATCGCGCTCACACATATCGTAGCCCCGACGCTCGTCTTGCTGGTGCTTGCTGCAAAAATGTGATATGTGGCCGCGATAGCCGCAATAATAGCACGTAGGACGAGACGAACGCCAAGGGGGGTAGTAGGGGATGTTCAGTGTACCGTGTGACAGTGAGGTCAGATGGGCCAATGCCTCCTATAAAGAGAATGCCTGGAACGTCGCTCTTTTTCCCATAGGAGGCGTTGGATGGGCCGATGAAGGCTCTGGCTGTGATGACGGGAAGTGAACCGTGGGCGCACTAGCAACCGACGCGTAAGTTGGTAGCAGCAACAGAGAAGTGACGTGGCCGAGAGGCTTGGCAGCAACTTGCGCGTATGTGGGTAGTGCGGTAGTGGGTAATGCGTGAGAGACAGGAGCTTGTACTGGCACAGCGCAGGTCAAGGACGCCAGTTCTTTCCTGATAACGTCACGCAATGACGCACCAAAAGGTCGGCTGGGACACGTCGAAGGTGAGGGTAACCCCATAAATTGCAACTCTTCGCGTATGAGCGCGCGAATCAGTGTACGTAGATCGCGGTCCACCGTAGAATGGGCACCGTCAATGTGGGGCTGTAGGCGGACAGACTCGAGCTCATCGAGGCTCTGACAAGTGGTGACGACGTCAGCGACGATAGCGGGATTCTTAGTTGCGAGGGCGTTGAAGGCAAAAGTTCCAATGCCTTTTAGAATGTGACGTACCCTGTGCGACTCCGACATTGAAGAATTCACACGTCGGCAGAGTGCAAGGACGTCCTCGATGTATGACTCGCCCAGGTGTTGTTTGCGAGCATCGAGGCTTTTCTTGGCAAGAGTGTCCCGAACGGCCGGTGTGCCGAACACTTCACGAAGCTGGTGCTTGGAGAGAGTCCAGTTGGTCAAGTCGGTCTCGTGGTTAAAGAACCACGTCTTCGCCACCCCAGACAGATAGAAGGAGACATGGCGGAGTTTATTAACATCATCCCAGTGATTGGCGGAACTGACTCGTTCATAATCGTCCAGCCAGTCTTCGACATCCTCTCCGCGAAGACCAGCGAAGAGAGAGGGGTCACGCTGGGGGCTGTTGATGATAAAGGAAGGAGGCACTTGCGATGTCGGATTGGTGGCAATAGGGGCGTCAGGCTGCACGTCCTGCGGCATGCTAGCTGACGGTGGGCGCAAGCGGCGACCTGAACGAAGCTCCAGGAGGTAGACCGGACGGCCAGAGGACGCAGGACCGAAGAGAACACTCCACCACTTGTGAGGTCTCGGTTGGGACGACGTTTATTAGGCCCGGGAGCTCGTCAGCGAACCAGCGCAGCGCACAGGCGATGATGATGATCACATATACAGGCGAAGAGGAGGATAGGTAAAAGTGTGAGGATGATGATGATAACATACAGATGAGGAAGATGTGCGTAATAAACGCCCACAATATATATATTGTCACGAGTCAACGCGGACAAGAGACCACACGTTGAACAAGACGGCGGAACAGCTTAAGGATCACCAGCACAAAGAGATCTTCTTCGTCTTCGAATACCCTGTCCTACTACTCAGAGTCAGTTAATGCACATACTGTCATCGTCGTTTAAACGTCTAGATAGAGTACGCGTCATTTGCTCTCTCTCCAAAAGAGCATCGCCTCGATGCTAGACAATAAAGTTCGCTTGCTGAAAATGAAAGTCGCTCGTACAGTCACTCGATGACGTAGGGCTTCATGCGCACTACGTGCACAAGTTCAGAACGGTGTTGGCGACGCCTTGTGCAGTGAGGGCTATCTGAAACGACCTCGTATGTGACGTCACTTAGCCGACGCAGCACTTTATAGGGTCCGAAATATCGCCTCAGAAGCTTCTCGGATAGTCCCCGTTTTCGTATAGGCGTCCAGACCCATACTCTTTCATCGGTTTCGTAAGTTACAGGCCTATGATGGGCATTATAGCGACCTGCATCGTATGCTTGCTGCTGGTGTATTCGCACGCGTGCGAGCTGCCTGGCTTCTTCTTCACGTTGCGTAAACGCATCGGCATCCGTGTCAATGTCGTCAGGTTCGTGTGGTAGCATGGCGTCGAGCATCGTCCTTACTTCACGTCCGTGTACAAGGCTGAATGGAGTCATCCGTGTGGTTTAGTGTTTAGCCGTATTATAAGCAAACGTGATATAAGGCAGAATCTCGTCCCAATCGTTGTGCTCTATATTCACGTACATGGAAAGCATGTTCCGAGTGTTTTGTTCAGGCGCTCTGTTAGTCCGTTTGTTTGTGGATGGTAGGCTGTTGTCTTTCGGTGACTTGTGCCACTGATCATCAGGACGTTATCTAAAAGCACGGCTGTGAATGCGGTGCCTCGGTCTGTTATGACGATGTCTCAGCACAACATTCTCTATGAAAAATCGGGCCACCTCTGCTGCTGTGCCTCTCTGAATAGCTTTTGTTTCGGCGTAGCGAGTAAGATAGTCAGTTGCTACAATAACCCAGCGGTTACCACTAGTAGAGGTAGAAAGCGGACCCAAGAGGTCCATTCCGATCTGGTCAAATGGCGTTTGCGGTACTTGAACGGGTTGTAGCAAACCGGCTGGTTTCGTTGGAGGTGACTTGCGCCGCTGGCACTCTAGGCAGGTCCGAACGTGATGTTTCACGGCAACGGGCAGTCCTGGCCAGTAATATCTTTGTCGCACTCTGTTCAGTGTCCGCGTATATCCTAGATGCCCAGAAGTGACCTGGTTGTGGCATGCTTCCAGTACTTCACTACGAAGAGCAGTAGGAACGACGAGCAAATAGCTTGATCCGCTCGATGAGAAGTTCATTTTGTATAGAACTTTGTTCCTTAAACAAAACGATGGCAGTCCTCTGGCGAAAGCTTTAGGTGCTGTCCGAGTTCGTCCGTCCAAGAAATTAATCAGGTCAAGCAACTCAGTGTCGTCACGTTGTTGTTGTCCAATGGTAGACGTGTCGAGAAGACCAAGGAATGCTGTTTCCTCTTCATCGGTCGAAGGAGCTGACTCAATGGGTGACCGAGACAGGCAGTCAGCGTCGGTATGCCGTTTCCCTGACTTGTGCAGGACTATCATATCAAACTCTTGCAGTCTCAGGCTCCAACGTGCTAACAGCCCGGAAGGATCTTTCAGATTTGTGAGCCAGCAAAGCGAATGATGGTCGCTGATAACGTCGAAGTGGCGACCGTACAAATAAGGGCGAAATTTTGTAACCGCCCATACCACAGCGAGGCACTCTTTCTAGAGTTGTAGAGTAATTTGCTTCTGCGCGTGACAGAGTTCTGCTTGCATAAGCGATCACTCTTTCTGTGTCCTCCTGGCACTGCACAAGCACAGGTATGAGACCAACATTGCTGGCATCAGTGTGAAGCATTGTCGGAGCTGTCTCGTCAAAGTGGGCAAGTACAGGGGGCGTTTGTAACCGGTTCCGCGAATCATGAAATGCAGGTTGCTGTTCGTCGCCCCATAAAAACGCAACGTCATCTCTCGTGAGGCGAGTTAACGGCGATGCAATGCGAGAAAAGTCTGCAATAAACCGCCGATAATATGCGCAGAGGCCGAGAAAGCGCCTGACAGCCTTTTTAACTGAAGGAACAGGGAACTGTGCGACAGCGGCAATTTTTTTAGGATCCGGACGGACTCCCGCGTGGCTGACGACATGGCCAAGGAACTCTAGCTCCTCAAAGCAAAAGTGGCATTTCTCAGGCTTTAGGGTGAGGCCAGCGGACCGCAGAACTGCTTCGAGCCGTTCAAGGTGCTCTTTAAACTTTGCGGAAAACACTATGACGTCGTCTAGATAGACTAAGCAGGTTTTCCACTTCATCCCCGAAAGCACGGTATCCATAAGCCGTTGAAAAGTAGCAGGTGCAGAGCACAAGCCGAAAGGCAAGACCTTAAATTCGTATAGTCCATCTGGCGTGACAAAAGTGGTTTTCTCACGGTCTCTCGGGTCTACTTCAATTTGCCAATACCCGCTTTTTAAGTCCATTGAAGAGAAATAACGAGCGTTTCGAAGCCTATCAAGTGAATCGACTATGCGGGGAAGCGGATACACGTCTTTTTTGTCACCTGATTTAGCTTTCGATAATCCACACAAAAACGCAGGCTGCCGTCCTTCTTCTTTACCAAAACTACAGGTGATGCCCAGGGGCTCTTGGAAGGCTGAACCACATCGTCTTCAAGCATTTGGTTTACCTGCTGCTGTATCGCTTCACGTTCTTTTGGGGCCACACGATAAGGGTTTTGGTGAATCGGTCTCGCTTCGCCCTCTGTGATTATGCGGTGCTTGGTTAGGGGCGTTCGACCGACTCTTGACGTCGTCGCAAAGCAGTCGTGGAACTCGGCCAGTAGCGCAAGAAGTCGTTCTCGCTCACGTTGCGGTAAAGTAGTGTTTACGTCAAGCACAACTGCTGGGTCTTGCGGATGCGCTTCTTCTAGTACTGAAAAGCACCCACGAACATCAGCGGCATCGACAAAATAGGCGACAGCCGTGCCCTTTGGTAGGTGCCGTCGCTCTGTGCTAAAATTGGTCAACAACAGGTTTGTGCGCCCATCGGAGAGATTTACGATGCCTCGTGCAGCGGCGATACCGTGAGTAAATAACAAGGGGGTTGCTTGGTCTGCAACTCCTCCACAATCAAACGGTACGTCACATGCGACCGAAACAAGGATACATGACCGAGGTGGGACGACCATGTCGTTTTCGATTAGACGACCGGCGTTGCGTTTCGGCTATAAGCAGGGAATTAAATCCGGAGTCCTGTGAAACGTAACCAAGCGGTCCGGGATGTTGATTATGGCGTCGTATTCCCGTAGAAAATCCATGCCTATGATTAAATCTTTACAGCATGTTGCAAGAACGACGAAAGTTGCCACGAAGGACGAACCTCCTATGGTGACTCTCGCCGTACAGGTTCCAGCAGGCGTGAGCAGTTGGCCGCCCGCAGTCCTTATATGAGGTCCGGTCCAGGGAGTTTTTACTTTCTTAGGGCGAACGGCTAGAGCTTGACTCATTATCAAATAATCGGCACCAGTGTCGACTAGCGCTGTCACTTGCAGTCCGTCAACTGAAACAATAATATCGGCGCTCACAATTTCGTCGGTGTTAGAGTTTGTCGGCTTCACCGCGTCCTGCGGCGGGATTATTGGGGTTTTTTTCATCGTCTTGTTGGCCCGCAACCATACCCCCAGAGGTCGCCGCCGTTAGTTTCCCCGGCGTGGACTGGGCGACCTTCTTCCCCGGAGGTCAGCAAAAGTACGTCCACTCGGTGCAGATGAATGAGCAGGGGACGGAGAGCGTGACCGCCGGCCAAAATCGGTCTGGTGGTTGGGCTGAGTTGTCGTTCAGAGTGCGCGTTGCGGGTGCACCTTGAAAAGCAGCGTCGTCACGGCGTAGCATGTGGTCGTCACTGGTGCGTCGACCGTCAGACCAGGATTGATAAGGTCGAAATGAGGCATCGCGGTACCAGCAATGACGGGAGACATGGCCGATGCCTCCGCAGTGATAGCAGAGGGGGCGCCTATTGACAGTGCGCCATACGTCCGTTCTTCGAATTTGCGGCCGCCTCGAAGGCTCGTCTTGTGGCGGTGAGCAAAATGCAGCTGACGGCGGCTGGCGGTAGGACGGTATCGGCACAACGGGCGGTTGTCTCAAAGGTTCCTCTGTTGGTGATGACCACGGTGGCTGATGGTGCGACCGCATGAGCGTCATAGCTGGTTGACGTCGGACAACGTCGGCGTAACTTAGGGGGCGCTGCTCATGAACAGGATCGCCTGCCGAGAATGTGTAACTTAGGGGGCGCTGCTCATGAACAGGATCGCTTGCCGAAAACGCTTGCTTAACTTCATCACGGACGATTTCAGTGACTGATGCCATGTGTGGGCCCACTGCCGGTGTCCAGAGCTTCTGAAGTTCTTCGCGAAGAATCTCCCGAATTAGATCACGGAGGGAGTTCTGACTGGTAACGGTCATTGCGGCGCAGTGGATAGGAGTGCTGGTGGGCAAGCGATCGTACTGCCTGCCTCTTAGATGGAGTGCGCGTTCAATACCAGTGGCTTCCTTTATAAAATCAGCCACGGTACTCGGTGGATTGCGCACAAGTGCGGCAAATAGTTCTTCTTTTACGCCACGTATAAGGTAGCGCAACTTCTTTTCCTCAGGCATGTGAGGGTCAGCTCTACGACACAGGCGGGCCATGTCCTCGGCAAACATTGCCACAGTTTCATTTGGTTTCTGGAAGCGCAACACAATTAGTTCCTGGGCACGATCCCGTCGATCAACACTCGCAAATGTCTCAGTGAGCTGATGTTCGAAATCATTCCATGTGGTGATGTTGGCTTCACGGTTCTCAAACCACGTGCGAGCACTACCGTCAAGGGAGAAATAGGCGTGGGAGAGCTTTTGTTGAACAGTCCACCCATTGACCTTGGCAACACGTTCGTACTGGTCAAGCCAGTCTTCAACGTCTTCATGTGCGCCACCATGAAAGCGATCGGGAACCAGTGGTTGCAGAAGGGTTACCTGGGACGGACTGTGAGTAGAGCTGTCTTCCGGAACTCGTGGAACCTGTGGCGGGCTGGTGGTCGCCATTGACAAAGGTAGACAGGGCTCGGACGAGCGTTCTTGCAGGGGGTTGAGCTCGGGAGCAAGGCCTAGCAACCGCCGACTGAAGCGATGCACAGGAGTTATTGGAGATGGGCTAGATGAACGGCTTCCGGGAGGAGTCTGGATCATCAGGCGGGGTTGTGTACCCAACACCTCCACCAGTGTCGCGAGTCAACGCGAACAATAGACCACACGTTGAACAAGACGGCGGAACAGCTTAAGAATCACCAGCACAAAGACATCTTCGTCTTCGAATACCATGTCCTACTACTCAGAGTCAGTTAATGCACATACTGTCATCGTCGTTTAAACGTTTAGATAGAGTATGCGTCAATATATATACATATTGTGGGCGTTTATTACGCACATCTTCCTAATCTGTATGTTATCATCATCATCCTCACACTTTTACCTATCCTCCTCTTCGCCTGTGTATGTGATCATCATCATCGCCTGTGTGCTGCGCTGGTTCGCTGACGAGCTCCCGGGCCTAATAAACGTCGTCCCAACCGAGACGTCACAAGTGGTGGAGTGTGATCTTCGCTCCTGCGTCCTCTGGCCGTCCGGTCTACCTCCTGGAGCTTCGTTCAGGTCGCCACTTGCGCCCACCGTCAGCTAGCATGCCGCAGGACGTGCAGCCTGGCGCCCCTATTGCCACCATTCCGACATCGCAAGTGCCTCCTGCTGCTCCAAAACAAAACACTGGCGAAAATGATAAACGCATTCAGAAATTGGAAAAGGAAAACGCGCGACTTAGAGAACGGCTCTTAGAAGAAGAAGGCAAACGAAAATCACTAGAGAAGTGTTAGAGGCGCGACTAAATAACAAAATAGAACAGCTGGAAACGCCGCGTCAGACTAAAGAAATAGCCGAAACGAACGCGGCGACAGACATAACCTCGGGATCCGCGCCGTCTCCGACAACTTCAATCGCAAATAACGAGCAGGCAACAACAGTGCAAATCCAAACAATGATAACGGAAAACCTAAAAATATTCATGCACGAAATGATGACGTTAGTCAATCAAAAACTAATGGAATTTCAGCAGCTATGCACGAACGATTTTGAAAAACATAAGGTATCTGTGGCAGAACAACTTAAGGCAGTCACGAAGGCTGTTCCGACCAAAAAACGCGCAATTGCGATTTCAGCGGGTTCGGCAAAAGCTAAAATAAGCCACTGCATAACATAATCTGATAGCTCGGACGCGGAAACGTCACGGGCATAAAACAAGAGTGGGCAACATGGCTAATCAGACTAGGAAACCACAACGAATAACAAATTCAGAACAATTGGAGATCTGTCAATGGAACTGCCGCTCCTTCTCCAGGAAAGCGGCAGCGCTCCGACACTTAATCAAAAACTTCGAAATCCCTCCGGACGTGATATGTCTGCAGGACGTCGGAGCCAAGCCGGCCAAAATGTAGGGATACTACACCCTGAGCGATCCCCAAAATTCGAAGGTCGCCACGCTGGTGAGCAAGTCTATAAACGCTCAATTATTAACACTTCCACAAATTGAGGGAGATACTCATTCCATAGTTATCAGTGTGATGCCGAAGAAACGAAGTAAAGCACACGCAATAATCAGAAACTTGTACAGTCCTCCCAAAAGCAAAGGGGATGATCTACCACAAATTCTCTCGGCAACAAAAGATTTAACGGGCACCAGGGATAAGGCGGTGATAGTGGGGGACTTTAACGCGCCCCATATTGTCACCTGTAGTAGTGGGCATAGGGCAAGCGCAGAGGCACAAGAAGAAAGAAGTGCGCGTGCTAACCGCTAGAGCACTGCACGGGCCTGATTTTTCGGCCCGAGCCCGGCCCGGGCCCGCTTTACGAGGCCCGAGCCCAGCCCGGGCCCGTAATACAAAGCCCGAGCCCGGCCCGGGCCCGGGCGTACATGACCGAGACCAGCCCGGGCCCGACCCGGGCCCGTGTTACTGAGCCCGGGCCCGGCCCGGGCGTTCATTACTAAGCTTAGCTAGGGCCTGCGTGTGCACGACCAGGCCCGGCCTGTAAGAAAAAAAATTCTTTTTTCTCACTTGCAGATTGTGCCGTATCTGTCAGCCTCACCTTCTAGAGGTTTAATAAGCTGCAGTATAAGCAATAAAAGGCCGAAATCTTTGTTTCTCCCACGGGAACATCAGTAATCAGGCCCATTGCCTGTGCTACTATTTTTCTGGTGGTGCGCATGCACTTACCTTGATTTGTACGATATAGTTCTATGATGTCATTTAGCATGCAAATATACAGGGCGTTTCATTTTAGCTGAACCAAATTTTTAAAGATTGCCTGTGGCAGATAGCGCAATTATAATCCTTGATCTAAACTACTCGATGAGGTGGCCATTATTTCCACGAGAAATCAAAACGCCTAATTGAAGAATTAACATTATTATGCTAATTAACGTTTTAAATAATTATTTTATGGCATATCTTTCAATCTACGAATTATAGCCGCCGAGTTCGCAAGGCATATCCACCTGGAACGAATTCTCAGGACTATCACCAGTTTCGAGATAATAATTTTTAAAGTGTCCGACGAAATCAATCGAATCAAATCAATTTATTGTCCAGTTTACATGCTGGACGGTCATTTTGGACTAAAAGCTACATATGTAGCTTGACATATGTAGCTGGGCACGCCATGTAATGCGTAGGATGGATAACCGGTGGACCATTAGGGTTACAGAATGGATAGCTAGAGAAGGAAAGCGCAGTCGAGGTCGGCAGAAAACCAGATGGGATGATGAAGTTAGGAAATTTGCAGGCGCAAGTTGAAAACAGCTAGCGGAAGACAGGGGTAAGTGGAGATCACAGGGAGAGGCCTTCGTCCTGCAGTGGACATGAATAGGCTGATGATGATGATGATGATGATGTAGCTTGACGTGACCCAAAAGACCAGGCAAGGCAATAGTACAGCAAACAGTGTGCACACATGCACAATAATTCAGATATATTTCCAGCTTTCGCTGGAATTCCTCATAGACGAAATAGCTATGAACGGAAAGACAAAGAATATTTGCGTCACGGCGAGTTAGCAGAATTGGAAAAACTTTTAACAGAATGAATTTTAAACAACACTACAATAACAATACTAGCTATACAAAACAACGCAACACCACCTATACAACACAGCATGAGACTGAATTTTACAAGATCAACATTTGCTAAGAAAACGAAACAGGATTTACATTATATACTCAGAACCATACACAAAGGCAGAATAATAATCACCTCAGATACACTACAAGCGACCAAAGTGTCAGCTGAGTTCTTTCTTACTGAAATTACCGCCATTTTTGTATCTGTTCAAAGTGAATGGTAGGTAATGTATTAACGACTGAAGCTTATAGAATGTTCTGAAGTATGGAATGGACCATATCTCAGGATTTCTTGTGTTCGCATTAATGCGACGACGCTCTAAGGATGCTAATTGTTTTATGTAGTTCCAAGCTAATTCTGACATTGATGGCCTAATTGAACATTTAACATAATTACGCGAATTAACTTTTTAATTATTTATGTTACGGCACATCTTTCAATCTACGAATTATAGCCGCTGAGTTCGCAAGGCATATCCACTTCGAACAAATTCTCAGGACTGAACCAGTTTCGATATACTAACTTTCAAAGTGTCCGACGAAATGCATGGGCGTTCCAGTTAACCTTTTGAGGAAAATGCTGCTTTATGCATTGAAGCACAAAAGTAACTGGCCTTAACGCTAAAATAATGCCATAGTATTAAAACTGGTGATAGTGCGATCGCAAAAGCGGTAACATGGAAATGGTTCAGGAGTGGTTCTTTGTATAATTTATTTTTCTTACGCGGAAACAATGTTCGTTTTTGCGGAAAAAAAATTAGCGTAGCTTGCACTGGCGGCGCAATGCTAAATAGACAGCGGAGATGATGGGCACCTAGCTAGTCCTGGCTTCTGGGCTAGGCTAAGCACTACCAAGTCATCCCCAGCATTTCCCGGAATTGATTTATTATTGATTGATTATCTATTAGCTATTGATTGGCTATCTATTGTCTATTGCAAGATATTGGCCACGTATTTGGGATAGGTTAAGCACTACCAACTTATCTGAATTTATTGATTATTGATCAATTATCGATTAGCTATTGATTGGCTGTCGATTGGCTATCGTAAGGTATTGGCCACGTATTTGGGCTAGGCTAAAGTAATCCCCAGCATTTTCGGGAATTTATTGATTATTGATCGATTATCGACTAGCTATTGATTGGCTGTCAATTTCCTATCGATATGCAATTAGTCCCCACCATTCTTAGCTAGACTTAACCAGGCTCAGCTTCGCTAGTTCACAGGTGTATGTGCTATTGCGCTTGGACCCTTTCTGCACTGCTGCCAGGATCGGCCCACATTTTTGTATTCAGCGGACACATTAGACCCGGCTGAAACACCTCCGCTGTTAAAAATGAGAACTTAATCTGTTTTACTATTTTCTCTGATAAGATATAGTCACCTGATAAGATATACAGTCAAGAGAGCGGTGTGGATCTGAGAACAAACGGGGATAACCGATATTCTAGTTGACATTAAGAGGAAAAATTGGAGCTGGGCAGGCCATGTAATGCGTAAGATGGATAACCGATGGACCATTAGAGCTACAGAATGGATACCAAGAGAAAAGAAGCGCAGTCCAGGACGGCAGAAAACTAGGTGGGGTGATGAAGTTAGGAAATTCGCAGGCGCAAATTGGAATCAGCTAGCGCAAGACAGGGTTAATTGGAGATCGCAGGGAGAGGCCTTCGTTCTGCAGTGGACATAAATATAGGCTGATGATGATGATGACAGTCATCTTGCACGTGTCACTTCAGCTTGGCACAGAATACATTGAAACATGCAATGCATAACGGTCGCGTGTGTTCGAAGGCCTAATTAGGCCCTTCAATGAGCGGGCCCGAGTCTGGCCCAGGCCCGTGGCTTCAAGCCCGAGCCCGACCCGGGCCCGCGGCTTCAAGCCCGAGCCCGGCCCGGGCCCGGGATTTAACGCTGCTTTAAGCCCGGGCCCGGCCCGAGCCCGCCTACAAATGCTTCGGACGGCCCGGCCCGGCCCGAGGGCCGGGCCGGGCCCGGGCTTTCGGGCCAGCCCGGGCCCGTGCAGTGCTCTACTAACCGCCCCACCGCTCGATAGTTGCCTCTCGCCGCCGTTCTCGCCAGAGCCCAGCCGCTCTCAATAAACGTCGTCAGCCCCTTTTGAAGACGCGTGGCAAAGTGGTGGAGGTGCGGGGTATTTCTCACTCATGCCACAGACTCTTCCTGGGAGCAGAAGCACCAGCCCTGTGTTAGTCCATACTCCCGTCCATCGGACCAGCCCAAGGATCCGGGCACTACCCCCTAAAGACACCGTAGTGCTTCAGACTACCCCAACCGGTATGGAACGTGCAATGACGAACCGGTATACACTTCAGAACCCGCTGGTGCCGAAGTCGTTCCATGGCGACGTCTTCGAAGACGTCGAAGACTGGATGACCGACTTCGAGCGCGTCGCCGAATACAACGAATGGGACAACGCGACTAAACGTAGGAATGTCTACTTTTGCCTAGAGGACGGCGCGCGTACATGGCTTCAAAACCGTGAGGAGCAACTGACGCCGTGGCGCGAGTTCCGCCGTCATCTACTGGACACTTACGCCAGTCCTGATCGCCGCGAACGAGCCGAACGAGCAATTCAGGTCTGCGTCCAGCTTCCCAACGAAAGCGTTACCGCGTTCGTCGAAGATATGACGCGCCTCTTCAGACGAGCAGACCCTGGAATGACCGAGGACAAGAAGTCGCTTCACCTGATGCGAGGGGTGAAGGAGCAGCTCTTCGCTGGTCTGGTGCGCAATCCTCCGAAGACTGTCGCCGAATTTCTATCCGAGGCGGTCAGTATGGAGGAGATGCTTCAGCAGCGCTCTAACTTTTACGAGCGGCAAGTGAACGCGACTACGGACATGTCCATGGCCATCGGAAGCCACAATGACAACCTTCGAGACCTCATCCGCACCGTTGTGCGCGAAGAGATACTGAAGGTTTACGGCACCCCACAAGCCACGGTGAGCTCCATTGCGAGTGTAATAAGAGATGATGTGCACCAAGCGCTCCGGCCCACCGTTTCTTTTCCTAACACCGCGCCTGCACCTTCTGTACACCACCGTGCGACCTACGCAGAAGTCTTGCGACAGCCTGCTTCGTCCCCGCCGCTGTTTGTTCAGGCCACTCATCCGGTTGCACTCCCACCAGCCCAACCGGTGCCATACATCGAGGAACGACGCACGCCTCCACCGTTTCCCCATGCCGCTTCTCCGGTTGTGCTTCCGCAAGAGCGACCAGTGCGTTACGCCGATGATCGACGCATGTCCCCTCGGAAGTCAGACGTTTGGCGCACTCCGGATCGCCGTCCTCTGTGTTTCCACTGTGGTGAGGCAGATCATTTGTACCGCCAGTGCCCATACCGACGCCTCGGGTTGCGGGGCTTTTCCGCCTATTCGCCGCCACCCCGACTGGGCCAACGACCTCGGGACATTGAGGATTATCTGGCTCAGCAACGCATGCCACCGCCTACCGGGCGGCAGTCACGCTCGCCGTCGCCAAGGCGATTTTCACCATCGCCCCAGCGGTATTCGAACGGACGGTCGCCAAGTCCCCGCCGGGAAAACTAACTACTGCGACCTTTGGGGGCGAGGCTGCTGGCAGTCGACACGCTGAAGACCTCTGATCGACGCTAGTAAACAAGGGTACCGGTCCGACATCAACTGCAGCTGAACGGAATGACCGGCTTTCGCTCGACATACCGGTGGTGATCGACGGTTACGCGGTTAGCGCTTTAGTGGATACCGGAGCGGACTATTCTATATTAAGCGGGAAGATGGCGACGTTTCTGAAGAAAGTAGTTACCCCTTGGCATGGCTCGCAGATTCGTACGGCTGGTGGTCACGTCGTTACTCCACTGGGATCCTGGACGACAAGAGTTCGAATTCGAGGATCGACATTCGTGGCGAGTTGCCTTGTCCTACGCGAATGCTCCCGCGACGTCATTCTTGGAGTTGACTTCCTGCAGGAATACGGCGCTGTTATTGACTTACGGGGAGGTGTAGTCACCTTCTCAGCCGACCAAGCAATCGACACAAACGACGACAAACGACGTGAAGACGCGCTACGTGTTTCCGCCGAAAGTGTTACGCTTCCTCCACGAGCCAGTGTTCTAGTCGAAGTGATGTGCGGTGGAATGCGCGAAGGTGGAGTGGTCGCAGAAAGTAACTTAGCGCATCTACTGACACAAGGTGTTTGTGCGGCCAGGAGTGTGCTACAGCTTCGTGATGGCCGAACTAAGTTGCTAGTCACCAACTTTAGTAACGAGCATCGACACCTCTTCCGCGGTACTTCGATAGCGTTTGCCCAAGAAGTGGAACACGTTGCTGAATGCTTTGCCCCTGAATCAGTGAGGCTGGCTGACAAGTCACTGGGCACCGTCGACATTAATCCCGAGTTATCTAACGACAAACAGGCAGCACTGCACGAGCTCTTGCTTGAATTCAGGGCATGCTTCGCAAGCTCGTCTAAGGTACGCCAGACTTCGGTTACAAGGCACAGGATCATCACATGCGACGACGCACGCCCGATACACCAGCAGCCTTACCGCGTGTCGGAACGCCCAGCGATTCGTACGCAAGTACAAGAGATGCTTGAAGACGGCGTGATTGAACCTTCCAAAAGCTCATGGTCGTCTCCGGTTGTTCTTGTCAAAAAGAAAGACGGAACGCTACGCTTTTGCGTCGACTACCGGAAGCTCAACAACGTAGCTAAAAAGGACGTGTACCCACTGCCACGTATCGACGACTCGTTAGATAGACTGCGGCGTGCCCAGTACTTTTCGTCACTCGATTTGAAAAGTGGATAATGGCAGATCGAGGTAGACGAACGAGATCGCGAGAAAACTGCCTTTGTGACTCCCGATGGCCTTTACGAATTTCGAGTGCTCCCTTTCGGTTTGTGTTCAGCCCCAGCAACTTTCCAGCGAATGATGGATACTGTCCTCGCTGGATTGAAGTGGCAGACTTGCCTTGTGTATCTTGACGACGTAGTTGTCTTTTCTGAAAAATTTGAGCAACATCTTCATCGCCTGCGGCATGTGCTAGAAGCGCTCCGATCGGCTGACCTCACGCTTAAACCAGAGAAGTGCCACTTCGGTTATGAAGAGCTCAAGTTTCTCGGACACGTCGTCGGCGCCAAAGGAGTTCAACCCGATCCCGACAAGCTTGCCGCTGTAGCAGCTTTTCCTCTTCCTGCTGACAAGAAGGCCGTCCGACGCTTCCTGGGCTTGTGTGCGTATTATCGCCGCTTCATCGACAACTTCTCGAAGATTGCGGAACCCCTGACTCGCCTTACCAGGGATGACACGCCATTTGCCTGGACGAATGAGCAACAAGCGGCCTTCGCTGAACTACGCCAACGCATGCAGTCAGCACCTGTCCTGGCACATTTCGACGAAGAGGCTGACACCGAGGTGCATACTGAAGCCAGCAACATCGCCCTTGGCGCAGTACTCGTCCAACGTCAGGACGGCATTGAACGAGTAATAGCCTATGCTAGCCGCTCGCTGTCCCGTGCCGAGGCGAACTACACTACTACAGAAAAAGAGTGTCTCGCGGTCGTCTGGGCGATCACGAAGTTTCGCCCTTATCTCTACGGCCGTCCCTTCGAAGTGGTGACAGACCACCATGCTCTATGTTGGTTGGCGAACATACGCGATCCTTCAGGACGGCTGGCACGGTGGAGCTTGCGGCTACAAGAATTCGACGTCACCCTAGTTTATAAGTGTGGCCGCAAGCACGAAGACGCCGACACGTTGTCGCGTGCTCCCGCCGAATCTTTCAGTCGACAGTCAGAGGACGACGACGGCTTCCTGGGCGCCCTTACTACGTCGGACTTGGTCAAATCGCAGCGTAACGACGCTGAAATTCGACCTCTGATCGACCACTTAGAGGGCCGTGAAACAACCATACCACGCCATCTACGGCGCGTCTTGACTCCCTTCTGTCTACGAGACAATGTGCTGTACAAGAAGAACGCCCGCCCGAATGATCGAGCCTACCTCCTAGTAGTTCCCAAAGACTTGCGGGACGATATTCTTTTCGCTTGCCACGACGAGCCTACATCTGGCCACCTCGGCTCCTCACGAACGCTTGCTAGAGTGCGCGAGATGTATTACTGGCCCGGACTTTCAGCAAGCGTCAAGCAGTATGTGAAAGGCTGCCGTGAATGTCAGCGACGAAAGTCACCACCCCTGAAGACCGCCGGGTTATTGCAACCCATTGAACCACCTCATAAGCCATTCGACATCGTCGGCTTGGACATGTTCTTGGGCCTTTTCCTCTGTCAACCGACGGCAACAAGTGGGTGATTGTCGCCACTGACTATTTAACCCGCTATGCCGAGACAGAGGCGCTCCCACGAGCCACGGCTTCTGAGGTAGCGCAGTTCTTCATGTGTCACATTGTATTGCGCCATGGTGCCCCAGCCACTGTTATCACAGATAGAGGAACGGCGTTGACGGCACAGCTCACGGACGAAATTTTTCAACTAAGCAACACCAGGCATCGAAAGACGACCGCTTACAATCCGCAGTCCAACGGCCTTACGGAGCGACTAAACAAGACGATCACAGACATGATCTCTCTGTACATCGACGTCCAGCACAAAACATGGGATCGTATCCTGCCTTATGTGACCTTCGCGTATAATACCGCCGTACAAGAAACAACGCGCTTCACACCATTTCGCCTTGTCTACGGCCGCGAAGTACGGACGATGCTTCCGTGCAACGACGCCGAGAACCTAACTACTGACGCCGAAGAATTTTCTCAGCGCGCTGAGGAGGCTCGCCAGCTCGCGCGGCTGCAGATCGGTGAGCAGCAACACGCAGATGCACGGCGCGATAACATCCGTCACCGGCAAGTGCGCTACAGTCCCGGCGACCAAGTGCTGGTGTGGACCCCTGATCGCCGCCGTCGCCTTTGTAAAAAGTTGCTCAGCCGGTATTTTGGCCCCTACAAAGTGCTGCGCCGCATTAGTGACGTGAACTATGAAGTCGTTGCAGACAGTGCTGCGCAAACACGGCGCTGACAACCACCTAGTTCTGACGTAGTTCACGTCGTACGCATGAAGCCCTACGTTGCGCGTTAGTTATTTTTACGCGCCCATTTGCACCTAATGCACTTACCTCTCCGTTTCTAGAGAGGTAGAGAATTGTTTCTAGCTACGCTGCTGTAGCTCTCGCTGTGTTCTGTGCGCGAGCATCTTCATTGAACGTGTGTTTTTTTTTGTAGTTGTTTTTTTCCTTTCCCACACCACTTCTTGAGCATCGAGCCGATGCTCTTTCCGAGGAAGGGCGGAAATGTCACCTGTAGTAGTGGGCATAGGGCAAGCGCAGAGGCGCAAGAAGAAAGAAGTGCGCGTGCTAACCACCCCGCTCGATAGTTGCCTCTCGCCGCCGTTTTCGCCAGAGCCCAGCCGCTCTCAATAAACGTCGTCAGCCCCTTTTGAAGACGCGTGGCAATATACTATGGGGATACGCGAAAACATCGCCCAAAGGGTTCCTACTCGAGCGTACCGCAACAGCCTTGTGCTTACGGGCAATCAATCAAATTGGCAAACCGACGCGCACGGGTAACAGCGTCAGCAGAGACACGGCGCCCGACCGTGCATATACAATTAATGTCAGAAACGTACAATGGCTTTCCCTCGACGACAACCTGGGAAGCGATCATGACATAATCAGAATAGCGCTCTCCACACCCA
Source organism: Dermacentor silvarum (assembly GCF_013339745.2). Classification (NCBI taxonomy): domain Eukaryota; kingdom Metazoa; phylum Arthropoda; class Arachnida; order Ixodida; family Ixodidae; genus Dermacentor; species Dermacentor silvarum. The sequence goes on from NC_051156.1 coordinate 30,833,351, forward strand.
ACATACGGAGAACAATAGGAACCACCAAGTTAACCGATTGGCCTCGTTACAGAAAACTCCAGAGGGCACAGGAGGATTCAGATACCGCCCCGACCAACATGCGGGAATGGACTAAATCATAGAGTTATATATTACTATAACTAGAGGGCAATGTGGCGCTGCGATCGTTCAACTATCATGGGAATGATGGGAAGTACAGGCTACGGATTGGTATTCTGTTGACTGGCGAACAAGTCTACAGGTATTTTTTGTCAGTTTTGGTTTCGCTAGTTTTGCTCCAAGCGCAGTTGCTACAATCCGTAGAACACAAACTTACTTGTGGTAGGAAAGGTTGCTGCTTCCTGGCTGTAGTCTGCTGTCGCAAAACGGGTAAGCGCAAAGCCACGACATAACAGTTGCTGGCGCGCACTTCAGAAGAAGCGGTACGTCACCATAAAATATAGTGAAGCATGCTCGTAAGAGGCCACAAGCGTCCAAGATAGCACTGCAGCAGATGTGTTTAAAAGTACTCGAAGACGTTCATCAATCGTGACAGCCGATGCTGCCTTTCGAAAGAGCGAGAGAGTTCGCAAGTGCGTCTGCGCAGACGCAAGTGCGTCTGCGAGAAAAGTTCCCTTTCCCCGCGTTCGCAGCGAGCAGGCGTCGTAGCAGACGACACTTTTAACATTTCTCTCAAAGGCGCAACACTTTTCTCATAATACAAAATTTTTATTCCCACCAATATTTGATGAGTATTTTTTATATAAGCACATGCACGGTTGCTATTGCTGTTGTGAAAGTAAATAAATAATTATTCAATGGCGCTAAATCAGGCAGAACGATGCCTACCCTGGTGGTAAACCATGCTTCAATCTCAAAGTCATACAAACTTTATTCAATGTATTATGCATTATATGAAACACAACATAAATGAAATTAATTTTTGCACGAAAATGTTTTAATACAGCTTCGTTTACTGCGCCGCATGCAAACGCCACCAGTTTCAAGACAGAAGTCAATCCGAAGCCTGTACTTCCCATCATTCCCATGTAGGTTGAGGCGACGTTCAGGAGAACCCCCGTAGACACTAGCGCCACTTTTCCCTCTAGGTTTTTTATTTAGAAACTCTATGGACTAAATTCCTTCAACAAGTGCACGGGGACACCACCAAAGTCATAGAGCGCACAGCGGAGGCGCCGGTGATAGACTCTCACCTAGTCAGCCTATGGGAAGAGAGGCGGAAACTCGTGAAGAGGTGGAAAAGACAGCGCCTAAACAAACACCTAAGACAACGCATCACTCTATTGGCAGAGCAAGCCCAAGGCCACGCCAACGAGCTAGCTAAAAACGAGTGGGCGACGTTCTGCGGAAACCTATCAGGGACACTGGGAACGACCAGTACGTGGCGAATACTCCGCAGTATGCTAGACCCAATGAGCACACGTGCTGAGAATAACAAGAAGCTCCAAATTATAGCAGACAATGTCGAGGGTACAGACCAAGAACTAGTCGACGTCCTTCATAAAAAATACATAGGACCCTCAAACGCGGCGGGATCACCCTACACGGCGAGACCACACACGGGAGAGGCCAACCCTAAATTAGACGAAGAAATAACGTACGCGTAGGTGTAAGAAGCGGCGCAAGCCGCAGTTAAAAAGTCGGCACCGGGCCCAGACACGATCACAAATTCAATGATTGAAACATGGATTCGGTGGCTCTAGCGAACATAACAGACTTTCAATAGCGAGTATTGGGCAGAGGGAGATTTGCCCCAAGAATGGAAATTGGCTAAAATAATCATGATCCCCAAACCGAAAAAGAATCCCTCGGTCGATACCCAAATACTCGAGGAACTCGGCGCAAATACTCGAGGAACTCGAACGCTCGGGTTGTGGTGAGCGCACCTACAATTACATAAGGGCGTTTCTTTCCAACCGCGAGCATCAGTATTGGCCAAATCACATCGGAGATATTTAAAATGCCGAGCAAAGAAACCCCTCAAGGAGCGATAATATCTCCTCTGCTCTTCAACATGGCGATGTGTTGCCTCGCGCGCGATCTCGATCGGATACCCGACCTAGGTTACACGCTTTACGCTGACGATATGACGCTGTGGGCGAGCAGAGGTTCCCTAGGGGATAAAGAATACACGCTCCAAACCGCGGTATTAGCGGTGGAGAAATTTTCCCGAACGGGCGGGCTGAAGTGCGCGCCCGAAAAATACGAGGTCATCCGGATACACGCGAAAGGCTACAAATCCAGAGGGTCGATTAACATTGTGGTTGAGGGCCAAATGGTCCGAGAAGTACCTACGACGCGAGTCCTGGGTTTGTGGCTTCAGAGCGACGGGAGACGACAGACGTACAGACGCTCAGAGACGCACAGACGCTCAAAGCCATCAAATCCGCAACCCACAACATAGCCCAAATGATACGTCGAGTGACGTATAGAAAGGCGGGAATGCGAGAAATCGATACCCTAAGGCTCGTACAGGCCTTAGTGATTAGTCGAATCACATATGGCTTGCCCTACCAAATCCTGAACAGGGAAGAGGAGAGGCAGGCCAACACGATAATTCGAACAGCTTTCAAGGCGGCTCTGGGCCTGCCTAAATCTATCTCCACGGAGCGCATGCTAGCTTTGGGAGTACACAATACTTTCGATGAACTGAGGCAGGCCACTCTGATGCGACAGAGGGAGCGCCTCAGCTTCACAAAAACTGGTAGGGCAATATTGGCACGACTTAATATCCCAGCATACCCGATTTATCTCACCGAAGAGGCCGTACATCTCCCTCCTTCGGTGAGATCCAAAATTACAGTAGCTCCAATTCCCAAGAATATGCATGCCGAGTACAACAAGGAAAGGCGCGAAGCACGCGCACAACATATTCAATCGATGTACTCCAATAACGCTAGGTACAATACGTACTACACGGACGCAGCTGCGTATGCAGAGGCTACCGGGCAGCGCTACCAAAGGAGGTACGCCCTGGCAGTCGTGAACGCGATCAGCCAGCAGCAAATTACCGCGTCGGCCACGGCGGGCTCCTCCACCTCGGCCGAAATGTTAGCAGTGGCGATCGCGCTCGCTCACGCGGAGCGTTCGGAAAGGGACTCGGTCGTGGTCACTGACTCCCGGGAGACATGTTGCATGTATCTTAAGGGGCACGTGACTGCGGCTAGCCTCGCGATAATCCCCAAATCGTTCAACCACCGCCATCGCCTACTCTGATGCCCGGGACATGCGGGGGTACAGGGGAACGAACAGGCTAACGCTTTAGCTCGAGCGTCTACTAACCGAGCGATGGCGTCCTCTTCGAACCCCAACCCCTCACACTATCCCTCACAAAATCCCATCAATTTAAATGTCAAAGACATCCTTGCTCATCAGCCCGGAGTCCGCAGAAAATACCCGCCGCTTCACCCACAACTCAGCGGGGAAGAGGCCGCCGATTGGCGCAAAATACCAGACCGGGGTATTCCCCCATCTAAAACTGCTAAATGCCATGTATCCCACCCGCTATAGGGCCACGTGCCCTTGGTGCGGTGGCATACCTACACTAATACATGTGACCTGGGAGTGTACTAAGCACCCTCATAGGCCAACTAATAATATCTCAATGGAGCAGTGGGAAGCAAAGCTCGCCCGTTCCGACTTGGCAGGACAATGGTCCTTAATTAGCCAGGTCAGGCAGGCGGCAGAGGCCAGTGGGGCCCTGGACTGAGGGGCTCCGACCACCGCTATACTTAAAATATTTTCTAGCCAAATAAAGTTTCTATATATATGCTATACACGAAGTTACTCGGAGCTAGAACGCGAACGCTTAAAGCGCACGGCATTGCTATGCGTGCATTCGCTCTGCGAAAGGTCGCCTGCTACGCTCAAGCGATGTAGGCGGCGCCACGGTCGAGAAAGGAGCGCGCAAGAGAGGAGAAACGAGGAGAAGGGAAGGCGGAGGAGGAGAGTGTCGCTAATTTTTATATAGAGGGGTAAGCTAGTAAAGGAGGTACGGAAAACGAAGACGGACAAGCTGACTGTCTTCTTTGCAGCAAAAACCCGATACTCGACTGCCCGTTTAGAGCCATTCTGACGGAGAAGGGAACCTGGCAGCAGTCGGTAGGCCTTTACTTGCAACGCTGGCTAAAAACACTCGTTGTAGCTGATCCGTTTTCGGCCACTTCTTCGAACTGTGTGGTGAACTTTCTGCGTGAAAAACAGCCCTTTACTAACACGGCGTTCTCCTTAGACGTAGAGGACCTGTTCTATTCAGTGCCACATGCTGATTTGTTTGTAGCTGTGCGGGAGCTCATCGAAGAAAACGGGGCAGTTCCATTCCAGTACACCTGTGGTGTACCTATTGATTCCTTCCTGGAACTTCTAGCCATGTACCTATGGTCGACGATTGTTGAATTTCAGGATGAATTGTTTGTGCAAAAGAATGGTATATGCATAATGGTCGACGATTGTTGAATTTCAGGATGAATTGTTTGTGCAAAAGAATGGTATATGCATAGGGTCCAGTGCGGCACCCGTCCCATGTCACATTTTTCTTGCAAAATTTGACAATGCTTTGAGCATCTCTTTAAATGACGATAGGGTAGTCAAGGTCTTCAGGTATGTTGATGATTTTTTGATCTTGTTAAACCTGAAGGACCCTTCGGAACTAGAGTCGGTTTCAAGCGATATGTTTAGCTCATTCAGAGCATGCACGAAGGCTCTGAATTTTACGAAGGAACTGGCATCAGACAATGCTATTAGGTTTTTAGACTTAAAACTAACCTTCTCTGACAATGGTCACGCCTGCTGGATGTATGCGCCTCATACCCAGAAACAGCTTCTACCATTCGAGTCGTCGCACTCTAAACTAGTGAAGCGTGGCATAGCTACCCTCTGCATCAACAATGCCCTCAATAGAAGCTGCCATCATTCAATGGAGAAAAGTTTTCATCAGCAGATTAAGCGTCTACAGGTGGCTGGCTTTCCTGACACTGTTCTCAAGGCAGTAGCCGAGACAAAACTGAAAAAGTTGAAAAAAGAAACAGAAGGCAGAGCACACAACACTGCCTGTGATGACCGTAAGCGAATGGAAATCATGCCGTATGTCCACAAGGTTTCCCACAATGTGAAAAAAGTTGCCACAAGGCACGGCGTTCGTGTCGTGTTTTCGGCGCCATGGAAGATGTCAAGTCTATGCGCTAGGATTGAAAATCGTGAACCTAGGAGTGCCTGCAGTACCAGCCGAAACTTCACAACTTGCATCAAAAATGTTGTTTATCGCATACCGTTGAAGTGTGGTCGCGCGTATATATGCCAGATGGGGCGTTGTATTAATATCCACTTAAAAGAACACGAAACGTCCGTCACGTCAGGAGGAGGAGCAAACCTGCCTTCTCATTGCCGAGTGTGCGGCTGCTCGCCTGTTTTGGAAGACACACAAATTATATAGGCAGGGGAACCACACGTTACGAACGAGAACTGATTGAAGCGTACCATATCCGAAAACATCACAATCAATGTGTTCGTGTGCCCTCGTTATCGCTGTCAAATAAAGAGATGGCTTATTTAGAAAAATGTGGGTACTAGGTGTCATTTAGTGTTTTTTCTTTGATTGACACGTGGTATGTACGACGCATGCATGCTCTGGCTTCCCTGCGAACTTCTGTGTGGTTTTTTGCTAGTCCCAGCATGTGTCCGTCTACTTCTCTCCTGGTGTTTGCGTCCTGAAGGCTGGCTTCCATCGTTTCTACATGTAAAGGGGCTTTAGAAAATTCCAATCTCATCCTCCTTCCATGCCTGCCAGTCGCGATGCCGTGGGTGCCGCCCCTTTCGTTAGCACGGAGAAAGGAAACTCCGGAAACGTGCTCAAGTAGCGCGTCATGCAGCTCTGAAATGCACAATGCTTGCAGCGTTAGCTCGGGATACATAGGAATAGTGAAATTGATATTCTCGGCAATCGCTACACCGATTTCGATGACGTTTGTTGCATTTAAAAAATAAAGCGTAAAACAAAGTATTTGCGGGAAGCAGATGTTGATTTAAGGCCGTCACTGTTTACTGAAAGTCTACAAAATTGCAAAGTATCAAATTTACAAATCTGCGACATAGCAATACTAAACGATAGCTCAATTTTGTAAGTGCACCTAATAACACATCTAAAGCAGACAAAATAGATTCAGTATATGCAGCCCTGAAAGATACCGCTAATTATCCAATGGGATTTTTTTTTGCAAAGCCCTTGTAAACGCTGTGATAAGTTTATGTGGACTGCAAACTAATTTGTATAGCAAATTTGCCTGCTTTAAGTGCTCCAATCTAGGTAGACGCTTGCATATTAAGCCCCCCCACCATGCATCGGCTGTACTGAGCTGCTGACCAATCGTGCTCTGCCCTGGTAACTGCAATATCGGTCTTGGTGCAGAGTTACGAGTTTGTTAACCCTGTAATGCCCTACGTATCATATATATTAAGTTTTGATGCCTCAAAATGCTGATTGAAGAGTGGGAAACCCAATACAAAGCCCATAGTTGCATTTTTAATATGCTGGAGTGAAGTTTCAGCTGTGGACAGTATAACAAACGATTTGCTGATTAATTAATTCGGACGTTAGTTAAGTTGCAAATGAACACACACTTGGCAGCAGCGAGGGCAGCGAAAGTTCGTTCCTCACACGCCTGCTTTCGTTTATTGCAGTTGACGGCGCGCTGGCAAAATCGACGCATTGACACGTGGTCTACTGACTGTACCGCCACGCACTGCTGACTGCACCACACGTATCCAGAGGCAAATCGACGTATCGACACGTGTCAAGGCACGAGCACTGCCTGACGAAGCAAGGACACTACCGACGCGGGGCACCGCCAGGGGGAATCTTCCTATAAAACCTGCTGCACTGGAGCCCTGCACTTCACTTGGCAGCAGCGAGGGCAGCGGAAGTTCGTTCCTCACACGCCTGCTTTCGTTTATTGCAGTTGACGGTGCACTGGCAAAATTGACGCATTGACACGTGGTCTACTGACTGTACCGCCACGCACTGCTGACTGCACCACACGTATCCAGAGGCAAATCGACGTATCGACACGTGTCAAGGCACGAGCACTGCCTGACGAAGCAAGGACACTACCGACGCGGGGCACCGCCAGGGGGAATCTTCCTATAAAACCTGCTGCACTGGAGCCCTGCACTTCACTTGGCAGCAGCGAGGGCAGCGAAAGTTCGTTCCTCACACGCCTGCTTTCGTTTATTGCAGGTTAGCAATCATTTTCTTACTACACAAGTATCTTTCAAATTGCTGCCTCTCTGCTGCCAAAGTGATAATTTGGTGTTGTGAATATGAGTGAATTAGCAAAGTTTCGAGAAGAGATGAGAAAGGAAATGCTCGAATTCAAATCTGCAATTGAGAGAGAACTACGGAAGGAAATAAGAGACCTAAAAAGCAGTGTGAGCTTTTTGAATGAAGAAGTCGAAAAATTAAAGGGAGAAAACATTGATCTTACGAGGGACAACAAGTCTCTAAGGAGCATCAATGAAAAGCTAACAACTGAGTGCGAAGCTTTGAGAAAACAAATGTCTCATCAGGATCAGAGGATCACTGCCTCTGAACAATACTCTCGAAAATGTAACCTTGAGATTAAGGGAATACCCAAACTTGCTAATGAGGACCTTCCTAGTACCCTTCACGAGATTGGCGCACTGTTAAATGTTCCCATCTTGAAAGATGATGTTGAAAAATGTCACCGCGTACCTGCAAAAAATGCCACTTCCATACCGAACATAGTAGTGCAATTCAAGAGCCGCTCCAAACGCGATTCGGTGCTTCAAAAAGCAAAGAAAACGCGCATCTCGACACAGGATCTTGGCCACTCCTCTAACACGCCTGTGTTCATCAATGAACACTTATGCCCAGTTTTAAAGCAACTTCTTGGCATGGCAATAGCTAAAAAGAAAACAACAAACTGGAAGTTTGTGTGGACGAATGATGGGCGTATTCTTGCACGGAAAGATGAAAACTCGCATGTTCTGCACATTCGTGAAGCATGTGACATTGAAAAGATTGCTTAGAATCGCTATGCGCTGTTGTGGTGCATCTTTTCTTTCGCAATGGCGATATCATCTCGTGACGTCAATAATCTTGTAGCAAGGCGCTTTCGCGACAAACTGTGCTGCTTTCATTTAAACATTCGTTCAGCACGACACAAAGAAGATGAACTATCTGCTTTTCTTAATACCTTTTCTTTTACTTTTGACATTATAATGATCACGGAGACTTGGTATACTCTAGAAGACCAGGTTTACAGGCAAGATAATTATAACACTTACTTCCTCAATCGTACAAAGAAAAAAGGTGGTGGCCTCGCCGTGTTAATAAAGAACGGCATAGACTCTCAGATAGTACCAGAATTTTCTTTTATTAATTCTGACATTGAATGCTTAACTCTAAAGTCACGAAATTACGTTTACTCTGTCATATACAGACCACCTGATTCATCTGTAAATAATTTCACTAGTGTTCTTGAAAAATTATTCAATTACGTAAATGACAACAACTTAAGATTAATTCTTGGTGGTGACATTAACATCAACATACTGGAGTCTTCTCCCCTCGTAATTGAGTTTATGGCTACGGTTGTGTCAAATGGTTACGAGATAGTAACAGATACCCCCACACGTATCACACCAAATTCGGCAACTTTAATTGATGTTTTTATTACCAACATAAACAAAGATAACGTAGAGTCAGGTGTATTGTGTTGCGATATGAGCGACCACCTAGCACTTTATTTTATTACAGATAGTGATACCAAAAAGCCCACGGAGTTACCGACTAGAACAGTCCAAGATATCACGCCTCTTACCTTAGCTGCTTTTAGCACAAGTCTTTCCCAAACAGATTGGAGTACAGTCTACCTTTCATTAACTGCAGATTTAGCCTACGAGACATTCATAGCTATCCTTAAACAAATTTATCTTAAGCATTTTAAAGAAAAGGTTGTAAAAAAATGCCGTAAAAATCGAAAACTATGGATAAATAATGAATGTTAAAAAATGATCAAAAAGAAAACGAAACTTTTTAGAAGGTTTTTAAAAACTAGAGACCTGTCAGACCTAAAAACATTTAAAGAATTCCGCAACAAAGTAAATGCGTTTATTAGGAAAGAAAAACGAGATTATTTAAGTCAACAATTTAATCCAGACTGCTGCAATGAGAGTGCAAACATCTGGAGGAAGCTTAATACGTTACTTCACAGGACACCTATTTGCTCAGGAATTACTGAAATAAAAATACATGGCCAGATTGTTAAAGATCTAGAGCTTGCCGAAAAATTTAACCACTTTCTCATAAACGTTGTAAAGCCAACGAAAAAATTACAGCCAACGCGAACTCGTGCAGAGACGACAGAAACGAACAGCATCTTTTTAGGACCAACCGACGATCAAGAAATAGCCTTAACGTTCTCTGCACTAAAGAACACCAGCGCGCGTGACATAGACGGCTTTCAGATATCTCCGATCAAGCATGTAATCCATATTATAGCTCCTGTGCTCACTCACATTTATAACCTGTGTTTATCGACAGGCTGTTTTCCAAAACAAATGCAAACGTCTGTTGTCACTGTGCTATATAAAAAAGGAGACAGAAATGACTTTACGAACTACCGACCTATTTCTATATTACCGATATTTTCAAAAGGCTTTGAAAAAATTATTTTTAAGAGAGTCATAAACTTTTGCACCAAATTTCACATAATAACAAAATCACAGTATGGTTTCATGAAAGGCAGGTCGACTGAGACTGCTTTACTAGCCCAAAAAGAAATAATTCTAAAATCTTTTGAAGGTAAGGAACTCTGCATTGGAATCTTTGTAGATTTTTCCAAGGCCTTTGATCGTCTCTGTCATTACACTTTAATTGAAAAACTAGAAATGTATGGTATTCGCGGCATCCCACTTTCACTCTTGAAATCATACCTCAAGTGCCGATCGCAATGTGTAAAAATTAACAATTACTTCTCTTCTCTTCAGCCGATAACCACTGGGGTACCACAGGGTAGTATTTTAGGGCCGCTGCTTTTTAACCTGTACATCAACGATATTGTAAAAATTAGTGATAAACCTAAATATATAATCTATGCCGATGACACTACCATTTTCTTCACTGGTAATGATATGGGTGCATTGACTACACTTATCAACACTACATTAGAGAGCCTAAATGCATGGAGTGAGCAAAATTCATTAGTCATTAACGCATCCAAAACAAAAGCTGTAATTTTTCACTCGCGGATGCAGATTACTTCTCCAGGTGATGCCTTACGCTTAGGTAGTGCAACGATTGAAATTGTAGAGACGGTTAAAACTTTAGGAGTGTTTTTTAATTGTAGAATGTCATGGGAACCACAAATTAGTAAGTTAATAACTAATATTTCCAAATGTGTAGGTATACTTGCACGACTGCGTTCCTTGCTTCCAGTTTCCGTTAAGATAACACTTTATAACAGCTTGTTTTTATCGCATGTCAGTTATTGTTTTCTGGTATGGGGAAGCACAACAGCAACGAACATTAATAGACTATACAAACTACAGAAAAAAGCGATTAGGCACATTGCTAATGATGACTATTATGCGCACACGGGTGAATTATTTAAACGGTTTAACATTCTTCCAATTCATCAGCTTTACGAGTATTACCTAGCAATAAGATATAAAAAATCCCTGCTGAATAGCAATCGCGCTTTTTTGGATATTTTTCAACTAGAACCATACATTATCCCATACCCTATTCGTCACCAACAACACTGGATCATTCCATTCTGCAGAACACACCTCGGCCGACAAATGCTTCGCTTCACTGTTCCTGTTTTATTAAACAAATTAATTCAAAAAAGAATAAAAATTGAAGAATGTGGCGCACGTGCTATTAGAGAAGCACTTTTATCATGAAATCAACGCAATATTATTTATCACTAATAAAACTTTCAGCGTATATTGTAATTTGTCTTCATGTATTGTACTGTGTAATTTAACCGTAAAGGAATCTATGTATCTATATTTTCAGTTCGTGATGAATCTATGTGTATTACAAGTTGTAAAATATTAACCCTTTCTTGCTATGAATGAATTTTTGTTCGTATGTCCTCAATGCTTTCCATGTATCAGGGAGGCTCGGGTTCCCCTCAAGTGACTAATGTCACTTTTATCCCGAGCCTGCCCTCATCCTTGAGATGAAAATAAACTGATTTGATTTGATTTGATTTTTTGTTCTACTAATGTACTCTTCATGGCCACAAATTAATGTCAACAATTTGTTGAAATTTTCTTTGATGTGAAACCATGTTTGGGCATTAGAGGGTTAAGTTCGCGCTTCTATTTATTGTGAAAAATATTCGAAGTAAATAAACAAAGCAAGGTCATTCAAAAGATTTCAGATACGTGAAAAATAAACTTTGCAGTATTAAAATTTCAGGCAACGGTTACTATAATATGTGGTGCACTTCTAAAATCGCCGTGCTCTTGTTGCAAATCATTAGGCAAAACGAATACGTCTAGATGAAATGCCATGATATGCTGCCCCCCCCCCCCCCCAAGTGTGTATGAATACTTACAGCGCCAATTTTAGCTGTAGCTTTTGAGCGTATACATAGGTATTTAATTTGAAAGAGCGATGGAGTGAACGATTCAGTCTCACAACTTCGAAGTTCACGACGCTGAAAAGCGTAATAAATTTGGAATTGATCAACTTGCGATACCATAGTTTTTTTCCTACTTGATTGAACAGTTGACAGCACAATTGTGATGCAGCTCAATGTACAGATTTCGGTAGAAGCTTCTGGGGGTCTTCCCCAACCCGTAGCGCGTATAATCGCAGCTACGTAGGGCTCGGGCGAATAAAGCAACAAGCGAGTCAACTCAACAACGTTTATTGCTGTGGGCAATAAAACACACTTGCAGAGGGAAGTCCGCTCTGTATAATAAGTAATAAAATAGGCTTGCCTCGTCGCGTGTGGTAATCACGCAAACGAGGTCACTCACGGGTTTCAGCAGGTATATCCGTAAGAGGGGCTATACTAGTTCCGGTACAAATAAACTAGGAAGGCCCACTAAGCTTCATAAAAAAAAGTCACTCCCTCACCAGAACAGGAATTGGCCTCCCTGGTGCAGTATTCGGCCACTACCTCCCTCATGAGTCCGGCAATTAACTCATGGCCCTCAGTCCCCAGTGACTGCGGAGCACCTGACCAAGGCGGCGGTCAGACCTGCTACGCTGCACAGGGTGCTAAGAATCACTGGGTCCGGACAGGCCGCCAATGTAAACTGAACCTTGCAACGCTCAACACGCGCACCCTATCGAGTGAGGCTAGCTTAGCAGGACTATTTGAAGATTTGTCAGGCATTGCCTGGGATATTATTGGCCTTAGTGAGGTTAGAACTGGTGAGGCTTACACAGTTCTGACTAACGGCCACGTCCTCTGCTACAGAGGTCTTCCAGATAAGAGAGAATCCGGGGTAGGATTTCTAGTCCATAACAACATAGCGGGCAACATTGATGAATTCTACAGCATTAATGAGAGGGTAGCAGTCGTTGTAATAAAGCTGAATAGGAGGTACAAAATGAAGGAAGTACAAGCCTACGCCCCAACCTCTAGTCACGATGATGAAGAAATAGAACAGTTCTATGAAGATGTTGAATTAGCAATGAGAAAGGTGCAAGCTCAGTATGCTGTAGTCATGGGCGACTTCAATGCAAAAGTGGGGAAAAAGCAGGTTGGTGAGCAAGCAATTGGCAACTACGGCATTGATTCTAGGAATGCAAGAGGAGAGATGTTAGTAGAATTCGCGGAAAGGAATAGGCTCCGAATAATGAATAGCTTCTTCAGGAAGCGCAGCAACAGGAAGTGGACCTGGAAAAGCCCTAATGGAGAAACAAGGAATGAAATAGATTTCATACTCTCTGCCAATCCAAGCATAGTGCAGGATGTAGAAGTGTTAGGTGAGGTAAAGTGCACTGATCATAGGTTAGTGAGGTCCAGGATTTCTCTCAATTTGAAGAGAGAAAGAGTAAAATTAGTCAAGAGGAAACAGGCCAACCTAGAGGCAGTAAGGGTAAAAGCAGACCAATTCAGGCTGGTGCTCGCAAACAAATATGCAGCTTTAGAACAGGAAGATAAAGACAACATAGAGGTAATGAATGAAACCGTAACTAGGTTGATCTCAGAAGCAGCAATTGAAGTGGGAGGTAAGGCACCAAGGCAACCAGTAGGTAAGCTCTCCCAAGAAACAAAGGACCTAATAAAGAAACGACAAAACATGAAAATGTCCAACTCAAGAGATCAGAGAGAATTCGCTGAACTGTCAAAACTGATCAGCAAGAAGAAAGTAAGGATGTTCGAAATTATAACGTGGGGAAGTTTGAGGAAGCCGTTAAATATGGACGCAGCATTAAATCAGAAAGAAGAAAGCTTGGCATAGGACAAGGCAAGATGTATGCACTGAAAGATGAGCATGGTAATATCATCAGCGATTTCAATGACATGGTAAGAGTAGCGGAAGAATTCTATACTGACGTGTACAGTACCCAAAACAGCCAAACTACTTTCATTCGAAATAGTGATGAACCCGATACAGAGGCTCCTTCTATAACTAGCGATGAAGTTAGAAGGGCCGTGAAAGACATGTCCAGGGGAAAAGCTGCTGGAGAAGATGGAATAACAGTCGATTTAATCAAGGATGGAGGAGATATCATAATTGAAAAGCTTGCGACCCTTTAAACGCAATGCCTAACAACTTCAAGTGTACCAGATAGCTAGAAGAACGCCAACATTATACTAATCCACAAGAAGGGAGAGGTTAAAGAATTGAAGAATTATAGATCGATTAGCTTGCTTTCAGTACTGTATAAAATATACACCAAGATAATTTCTAATAGAATCAGGGCAACACTTGACCTCAGCCTACCAAGAGAACAGGCTGGCTTCAGGAAGGGATATTCTACGCTGAATCATATCCATGTCATCAATCAGGTAATCGAGAAATCTGTGGAATACAATCAACCTCTCTACATGGCTTTCATAGATTATGAAAAGGCATTTGGTTCAGTAGAGATACCAGCAGTCATAGAGGCATTGCGTAATCAAGGAGTACAAGGGGCATACGTGAATATCTTAGCAAACATTTACAAGGATTCCACAGCTACCTTGGTTCTCCCCAAGAAAAGTAGAAAGTTACCTATCAAGAAAGGGGTCAGGCATGGAGACAATCTCTCCAATGCTATTCACTGCATGCCTAGAAGAAGTATTCAAGCTCTTAGACTGGGAAAGCTTAGGAGTGAGGATCAACGGTGAATATCTCAGCAACCTCCGATTTGCTGATGACATTGTCTTATTCAGCAACAATGGAGACGAATTACAGCAAATGATTGAGGACCTTAACCGAGAAAGTGTAAGAGTGGGGTTGAAGATTAATATGCAGAATACAAAGATAATGTTCAATAGCCTGGCCAGGGAACAAGAATTCAGGATCGCCAGTCAGCCTCTAGAGTCTGTAAAGGAGTACGTTTATCTAGGTCAATTACTCACGGGGGACCCTGATCATGAGAAATTTACAGAAGAATAAAATTGGGTTGGAGTGCATACGGCAGGCATTGCCAAATCCTAACTGGGAGCTTACCACTGTCGTTGAAAAGAAAAGTGTACAATCATTGCATTCTACCGGTGCTAACATATGGGGCAGAAACTTGAGGTTAACAAAGAAGCTCGAGAACAAGTTAAGGACCGCACAAAGAGCAATGGAACGAAAAATATTAGGACTAACGTTAAGAGACAGGAAGAGAGCGGTGTGGATCAGAGAACAAATGGGGATAGCCGATATTCTAGTTGACATTAAGCGGAAGAAATGGAGCTGCGCAGGCCATGTAATGCGTCGGATGGATAACCGGTGGACCATTAGGGTTACAGAATGGATACCAAGAGAATGGAAGCCCAGTCGAGGTCGGCAGAAAACCAGATGGGATGATGAAGTTAGGAAATTTGCAGGCGCAAGTTGGAATACGCTAGCGCAAGACAGGGGTAATTGGAGATCGCAGGGAGAGGCCTTCGTCCTGCAGTGGACATAAAATAGGCTGATGATGATGATCTGTAAGGGCAGGTCAGGAGTAGCGAGGTCAGAGAGCCCCGGGGATCTCTCGGTCGCGCTCTTTTATACCTTTTTACCTTTCCGCGAGGGGAGTGTCCTCCTCGCCCGCTGGATACTTTCCCTCTTCCCGCGCGGGCACGCGCGTCGCGAGAGGCGAGCGAGAACCGGGAGAGGGCAAAGTGCATTTCTCCCGTGTCCGCCCCGCTCCCGCTGCGCGCGTTGTGCGCGCACGAGATGTCCGCCCGGCTGCGCATTTACATTGGCGCGCCTGAACAGCCGGTCCTTAACAGCCGGTTCACTGCAGCGCACCCGCGCGGCACCAACGGCAACTACGCATCTAGGTGCTTTTCGGTCCTAGGAGTCGCGCGTACCTATCTCCGTCGTGCTCCGTCGAGCTATGGTCGAGCTCCCTAGTCCCCGCTCGCCGCTATAGCCGCGGGGACGCATTCGCCCGGCAAGGCTCGGCAACTCGCCGCGAGCAGGTGGTGCGCACACTGCGGGAATCGATGTCTATCCTGCATTGTTTGAGATAAAACGAAGCGATACAAGGTGGAACAACGCGTTTGCGCGAACGTAGCTCTGCGTGCGCAAACAGCGCGACGACGACCACGTTGAGAAGACGATCGTTTTCTTTCTAGGGCGGCCGTGGCGAGCCGACTGTTGGGTTCTAGCGCAGGTATTTGAACGCGAATGAACTAGAGAAACACGGGATTTTGACGCGATTAGCGACAGTGTATACAACCGTACGGACTTACGTTTGTGTCATATGGTCAATGTTAAAACGACGATGGCATTTGTGCGCCGGCGAAGTGTTAAAACGTGATTACATTTGGCCGATCATGAAGTCGGAGGGAAGTATGCATGCGATCGTGGACCAATGGTAGAGCATCAAGCTCGGAGTCATACCTGAAAGAACTTTAACTTTTATTCTCTGATTATGCCACAGTGCTAGAGCCTAATTTCTTGCCATTAGTAAACAGGCAAGAAGACAATACATTGCTGCTCTACTGCTGTCGCGACTGTGTAGTCAATTAGTTTTAGTAGTGCCGTGTTACGGTACGGTAAGTGCGGTCCGCGATGACCGAATACGTTTGGGCTGCGTGTGTGCTCGATGCGTACGGCAACGTGATAATGCTGATAACGGCTAACATTCAGGCCTTGCAGAATGCAAGAACTATGTGCTGAGTGCGAAATATTAATTTTGGCAGATACTAGAAAGGTTTAGCTTGTCTATACACGTATTATTCTTTACGGAATTGCCTGTTACGGCAAATGTGGACGCTAGTCACAAAGCTGGTGGCGACATCTTATGACGGTTTGTCTAACAAGACGTGAAACCTTTTTTTTTTTTTTTACGTAGGTGTGTTTGTCGAAGCAATATATAAAAATATATAAAACTGTATGTTGTAAATTGCACCGCTGTCGACACTTTACACCAGCAGATAAGTAGAATATAGTTAGTTACTGCAATAAAAACTCAGCGCCCCCTCTAAGTAAAGTCTACGTCACTAGATGGCGCCACCAACCTAAAGTGTTTTTTTTCCTGCCACGCTTTATATGCAGTTTTTTTTTGGTTGATTTTCGGTTATTTGAATTTTTTTCTCATTCGGCCTGAGAATATTACTCGCCTGTACGAAGGGTACGGCCACAAGTTCATTTCAGCTCAAGGTTATGCTTCCGGTTAGAGGGACTGTCATACTTGCTGCCACTTCGCCACGTCGCAGAAGGTGAATTAAATTTAACTCGTCCCTTGGTCCCACCGTGGTGAAAAAGGCACGCGAGACGTGGACATGCACGGCGTGGGCTCTGTGGCCGACGCCACTTGCTCGCTATGTTTAGGCTTGGTCCGGCTCGGCTCGCAAAACATAGTGCGCACGTTACCGTATGCGGTAACGTATGGTAAAACTAAAAGGGGAAAGAAATTGAGATCCGAGCTAAGTGACAAATTGTGTCCAGTCAGTTTCAAACACCGTTAACTCAATGCATCATTCTGACGGACCACGGCGACGCGCCCGCCTGGCTGTTAGCGCGGCGCGCTCCGCCATGCAAAAGCTGGGGGGACGGCGGCGCTATAGGGCGCAGGGACTCACAGAGCTAGGGGCGTTCGCGGAGACGCGTCCCCAGCAATACAGTGAACTAGAAGTATTGGGTAGTGGAAAGAGCGGAGGGCTGGGTGCACAGGCAGCGTGAAGCCAAGAGCGAAGACTCCGCTAGGGGCGCTGGTGTGCTCTTCCCGAGGAGAACGTGCCGGTTGGAGCCCGCGTTGCCCGCGTAGCTGCAACACCGCGTCGTTCTTGGAGTTACGAGCCAGCGTGCTTTTCGTGTTTTCGCAAGTGAAGCTACCGAAAGTGCCGAGCGTGACCGTTTCTCTGTTCGATGCTGCCCTGTTGTCGCTTTTTGGATAATGTAAGAGAAGAAGAAAAAAAGCGATACGCATTGCTATGCGCCCGGATGCAAGTGAGGGTATCCTGGTTTTCGAGAAGTAAATGAGCGCACGTTGTCTCTTTTTGGAGTGCCTAAAGACAATGACCGGCGGAAACAATGGGAGAGAAATCTTCGCTGCAAAGATAAGCCACTCTCCGAGACTTCATTTGTGTTGGAGAGGCACTTTGATGCGTATATTATTTTCCGCGACTATGTTCACTTCATAAACGGTGAGGAAGTAAGGATTCCTCGAGGTACACCGGCGCTGAGCGACGCCGCGGTGCCCACGCTCCTGCCCGATTTGCCATCCTACCTCTCAAGGAAATGCGTCAGAGAAGACCAGAGAGAAAACGCGTTGCAGTGTGCCCAGCTGCACGCATGAAGAAGGTGCGTTTGTCTCGTCGCGACGTTCATGAGTCATCATCCCCAGATGGTGGTGCGGATGGCAACGACTGCCTGTATGTGACAGTGCCCCAGCATAATCTTCAAACGATCGTAAACTGTGTGGATATTAGAAAATAAATTTTGGGGCATTTTTTGTTGCAGGATGATCCGAGACGTCATAGAAATAATGAGATCCAGACTTGCAAGCCAAGCTCTGCGGCCAGAATCTGCTTCTGTGGAAAAGCTTCTTTCGTT
The DNA here is from genome assembly GCF_013339745.2 of Dermacentor silvarum. Classification (NCBI taxonomy): domain Eukaryota; kingdom Metazoa; phylum Arthropoda; class Arachnida; order Ixodida; family Ixodidae; genus Dermacentor; species Dermacentor silvarum. Next base: position 30,851,525 of record NC_051156.1, read on the forward strand.
TTTGACGTGCCTGACCGAATGGGAGCTGCATGTAGGTGGTCGAGGTGGCTTCCTGTCCGCATCTACTGCTGTTGGCCTGACAGTCGCAGTTGCAAGCGTTCTGTCGTTGCTGACCTACATGACAAAGAATGTTAGCTACGAGTACTTAATGACCTCAAAGCGGAGTCAGAACCCAGTTAAAAATCTCTTCGGTATAGCACGGCCGTCAAGCGGTTGCAATACCCATCCAATATCCCAACAGTTTCTAATTACTGCAGTGTGTCTTGCCTAAGTATTTATGGGCTTGCCAGATCTGTTGCTAATGGGAATGCTGAGCCTGGTGTTCTTACAGCAATCCTTGAGCCAGACATAAAAGAAGGCCCAAAGCCTGGTAAAACTGACATAATCCAATGCCTTCTTGATGTTGATGACATTCCCACTGCAGGGTATCAAAAGCAGGGCCCTGTACCAGACCATGTCTCCATGTTTTCACGCAAAAAGTGACGACCGGCTCTTTTTTTCATTTATGGTAATGTTGCCAGGAAGTTTTTGTTGAAATTGGAGTGCGATGAATGCTACAAATTGCTTCTCCCAGAGAAGGAGGATGTTGATAGTCTTGCTGCAGCTCAGTACACCAGGCTGCGAGACAATGGTGGCCTACTGTATCCAACCGGATGACTTTTCAGGTTTATTCAAAGATAAGAAAACCTTTTCACAGCCACATTCAGTGCACAGGAGCTGCATCATGAGAGTGTTAAGATGTTAATACTCTTAAGATGTTAGTTAGTTAGTTATGTAAGGTTTTGTGGCGCAAAAGCAACTAAGGCTATGATGCGCCATGCACAGGTTGAAAATATATAATTTGATAAAAGCGCTTCAAGCAACAAAGATCATTTGCTTTAAAATTTGTTTAAGAACCCTGTTTCATCTAAAAAATTAAAAACATCGTCTAGAGATACAAGTGCATTTTCAGCTAGGATCAGGGATGGATGAAGTGGTGTTAGTGTTTTGTAAAGTTCATAAAAATATTTCTGTCTTTTTTCCTCCAACGTCGGACATGTTATTAAAATGTGATTCACAGTTAGGGATTCTTGGCAGTGATCACAAACCGTTTGTTGTTCATTTTTCAATAAAAAGTTATGTGTGAGATGTGTGTGTCCGATGCGAATGCGACATAGAATGACTTCCATGAAACGTTCCTGGTGATAAGATGTCTTCCACTCCGGTAGTATGGGTTTTACTATTTGTAGTTTGTTATTTACTTGGCAGCCCCACTCGTGTTGCCACTTTGAGGTAATCGCAGCACGGACCACCCGGACACAGTCCTTGAATGGAAGATTTATTTGTCTAATTTTGTTACAGGCTGTGAGTGCTGCGATATACTCTTAAGAGAAACCGACAAGACCGGATAGGGTGCGCCAGCCATACAGAATCTTTGATGGTGAAGGTTGTAGCTTTTCATGTTACCACACGGCTGCACTTTTTTGTGAAGTCCTTAAACCATTCCAAAGAGTCGGGTGACCTCAAGATATCTGAAGTTGAGCCGCTGTACATAAGTACGTGAAATGGTATTGTGTACTCTCTACTGTGCAAATCATCTGTTGCAGTATCTTTCTTGAAAATGCCTCCCCCCTACCTGCTGATACTGAAAAAAAAACTGTCTGCAGGCGGCTCATATGCTCCTGAAATGCACATGTTCATCGCTTGCTTAAATCATAATGATAGAAGAATGCAGCAGTACGCATGCATTCATTAGAAATTTTAAGCTAAACATTTCGACAGAATTACCTGCTGGTTGGAAAAAATTATTAGGACTTAGACAGTGACTCCAACCGAGTAAGGGTATTTATTAGCCCGACGTAATATAAACCGCGTGAAGGGCATCCTACCCTCTGTGTATGTCCATGGACCTGGAGACACGGCGAAAAGAAGACCCCCCGCTCTAGGTAACCAACACCAAAACATCTCGCTGCACACCGCCACCTCCGAAATATACCCCCTGAAGAAGGAGCCGAAGTGGCTCCGAAACCTCGGGTTAATACATACCCTTACTTGGTTGGAGTCACTGTCTAGTAAATCCTATTCAATACAAATGCATTTTCTATGTTTCGAACGGGACTTGTAACTGGTGCAACTGGGTAAAAAAAGGGAAATTTTGATGCTAAATGTGCACTCTGTCGATGCAGCACGAAGTGCATGCATCGCGATAACATACATTGCAGTTACGAACCGTGCCCTGCCATCCCATACTACAGATCTTAGGGTTCTTTACATAAAATCATACTGACATATTTGGCATGAGGAAAAACAGCATTCTGAAACTCTGTGCCGCCGCACTCGCCTGCTGCGCTCTGCCGCAGACTCCCTCAGCCGGTGCTCGGAAAGTGAGCGCGCGCGCCATCTGGTGAGCTTCTACACAATATGCCTCGCGCCGAGGCCGCCGCTTCTTCCACTACCCAATATTTTCTAGTGCACTGTACCCAGCAAGTACCTAGATTCCCTTTAGCCAGTACGTAGTTCCCTTTAGCGCCGCGCGGGCGCGCTGCAATCGACCGGCTGTACTGAGCACACGAGTAACTTCGTGGTGTCAATTCAACAGCAAGTAATACCCATAGTGAAGCAATATAAGTACCTCGGCGTACACATAAACGAAGGAAAGAATTACTCAATCAACCACCAAGATAATCTGAAAATAAAGGGGAAGCGGAATGCAGCATTAATGAAACACAGAGCACTGTGGGGCCACAATAAGTATGAGGTGGTGCGTGGAATCTGGAAAGGAGTTATGGTGCCAGCGCTAACATTCGCAAATGCCATTATATGCTTAAAATCGGATATATTGGCGGGTTTGGAAGTTAACCAAAGATCAGTAGGCCGGTTGGCTTTGGGAGCACACGGTAATACGACAAATGAGGCAGTGCATGGAGACATGGGTTGGGCCTCTTTTGAAGTCAGAGAAGCACAAAGCAAAATTAGTTTTGAAGAAAGGCTCAGGAACATGGATGAAAATAAATGGGCAGCTAAAGTGCACAAGTATCTCTACATGAAAAGCGTGGACACAGAATGGAGGAAGAGGTCAAGGAAGTTGGCAACCAAGTACAGGATAATCGAAACTGTAAATAGACAACCAGGGGTCATCAGAAAGAAAGTGAGAGAAATAGAGACCGTGAATTGGATGCAAAGAATGGAAACGAAAAGGACAATGGAGATTTACAAGAATGAGAAGAAAGAAATTAGAAGGGAAAATCTGTACGATAACACAAAGGGCAGTGCCTTGCTATTTGAGGCTCGAGCCGGTTGCCTAAGGACGAAAACATATCGGAACAAATATTCGGAATTAGATGAGACATGTGTATGCTGCAGTAAAGATCCAGAGACCACTCAGCACATCCTAATGGAATGCGACGGGATCCACCCAGCGAGAACCGTAGGTAACGTGCAACTCCCAGAAGCGCTTGGGTTTAAAGTGGAAGGAAACATAAACAGATCAGCCGTAGAGATCAGCAAGAGACGATTAGAGTACTGGTGGAAAAAAAGTAGGGAAAAGATGGATGCGACCTGATCTCTTAAAATCATAGGCAGCGGTACAAGGTAAATTTTTGAAAAAGAAAAATAATGATAGGTATACAAAAATGCAAGATAAAGAACATGTATAGTATACCTGATTAAATCAAGCAGGCTAGGTGACTATTTGTCGCCGCCCCGTTTCAAAGGGGATGCCAATAAATCATCATCATCATCATCATCATCATGTACGGGCGTGCGAATGTAAATGCGCCGCCCGGCTACCGCCGCGTGCGCTCCGTGCGCCCGCGGGAGCGCCCGCGGGAGAAGGTGGCAACGTGTCCTCCCCACATCCTCCCCCCTTAAGAAGGCCCCCGTACGTTGAGGCTGGCACCTAGGGACGTCCGTTTGCCCGAGTACCCGCCGAGGTTGGCGACCGAGGATGCGTCGGGCTGGTGGTGATGTAGCCCTCAGCTGGCGGACACTTGATGCCGACTCGGAGGCGGCTGGTCAGCTGCACTGCTCGGGCTTGCGAGGCGGGCTTGCTAGGCGGGATCGTTGTCGGGGCTCGAAGGTGGCTCTCAGTGCCGCGCCCCAGGTGTCGACTGCGCTGGAGGGGGCGGTCGCCCGCCGGCCGCCGGCTAGCGGTTCGTGCGGCTCCAAGGCCGGCGTAGCGCCGTCAGTGCTGAAAGGGCGTCAGTTGTTCCAGCGCGTACTGCAAGCAATTCGCACGGCCGTATCTCGTCTTGCTCTGCTCCTGGAAATTATTAGCAAACTGCACGGAGCTGCACTGTGATCAGCAGCCTAGTTGGCCGTATCCGGGAACCCCGTCGACGTCTGTTACGAAGAGAATATTCGCAAGCATCCTCACCAATTCGAGTCGCAGCAAAAGATAATCACCGCACTGGCGTTCACAGTAGTCTTTGAATCAAACCGCACCCCGCATACCCACGCGTTGAACGTTCACGCCAAATTCGCGTCGTGCTGGAGCGACGACTCCTCGTCCATACTCGGCGCTCCGTGGTCACTAGACGTTCGCTTCCCCGGCAGGAACTACCAAGGTGCCAGCCCGGCGTGGCTGTATGCTCACGCTGTACGCAACGCCACCCGGACTTACGAATGTTCCTCGCAGTCGTCGGGTTACGCAACTAGCAGTCAGATTACTTTCGCCTGCTACGCAAATTGTTGCGCGGCTGCGGGCTCGCCGTTCGGTTCTGACTGCTCTCTCTCACCGATCGCGGTTGAGGGAGGGCCTGATCGTCATCCCACTGCTCATCACGCGGCACGTAGCGTTTCAGGTCGCATACATGTACCGGTCCGCCGATCGGCTTTCCTTTTTTGTTCTCGAGCCGGTAAACAAGCGAAGAAACCTTCTCTCTCACTTGATACGGCCCGGTCCACTTCGGCGCCAACGAGGCAGCGAACTGTTTGGTAGCATCGCTGAGAACGTGCTGGCGTCGAAGCACCAGATCGCCCACTTCGTAGTGGACGTTCCGATGCGAGCGGTCGTACAGCGCCTTCTGTTGTGCCCTTGCAGTGCGAAGATTACAGCGTGCTTTATGTAAAGCTTCCGTCATCTTGGCACGTAGATGCGTCACGTATTCAGCTCGTGCTGACGGCGCGACTGGCAGTCCGCTGCGATCCGCGAGAACCCTATCCTTCGGATTCGGCAGCTCTCTCCCCAGGTTGAGAGAAGAAGGCGCATACCCAGTCGAGCGGTTCACTGTCGATCGCAATGCAAACCCGATCTCTGGAAGGTACGTAGGTATCCCAGTCCTTATGCCTTTCAGAGAACGCGACAAGCATGTGCTTGATGTTGGAGTTGACTCGTTCAGTGGGGTTCGACTAAGCATGGTAGGTTGTCGTTTTCTTATGCTTAATGCCAAGTGCGGCGCATGAGGCAACGAACACCTTTGCAGTGAAGTAGGACGCATTGTCCCTTATCAACTGCTCCGGAAAATCAAACGTGGTGAAAACCTCCATCAGCTTATCCATGATCACCCGTGCCGTCAGTTTTCGTAAGGGGAAAAGTTCTACCCATTTACTGAAGTGATCCGTGACCACCAGCAAGAATTTGTTTCTGCTCGGTGTTGTGGGATACGGTCCCATGACGTCACACGCTGCGATTTGCCAGGGAGTCTGGCGGTCGATAGGCTGCATGAAGCCGGGCGGTCGTCCGCCTCGGGGCTTCACGCTTTGGCACGCATGACCCGATCGGGCGTAGCGAATCACGTCCCGTTTCATGCCAGGCCAGGTAGCGAAGCGACACAACTGAACCTAAGTCTTGGGGCCGCTCACGTGCCCAGCGATGCACGAGTCATGAAAGTAGCGTAGCCGTGCTCCTGTCAACGCGCGCAGTATCACCACCTTAAACACTTCACTTGTGCCGTTCTCGGTGGGAATATACCTCAGCAAGACGCCGTCGGAATTCAGCAGATAGGAATCCAGTGCGCTCACAGCATTACCAGCTGTTCCTGAGCGCTCCGCACCGACAGCAATACCAGCTGCCTCCATTTGCGCGGCGACCGCGCCGCCCAGCTGCCGGAGCCCGTCCAGCACTTTACGACAAAACGCATCCTTCTGCTGAGCCTCGAACAGCTCCTTTCTGCTGAAGACAACTCCTGCGGAACCGACAACATCTACGTGGTTCACGCTCTCGCCCAGGATCGACGGTCGGTCCGCGTCCCTTACTCGGGCTACGGCCAGGGTTTCTCCCGCGCCTCGGATTGGCGCTCGCGAAAGTGCGTCAGCTGCGGCATTGCTTTTTCCTTTGCGGTAGCGCACGTTAAAGTCGTAACGCTGCAGCAGCAGTGCCCAACGCGCCAGACGGCCACTCGGCTCGCTCAAGCGCCTCAACCAAGTGAGAGCCATGTGGTCAGTCTCAATCGTGAATGCCAACCGTCGACATAATAGTCGAACTTTCGCAGAGCGAAAACTATCGCGAGACACTCCTTCTCTGTCACCGAGTAGTTCCTTTCCGCCGGCGTCAACGAACGGCTCGCGAACGCAACCGGTCGGAGAATGCCTCCGTGCTCCTGAAGCAAAATTGCACCTAGACCCAGGTCGCTTCCGTCTGTTTGAATCACAAGCTCCCTATTCAAGTCGGGCAGCTGCAACTCTGCCGTGTCAGCGAGCACCTTTGTGAGGCCGCGCAGTGCCGCCTCCTGCTCTTGACCCCAAGTCCAACGCTCGTCTTTCCTCAAGAGCTTCGTTAAAGGCGCTTCCACTGCCGCGCAGTCTGGAATGAATTGGCGATAAAAGTTCACCAATCCCAGAAAGCGTCTCAGTTCGCCGATATCTTTCGGCGACGGGTAGCTCAGTATAGCCTCAAGCTTATCCTCACTCGGCAGAATGCGGCCGTTGTCCAACGTGAATCCCAACAGCGTTATTCTGTTCGCAGCTATCTGAGCTTTACTCGGGTTCAACGTGATACCCGCGGACCTCAGCCTGTCTAGGACGTCTCTCAAGTGGCGCAAGTGCTCGTCGAATGTTTTCGAATAAACCACTATGCATGTCTTCGAGATATGCGAGAGCATGTTGCTACTTCACCTCTCCTAGAACTCGGTCCATCAACCTCTTATAAGTAGCGGGAGCTCCGACTAAGCCACAAGACATTCTTTTGAACTGAAAGAGCCCGCGGTGACAAGTGAAAGCCGTTTTCTCTTTGTCACGCTCGTCCATTTCGACCTGAACATATCCACGACTAGCATCGAGAGTCGTAAAGTACTTCGCCCCGCCTAGGTTAGATACTAAAGAGGAAATGTAGGGTAGCGGGTACGCATCCTTCTTCGTAACCTCATTCAGCCTGCGATAGTCTACACAACGGCGATAAGTATCGTCCTTCTTCGCGACTAGAACTACCGGGAAGCCCCATGGGCTGTTCGACCTTTCCACAACGCCTGTGTGGATGAGTTCGTCTAAGGCGCTGTCAAGTGCTTTCCGTTTAGTCAAGCTTATCGGCCGAGGATTACATTTCCACGGCGCAGCGTCACCCATGTCTATCCTGTGCCTGACTAACGTAGTGCGGCCCGGACGGTCCGTGAAAATCGCGTCGTATTCGTAAATTCGCGATGACAGTCGTGCCCTTTCTCTCTCCGGCAGGCTGTTGACCTCTGATAAAAGTGGGTGCGCTGCCTCTTGCAAGGTCGCGGCACAATGTTGTGCCACCGTCTCTCCATTGCTTTGATCGTCTTTACCGATTACGGTTTGCTCGCTCGGCTGCGGCTGGGTGTGGCCCGCTCGCGCCGCCCCCGGACACTGGCGTGTCTCCGCAGGCACGGGCGCTTTTGCGAAACGCTTCAAAACACCCGTTCCGTTATCTCGGTAACCTCCGCTGGCGATGTCTATCAAAATACCCGACTTGGCGGGAAAGTCTCGACCTAAAATAACAGGCACTGACAGACCGGGAAGATGTACGAGGTGTTGTCGCCTGACGCGTCTCTCCCAACGAATGAATAACTAGTCTAGCTTGTTGTGTCTGGCGGTCCCTCGGGACAAAGGAGGCCGGCGCCGACTCAGACGCGCCAACCTGGCGCCCTTTCTCGCGGCCGAGAATTGTCACCTGGGACTGAGGGATTAGCAGTTGGTCTCCGGGCTACCTCATGCGTGGCTAAACGGCAGCGTCGCCCCTTGGTGCGGTCCCGTGAATTACCAGCGCCGCCCGAACCACGACGACGCTATGCCGACTGCTGCCTTTCGAGACAGCCACCGCCCTACCTGGTTCCGCGAACTGACCGCTATGGAGGGGCGAATCTTGAAAGGGGCCCGTGTCTGGCCATCCCGGGGGAACGACATCAACGTTCGGTTCCCAAGGTGTCAACCGCTGCCTGTGTTCGGGGGCGACCTAACAAGATTGGAGGCGGAGCCCGGCGGGAAACGACGACACATCACGTGCGGGATATGGCCACCTGATCCGAGATGCTGATTGGCTAAAAGAATTACAGTGTGTTCCCTCGTCGAGTGAAAGAGGGAAACGAAAGGGATAAAACAGGGGACTTGAGTGTTGTGAAGGACGCTTGAGGCTTGACCATGTAGAGCACGCTTGACGATGTAGAGCACGCTCGACCATGGAGAACGCTCGGAGATGTAAACGCTACCACATGCAAAGATGTTAGCACGTAGGCGGCTCCAATATCATGGAGCCCATCTTGTAATATACCACCATGTACAGTGTATATAAAACAGTTTTCTAATCTCCCTGGATAACTCCTCCTCTTGGCACCTGGCACGGCACCACACATGCAGCCTTCGTGGACCCTCGGACCATCACCATTCGCAACAGTGGTGACAGCGGTGGGATTCGAACCCACGCCTCCCGGACCATCACCATTCGCAACAAGCTGCACCGCTCGATTGTGCTGTGCCGGAAGCAAGGCGGAAAGTGGTGTCACAATCTCTTAAGCGGATATTGTTCTCGCGGAGATGATGCAATTGACACCTCGTCACCAAATAAAGAAGCGCTTGCCCCAGTATCCAATAATGCGGCAAACTTCTTTCGGGCTATCGCTAGCCCGATGAACGGCGCCTGCGAGTCCGCGACATCTCCTACGCGACAAGCCAAAGGCGCAAATAAATGGAAATCACCGGTTGTGTTCGAGATAGCCGCCCGGGACCCAAGGTGGATCACCGGGGGCCTCGCCCGTTTCCCGAACCACGTGCTCGACTTCGGCCCGGCGTGCTTGCGCAGTCACGGGCGATGTGCCCCAGTCCGCCGCACTGAGCCACGGCCACCGAAGCCTCGGTGGCGTGGGCGCCCGTCGCTCCAATCCGGCGTGCCGTAGCTTCCACGCTCGGCGGTCGGCATGTGTCGCTCCTCCGTTCTCGCATTAGTCGCAAGTTCCTGCCGCGGCGCACTGCGTGCCGCGTTATGCTGTGCTGTTTTCAGCGCGTAGGCGTACGGGTCCAAGGCGCGGTCTGATAATTCCCAACCACGCTGGACCTGCTCGCCGGCGAACGATGCCGACGCGTCGACCCTCGGGGAATGTGAAGCGATCCCGCCGCCGTTCCACGCGCAGCGAGGCTCGAGTGACAGCGCGCCGTGTGGAGGCGGACGGTATGCTCGTGCAGCGAGGATGTCCCCTTGGATGCGCTTTGCTTCGGCGGCGAGCTCGTCTAGGTCTTTGAACCCACATCCCCTGAAGAAGGCCGCGAAAGTCGGGTGCGCTTGCCGTGTGACGCGCTCGACTTTCTCGGCGTCGGTGGCGAGAGGGCTCGCGAGACGATAAAGTTCGTCCATCGCTCGAACATACTCCAGCAGGGACTCGTCCGGGTGCTGGGTACGCAACTCCAACTCTCTCCTCAAACGCCACTCGTAGTTAGCCGGAAGAAATTCCTCGCGGAAGTTCACGCGGAACTCTTCTACCGTGCGGGCTCTGTGTCCAGCCAGTCGGAAAAAACGAGCCGCCTGCTCAGTCAGTGAAGCAGGGACCACGCGCGCGAAAAGTTCGGCGTCTGAAAGCCCTGTTGCTTGCTGATAATATTGCAGACGGTCGAGGTACTCGTTTGCACTACTAGTGCGATCGTGGTACCCACTATAGGTAGGCATATCTACCTTGATTCGTGGTCGCTCGCTCTGCGGCGGGGCCTGCATTGCGTTGTGCAGGGCGCCGGCTAAGCTCTGCATGACTTGCAGCACTCTTTCTCCGTGCTTGCAGCGCATTCTGCTGCATTATTTCATTCGAAGGAATACTACCGCCCGAAGGTTCGAACGCCTCCGCAGCTTGCGTCGAACTATTTAGAGGCATATATGTGCCTCTGTGTCCGCGGGACGAAGCGGCGAGGCGCTCGGCGAGTTACGCCTACTGTCAGGCTTAAACCCTGCCAACGTGGCATTTCCGCGATCCTGAGTGTTCCGCGTGAAACACTCAAAATTATAGCTACCGGCTTGTTCGGAAGCTGCCGCCACGTTAGCGCTAGGTCTCTGATTTTGCGCTGCTACATCCGACAACATGACAGTCAGACAAGCCCGTCGCCATTGTTTGCTGTAACTTCAGTAGTCCCAGCTCAAAAAAAAAGAAAAAAAAGCAGAAAAAGACTCGCCGTGTTGCCGAATTCGAACCACGTTGGTAGCGCCAAATGTAGGGGTCTTCCCCAACCTGTAGCGCGTATAATCGCAGCTACGTAGGGTTCAGGCGAATAAAGCAACAAGCGAGTCAACTCAACAACGTTTATTGCTGTGGGCAATAAAACACACTTGCAGAGGGAAGTACGCTCTGTATAGTAAGTAATAAAATAGGCTTGCCTCGTCGCGTGTGGTAGTCAGGCAAACGAGGTCACTCAAGGGTTTCAGCGGGTATATCCGTAAGGGCAGGTCAGGAGTAGCGAGGTCAGAGAGCCCCGGGGGTCTCTCGGTCGCGCTCTTTTATACCTTTTTACCTTTCCGCGAGGGGAGTGTCCTCCTCGCCCGCCGGATACTTTCCCTCTTCTCGCGCTGGCACGTGCGTCGCGAGAGGCGAGCGAGAACCGGGAGAGGGCAAGTGCATTTCTCCCGTGCACACCGCGCTCCCGTGTCCGCCCGGCTCCCGCTGCGCGCGTTGTGCGCGCACGAGATGTCCGCCCGGCTACCGCCGCGTGCGCTCTGTGCGCAAGCGACGGGCGAGAACCCGCGGGAGAAGGTGGCAGCGTGTGCTCCCCACAAGCTAAAAACTTCCAAATAGCGCGCTGGCGTGGATATTGAACCGACACGTACCGTGAGAAAACCACTGATTGTGACAGCGTGTGGAAAACCGGACAGGTAGAAATCCGTGTTGCTGCGCGCGATCTTCTGCCACAAAAATATATCATTGGACTCACACTAGCGCTCGCACTAAATTCGCGCAGCTGCTCAGCGTAGGCACACATTTTCTGTTACCCGCCGCGGTAGCTTAGTGGCTATCGCATCGTGCTGCTGAGCTCGAGATCGTGGGTACGATAGGAGCGAAACGCAACAACACTCGTGTACTTATATTGATATGTACGTTAAAGATACTATGTGGTCAAAATTAATCTGCAGTCTCCACCTACACGGGTTTCTACCTGTCCAGTTTTCCACAGGCTGTCACAATCAGCGGTTTTCTCACGGTACGTGTTGGTGAAGACTCCGAATAATGAATTGCTGGGTGTGAAGGCTTCATAGTTTTAGCACGTATAACCCTTGGATTTATTTTTGACGTTTTCTGTTGTATCAAATGTAGCGTTCCTTACTAGAACGGCTATATGAGAGACTCAGTGATCTTATAATCTCAGTATAATCTCAGTGAGACGGGTGTCGTCCGCCATTTAATCTCACTTCTTCCTCTTCACTTCTCCCCCCGCCACCCTCTTCATCTTCTTTCATGCATCCAGCGCAGACCGCGTCACTCTTCCGGACTTCTTTTAATTACACCTCCTGGTGTAATACTTGAATGTGTTCCCAATGGAAGCGCACTCCGTTTTACCGGACGCTCCAGTGTACCAGACGCTCTTCAATATTCCATGCTGGGATGCGGTCTTAACTACTTCAAATGGTCCGTAAAACTTGGCGTTTGAAGGTACAGTTCCTTTCCTTATAAGGACATAGTCGCCAGGTTGTATGTCCGGTATCTCGCTGCTGTGTCTCTTGTCAAAGTTTCTCTTCATGCGGCGCTTGTAGACCTCCTGTTCTTTTGCAGTTTTCCTGACTTCACTGAGTTGGAGGTTTTCTATGAGGCCTAGCTCACGATCTGCAGGAAGTATGGGAGCTGTACCCGAAGTGACAAAATGAGGACTGCAGCCTAAACCAATGGTGTACGATCTGTTGTGGTGTTTCACAGCGGCCTCGAGGCAGCACTTACAGCCACCTGCAAAGTCTGGATACATCTTCAGAAACTGCTTGACGTCTCGTATGGCTCGTTCCGCTAGGCCGTTTGCTTCCGGGTGGTACGGAGAGGAATACTTGATTGTTATCCCGTGCTCTTCTGCCCACTTTGATAACTTCGCACTCCGGAAAGCCGGCCCGTTGTCGCAGACTATCGTCCTTGTGTGTTTAAAACATTCAGCCTTGAGGAGATCGATAACGCTGTTTGCATCTTCTTTACCAGCTTTAGCTGCAATCATCCTTGTGCACTCATCTGTGGAAAGCAGGAAAGCTTGCGTTCGTTTGACTCCTTCCCCCTTCTTCTTGAGCTCCACGAAGTCCAAATGAATTACTTCGAATGGGACGCTTGAGTATTCGGGGTTTGTCATAACGTCTGTCGACTGCTTGAACTTAACTTTGTTCACCTGGCAGAGGTGGCATGTGCGTATGTAATGGCTGACGTCGTTTTTCATGCCCGGCCATGTGAATCTCATGAGCAATTTCTTATATGTGCGCCAGAAGCCATCATGTCCGCCCGATCCAGGAGTGTCGTGGTACAAATGAAGAATCCTTTGAACCATAGTTGGTGGTACATGATACTTTCCTTTGATGAACTGGAGATTTTCGGTACCTTCCCACAGCTTAGTATGATTGATTACTTCTGGATTTTCGCTTGATTCGTGTACAAGTAATCTAGATAGTGCATCAGCATCAGTGAGAAGCGGGCCAGGACGGTGCGAGATTATGAAATCAAACTGTTGCAGATAGTTGACCCATCTGGCAATGCGGTCTCTTGGTTGTGCCATGCTCAGAAGTTGAGTCAGTGCTTGATGGTCAGTGAATAGCTTGAATGTTGCACCTTCCAGATAAGTACGAAAATACTGAACAGCTTTTAAGACGGCGAGAGCTTCCTTTTCTGTGGTGGAGTAATTGATCTCAGCAGGCTTCAGAGTATAGCTATAATACCCCACAACGTGGTGTTTCGTTTGATCAGCTTGGGTTGAGGATTTCTGATATAGGACTGCACCGGTTGCATAGTGTGACGCGTCTGTGTTCAGCACGAAAGGCAGAGAAAAATTCGGTATTCGCAAGATCGGGTCCGACGATATTAGTTTTACCAGCTCACAATAGGCACCTTCGCACTCCTCGTCCCATTGAAAAGGCATGTCCTTCTGGGTTAAGCGTGTCAGACACCTTGTTCTCAGGGCATAGTCTTTGATGAACGCCCGGAAGTGTCCTGCTAGACCAAGAAAAACACGTAGGGAGTGCACGTCGTAAGGCTTTACCAACTTGGAAATTCTTTCTATCGATTCTTGCTTAGTGCTTTTAGTGTGTCCATCGAATACCCTGCCAAGAAATACCACTTTTTCTTGAAAGAACGCACTTTTCTTGAAGTTGACTGAGTTGGGCAAGGCTGAGGGCATGAAGAACTTTTGAAAGATGGCTACGGTGCTCCTCCTGTGTCTTTGAGTAGATGATAATGTCGTCGATGTACACATTGCAAAATGTGCCCAAGTAAGGTTTCAGAATGTCGGTCATAATCTTCTGAAACCACGCAGGGGAGTTTTTCCAACCAAATGGTAGGCGGTTGTACTCAAACAAGTCAAATGGGGTTATCAACGCGGTGTACTTTTTCGTCTCTTCACTTAGTGGAATCTGCCAAAAGCCCTTGCAGAGATCTATTCGTGAAAAACAATGGCAACCACCAGTTTCGTCAATGATGTCATCGCTTCTCGGCATTGGATAAGGTATCAAATCCGTTTGACGATTCAGAGCACGGTAGTCTGTACAAAGGCGGAACGTTCCGTCTTCTTTTGGCGCTATGGTTATAGGAGAAGCAAATGGGGAGACAGAAGGCCGGATGATACCTGTGTCCAACATTTCTTGCAGCTCCTTTTTCAGCCACATCTTTTTATCTCTGGACATATTATAGGGGGCTCTACGAACCACTGTTTTATCTGCGAGCTCAAAAGGAATGACATATGATTTCATCGCTGGAGGATAGCTGCCCATGCATATAAGCTCTGGGTGCTTAGTCTTTATGTCTTCCTCGTTGAAAATCAGCGTTGATACGCTAGTTTCTTCACCAGGATCTTCTATTTTTATGTTGTCTTCGGCCATTACTTTGTCGTCCCAATAGAGGTTTATCTTCAGTTTCTTCATGTCTGGGCGGGACAAAAGAAAATCATAGGTGACATTGGGAATTGCCAATACGTCACTGGTAATAGAATGTCCTTGGAATTCAATAGCCAGCGTTATCCATTCGCTATGCATGGTCACTGACCCATCGTAGGCTTGGACACGCAACGTTCTACCAGCATGCAAACGACCGGCATCCACTCGACTCTTGTTGATAATTGAGACAGAAGCCCCACTGTCAACAAGGGCCTTCACTTCAATGCCATATATTTTAATGGGAGCATACAGTAAGCTTGACGACACCAAATACACGGTCTCACAGTAGCTCTTTTTCTCGGGATTTGATCCACGGCAGTCAGTTCATGTGGAAATAGTCCGTCGTGAACTACAGTAACTGGTCCTTCACCATCATCACAGTCATGATCGATGCTTCCCAGGTGTTTGCTTATGAAGCTTTCTTCACGCTCGGATGACGGTAACGACTCTAGATGTTCACTCACGTTATGAGAATCAAGTTGTTCTGTTCTGCCGCCTGGTTGTCTTCTCAATGGAACTGTTGACACTGTGGAATGTAGAAAGCTCAGAAGGTCATCAAATGTTCTTAGACGTTTCAGCTGGACTTGACTACGGCTTTCGATACACAACCCTTGCGTTACCAAAGCTACAACTGCACGAGACGCTAGCTTCGGTTCTGCCGAATACAATAGGCGACGCTTCTCAATACAGTACTCAAGCAGAGAGCCACATGTATATCTGAACCGCAGTGCAGCATCCCATCTTTCTACCTCGTTGCCTTGGAAAGCTGCTAAAAAGTTGCTTTTCCACAGTTCCCAACATGTTGGTTCATGATCCATTAGGTGCACATCATACCATTTTCTGGCGATAGATCTCAAATAACGGCGCATATTCAAAATCTTGGTGTCGTCGGAGTGCCACATATTCTTGTCACAGGCGTACTCGAAAAACCACAGCCAGTAGTACACACTTTGCGAGTCTCCTTCAAAAACATCCGACTCTACAATATATCGTGCTGATTTCTCTTGATGAAGCGTTTGGACAAAAGTTCTCATTATTTCACTTTGTTGCATCGTTTGCCTTTGCAGTTCTTCTATAACAGTCAAGACCAGGCTCACCTTCTCGGCGAGAGTTTCCTCTTTGAGGGTGCCGCGGCGTATGGGTTCCAGAACGAGTTCGCTCAGTGTCTGGAGCTGTAGGTTCACTGTCACCGATCCTGTTTGCACCAAGGCTTGGCGGCTGATTGCAGCTTCTTGCAGCACCACGTTGATCAGCTCGGTAGAACTAACTTCGCGAGGAAGGTACGTCGCTGGCTCACCGTGCACTTGGTATCGGGTGAAAACAACAGACTCACAGCAGTACTACGGATTTCGATACACAACTCTTGCGTTACCAAAGCTACAACTGCACGAGACGCTAGCTTCGGTTCTGACGAATACAATAGGCGACGCTTCTCAATACAGTACTCAAGCAGAGAGCCACATGTATATCTGTTTGCACCAAGGCTTGGCGGCTGATTGCAGCTTCTTTCAGCACCACGTTGATCAGCTCGGTAGAACTAACTTCGCGAGGAAGGTACGTCGCTGGCTCACCGTGCACTTGGTATCGGGTGAAAACAACAGACTCCGATGACACCTGGTCGACGAAAAACGTTACCCACATGTCTGGTCTTCAGAAGCTGTCGGCTGCGCCAAAATGTAGCGTTCCTTACTAGAACGGCTATATAAAAGACATAATCTCAGTGAGACGGGTGTTGTTGTTGTTGTTGTTGTTGTTGTTGTTGTTGTTGTTGTTGTTGTTGCCTCAGCACATGGCTCGCACCCACGAGGGGGATTGGCCACACTGGATAAAATAAAACATGCACCTAACAACGAACAAAATGGTAAAGGTGAATAATCAAAATTAAGATTTTGGCAACTCCTTAACACAGATTTTAAGATGTCCTATACATAAAATAACTAAATAAAAATTAAGAGAAAACTAACTACAAAAATAAACATAAAAGAACATATCCCACGGTCGGTGTCCTAGCAGCGTAACCTTCCGGATGCTTCAATAAATTTGTGAACAGCAGTCATCATAGAACCCTGACTTGTGCCTAATTGACAGGCCCCAAAAGACAAAATGTTTGGCGTTGTAAGTGCCAAACCCAGATTACTGCTTGGAAATAACAGAAACATTCTACGGAGGGAGGAGAAGCAGTGGCAAGAAAGAAAGAAATGGTCAATAGTCTCCGGTTGATTACAAAACGAGCATACGTCAGTGATTGATAAACCGGATCTATGAAGATAAAAATTTAGGCGAGGAACTCTGCAGCGGAAAGTTGACAGCGTCACCTCACATTGGCGTGAAAGGCACTTGCTCGTGTTCCACCGAAATTTTAAATGTTGAAAATCGTCTGAAGAAAGTATGGACGAGTCATGGCAACTCAGCAATAAAAGGCGTTTAAATCTAGCTCCTGTTATAAAAGAGAAATCAGGAAAAATATTTATGACCAGACCATTTAGTGATGTCGAAGCGAGCGAGTCAGCTGATTCATTTAAAAAGATTCCACTATGTCCGGGGACCCAGACAAAACGGACTTCGGATAAATTTTCTGGGGCAAGAGTCGAAAATATACTCAGTAGGTGTGACTGATTATTGGAAGTTAAATGTGTACAGACCGAAAGCGCATCTGTAACAACTATTACCTTAGAATTCTGTGGACCCAATTTTCGGGTGGCAAGAATAACTGCCAGAAATTTAGCAAGAAATATTGGAGTGTAATCAGCGAGACGGAGAGCAAAAGACCAGTTGAGTTGATTCGAAAAGATGCCAACACCAGCCT
Source organism: Dermacentor silvarum (assembly GCF_013339745.2). Lineage (NCBI taxonomy): Eukaryota > Metazoa > Arthropoda > Arachnida > Ixodida > Ixodidae > Dermacentor > Dermacentor silvarum. The sequence continues at coordinate 30,868,780 of NC_051156.1, forward strand.
TCTCTAAATTTTGTGATGCGTCCGTAGAAATAACCAAATGAGACGGAAATTGACTAAGATGGTCTTGAAGGAGACCTTCAAGTATGCGCGCAGGAAGAAGTTTTGCGTGTTTTGGAAAAATATCATCAAAAGTGAGTTTCATTTTGAGTGAATTAGATTTTGAAGAAATCAGGCGCGGTAGGCTAACTTGAAGTTTTGATAACAGCGATTGAACAAAAATAACTTGTGGCTGTCGGTAACGCCGCCATCCTGTTCTGAAAAATGATTCTGGTGAATTGATGAAAACGGGTTGCAAATTGGAAAGGGGTGTATCATAAAGCTTCAGGAAAGTCCGGACAGTAAGTTGCTTAAATCTGGAATCAAGCGGAATAATTCCAGACTCCCGATAAAGCACATTATTAGCCACAAAACTTGGCAGCCCGAGGCAGAGACGCAGCGCTTGCCTTTCCAGTAGAATTAAAGGTCTTAGCTTGTATGCTGCACATCCTGAAAAAAGAACGCAACCAAATTCTAGAATGGGGCGGACGTAAAGGTTATAAATCATCAGCAACGTAGATCTACGCATCCCTGTGTTTTTATTGCTGAACCGGCGCAACAATGCCATTGCACGTTCTCCTTTATTAGCATTTGCTTCTATTTGCTGCTGCCAGTTTAGCTTACCACCATAAGTTATCCCTAAGTACTTTAAAGTTGGAACTTGCGGAATCGGCTGATTACGATAATGAAGAGAAATAGAGACAGGATTTGACAATGGAAACACCAGTAGAGCGCATTTCTTTACGTTAAGCGAAAAAGACAGGCCGTCCAGCCAGGACTCGAGTTCAGACAAATAAGATTGCAAAATTTGGTATAACGTATTAATATCCCTTGCTGATGAAAAAATTGCAATGTCATCAGCATAGAGATAGAGTTGTACATCCTGATGGATTGGCACAGAAGATAACAAAATATTGAACAAAAGTGGCGAAAGAACTGATCCCTGTGGTACGCCTCTCGTCTGTTTATACGTATCCGATGTCACCCCTTCCTTGAAACAAAAAAATTCTCTATCGAAAAGGAACTCTTCTATCCAGGCTACTAAATAGTCTGGAACAGAACAGCTAACTAATCGAGAAATTAAAATTTCATGTTCGACACTGTCATATGCTTTTGCAATATCTAAAGTTACCAATGCCGATATATCTCCTGATTGTCCTGCGAGTCGAATGTGGCTTTCTAAATGAACGTGAGCTGACCAAATGGAACAATGAGGCCTAAATCCTATTTGTCTCGAGCACAGAATACCACGAGAAGAAGTAATTTCAAGGAGCGGGACATGAATTACTTTTTCTACAATTTTGACTAGATTCGATGTAAGTGCAATTGGCCGAATGTTGTCCAAGATATATCCGAGGTTTTCTTTTTTAAGCAAAAGCACAATTTTTGCAATTTTCCAAGAGGTCGGAATGCATGTATATTGTAGTGAACAGTTAACTATATTCAAGAGCTCATCTGGGAAAGAGTTAAACAATAATTTAATCATAGTAATGGTGATACGGTCCGGTCCAGGAGCCGATTGATGTGCAGATAAGATGACATCGCATAATTCTGTCATGGTAACTTCTACAAATTCAGATGTCGAAATTTTGAACCTCCTCGGTCTGGGACACAGCGAAGAAAAGCGTGCTTCAAGCCCGTTCGCGATATTATTTAGTGAATCCGCCGCGTCTTTGGGGGATAGAACAGCAGAAAATGACCATACGGACTGTTGAACATCTTTTTTGTTGCGTAAGAACCTAAAAAGTGCCGATCTTCTTTCTGGTTTTGACAAAGACGTATGTATTGCATTTTTTTGTTCATCTTTAGCTATCGCCACAGTTCGTTTAAATAGAGCTGCATAGAATTTATAGTCCATCCAATTTTTCGGTGAATGATTATGTTGGAGACTTTTCCACGCTGCTTTTCTTCGCCTATAATCCCGTGTGCAAGCATCGTTCCACCATGATGACTTCGACGGCAAGCTGCAAGACATAACCGTAAACTCAGCAGGCTGAATGGAAGAGTTTAAAAGCGATACGACAGAGTCAGCCCTCCGTTGTTCATCATAAGTACTCAACGCTGATAAGCCTGCATTTATAGTTGATTTATAAGTTGTATAATTAATGAGTCGTCTTCGTCGTATAATAGGAGCCTGACGTGAAAGCATAATTTCAAAAGTGATGGGTAAGTGATCACTACTTGTTCCATTGTCAAAGGTGTCCCAAGATGAAATAGACATGTTAGCAGAGGAGAAAGTCAGATCTAATGCAGAAGAGAATCGCCCACGTAGAAAGGTAATTTGTCCTGAATTGTGACATTGAAAATTGTTGTCATGCACCCAATTCCACAACCTCTTTCCACACCCATCCGTTTTAATTCCCCAAGAAGTATGATGCGAATTAAAATCTCCTGCCAGGAGCGTTGCATTTGAACAGTTTCGGAACAGTGAGTCCAGGTGATCAGTGTTCTTGACTCCGTTCGGGAAGTACGTATTAACCACTGTAAACACAGAGCAACCTGGCAGCAAAAAATCTAATCCTAAAATTTCTCAGTCTGAACACACATGTTCAAAAGTTACAGTAACCTTATGATACATTTTTGATGAAACTAGTATTAGCAGCCCACCGCCCCTACCTGGACGATCTAAACGAAATGTTCGAAAATTATTAATAGTAAATCTTTGATGTGACGAAAGCCATGATTCCTGAAGTAAAATAACATCTGGTATTATTTTGTGTACTAAATAAAGAAGGTCAACGTAACCTGAGGATATAGAGCGGCAATTCCATTGGAGAACTTTTACTGATGCTATGGCGATCCTAGAATGGATGACTCCACAGCAGAACGCAACGCATCCTGCTCGTGGTGATCACTGTTCTTTCCTTTTTTAGGCTTCGATTTAGGAGTATCCGTGGGAGAAAGTGGGGAACCATTGTGTCTATTGCTTATGGTCCCAAGTCTCATGTGTCCAAATGAGTAGCTAGGTCCCGCAGTTGCTGAGACCGGAGAACAAACTGAGGTATCGGACTCAACCTCTGCCTGATTTTCAAAGTTCGATTCATTTGAATGGCGCGCGGGAATACTACATGGAGTGGGGTCAGCAGCAGCAGAGTGCGATTGGAGGAGGCTATTAAATTTGGCAGTTAGCATCTCAGTTATACCATCGGCAAAAGTATTAAACAGTCGCTCCATAACTATTGGCATTGCCTTGTCAATGGCTGCGGCTACAGCGGCCGAAACTGTGGCTTCTACAGATGTTGACTGACGGGAAGCAGCTGCTCCGTAACCAACATCGCGCTCCTTTATTGCTGATATTGCTTCCGCACGGGAACAATGACGTTTCTCCGCGATCTCAAGCACCTGAATCTCATGGCCTCGCGCAGGGCAGTTACTATCTGTAGCACTATGAGATCCATCGCACAAGCAACACCTAGGTGCATCTTCGTCGCAGGCTGATGTAGAGTGAGAGCCGCCGCAATTACAGCATCTCACTGAAGATCTACATGCATTAGCACTGTGGCCAAATCTCCAGCAGTTTCGGCACTGCAATGACCTAGGTGACAATGTCTCCACGCGGAACAAATACGGCCAAGCCTTCACTTCAGACGGGCGCGTTAAACCGGCGAACGAGACGATGACGCTCTCAGTTGGGACTCGGTTATCACCCACCGACCTATTGCATCTATAAACTGAAACAACACCAGCCAGAGAGAGCATCTTCAAAAGGGCCTCAGGAGTAATATTGATAGGAACGCCGCGAACAATGCCTTTCACGCATTCGAGATGAGGAGGGACGAAAGCACGAACCGCGATGCTAGTGAATCTCGTGCAGTTAAGCAAATCATTAAGGCACTGAACATTAGAAGACTTACACAGAATGCCTGTCTTGCCAAAACGCCTCACCTCCGAGATGTCACCGAAGTGCTCGGTAATACCGCGCAGCTCCTCCTGGAACCTTTCTGATTCGGTTAGCCGAATGGAACCACCATCCGTGGGAACGAGCGCCACGGGCAAGGTACTGACTCCGTTCCGAAGAAAACACTCCAGGGGCACCGACTCAGTGGGACGGCTAGCCGACCAGGACGAGCCCTGGCCGGGACCGGAGACCGGCATTCACGGTCCCTGGAAAAGAAAAAAAAAACTATAGAAGAAACAAAGCCCTATGAGCAGTTAAAATGTGGCCAATCCCCTTTCGGATACGAGACAAGAGGTAGAACGGTGGCCGGAACCACAGAATCGCGAGAGCACGTCCGACAGCGACCGACAGACGGGTGTCGTCCGCCATTTAATTTCACTTCTTCCTCTTCACTTCTCCCCCCGCCACCCTCATCATCTTCTTTCATGCATCCAGCGCAGACCGATTCATCAATTAACGTGGCTAAAGGCCTTAGGTCTTGTGTGTATGCTGACCTCAATATAGTGCTATTTTTTACGTTTGCTTCGTGTTTTTTTCCTTCGTGAAATACGTATAAACACTGCGACTGGACATACATTCGGCTAATGGAAATGTGCACCTGCAGGATGGTAAAACAACAGACCAAAGGAAAGGCAGTGCATGTGCATGTTGTTTAAGTGCAGGCTGTGTGTGTGGCCAGTAAGGGTGCTAGATATCTAACAACCATATAAAGCAGACGAAAGCACCCAAATCTATATTTTACACATATGTCTGGATAAGGATCTGCACAGAGATCGTCGGGACGTTTTTAGAAAACGTTTTCTAGCCGTCTCGGCAAGATGTTAACATAAAACAGCTTAAGCAAACGCCTTCTAGGCGTCTTTCGCAGGATGTCTTCAAGACGTACATAAAAAGACGTTTTATTGCTGTCTTGAACAGTTTTAGACGTTCTAGACCTTTTTGACTGGTCCAAGACGGCTACAAAACGTCTTGTGTTCAGTGGGGAGTGTGAGTGGAGGTGAGTGCGAGCCAGTGAGCATGAGCGGAGGTGAGTGCGAGTGTGAATGAGTGCCAGTGAGTGCTCGAAAGGAGGTGAGTGCGAGTGAGAGCCAGTGAGTGCGAGTGAGAGCCGGTGAGTGCGAGTGGAAGTGAGTGCCAGTGAGTGGAGGCGAGTACGAGTGAGTGGAGGTGAGTGCGAGTGAGTGCCTGTGAGTTTGAGTGGAAGTGAGTGCAAGTGCCAGTGAGTGTGAGTGGGAATGCGAGTGAGTGCTAGTGTGAGTGGAGGTGAGTGTAAACATTTGTGAGTGCTTGCGAGTGTGAGTGGGGGTGAGCGTGAGTTCCGGGCCTGGAAACATTATGGTGAGTGAGTGTGAGTGAATGTCTGTGACAGGATCGTTTAGGGACTTTTAAGAAAGCGCGATGGTGGTGCCATGTGACGCCGAGGCACGTTGGATCTCTGGCCCACGCCGACCGCACGTTGTTTAATGCTGGTTGTGTGATGCGCCAGCAGTGGGTTCGTGTTTCAGCGAAAAGCAGTGCAGTAGCAGTGGTGTGGCATAGTGGCTTTTGGTCTCGGCGAACTGTGGTGGTGTAAGACCTGTATTTCTAAAGAATTCGGGGGTGATGACGATCGAAATATTCAATGTGGCGTAGCCCCTTGGCAACGCAGTTTGCAAACCGGCGCTGTTTAGCAACGTTGCCTTGTCCGCCTTTTTCGGTAGTGTCATCACATCGCACATGCACGTTTACTTGACGGTCGTCGAAAGACGAAATACAGTATGTATGTGTTCCTAGCCACGACTTAGGTCACGTAAGTAACATGCTTAAGGTGGTGTTTACTCGCAACTGTTGACGCGTCTTTGAAATGAGGCAGTGCATGTTCTCAATCGCATTTAGCGCGAGTATGCTGTCCGCGACTTCATGGGATTTAATTTTATCGCGGGCCTTAGTGCTGTGAGCCTAACGGAGCTCTAATGACATCGCATGATCTGCCAGAACTCCACGAAAAATGCAGAGTAGATGTTTGGAATCTTTGCTACTATATAAGAGCGCGATAAACACAGTGAGATGGAGCTTAATACCATGCCCTGTGGTGATCATCAGAATCTCTGCCTCTTTCTCGAGCTCTTAGGTTTAGTACTGGGGCGCATGGTTCTATGAAAAGTCGTTATGAATGTATATGGCAATATGCATTCAGTGACTTCACCGCAGCACATGTGTGTAATGCGGCGAAGCAGACAGTGTGTTGCAATGACGGGTAGTAAGCCTGCCCTAGTTCCAGCTTTGATGTCCCCGCTGCCCTGAAGATACTCCACCGCCTGCTTTATTATAATCTCAGGCGTTCTGAAACTCTTCGTTTGCTGGTATTTTCACATGCTAAATGGTCTCACCGCAATACATATCTGTATTGAGGTGAAGCTTACTAAAGTTGCCAAATGCTTTACAGCGTCAAACGTAACAGTTTTAGAATGGCACGGCCAATATACCAGCAGAGACTTTCACTTTCATAATTTTATTAGGACTTTCAAACTAATCTTACAGCATAAAAACACAATGTAAACACCTCAAGAATTGATTAGCAAGGAATACAGGCACGGAAAGCACAAGTCTAGTGGTCAAGAGAGTGGTGAAGTGCTTTAAAATTATTAAATATTTTAGCATTGATGCAGGTTGACCAGACTTACTGCGATATTGGTTGCTTTACAATGAAAATAATCGTATTAGATAAGGGGACGCAAGCGACTTGTGTTCTGCTTGGTTACGCAAGCCACATGGGTCCCAGCAAAACCCAAACAGGGATCTTGTTTAAGCATGCTGCTTGCGTCCTCTTATCTAAAGCTGTCTAATGTCAGCAGTATAAAGAGAGGCTGTAGCCATATTGCTTCGAACTTAAGAACTCCCCTTTTGTTTCTTCTATACTGCTACAACCTAAACATTACGATTTTGAGATAGAATCCGTCTAGCTCCTTGCCACATTTTGTGACGAAAGTGGTGCTCACTCAATAAGAGTTGCATGTTCTAACATTACTCCAAGAAGTCTTCAAACAGTTCAATTTATAAACACAGAGCTTGTCATGCCTCTCAAGTAAACTGATTTGCACTGCACCACATCATAACAAACTAGAAAATTAACCAAGCAATAAGCTACTAGAAATAGCTAAAAAAACAGCAAAATCTCTTTAAGTTACCTAGATTTGCAGCTCCTAAAGTTGGTTATTATTGAATTAGGGCAAGGAAGGAGCAGCTTGAATAAACATAGCTGCATTGTCAGCAAAGAGAATTTTATTGTTAAGAAAATGCATGTAAGGGTGTGCACAGCCTCACGAAAACAAAAAGCAAGGCATTGTGTTAAAGATATGTAATCAGTTGCCTTTCTCCATGCACTCTTTTTTTAATGCACTGTAAGGGTTATCACAATCAAACACGCAGATCCAACACAGTGTTCAAATGTAAATGCCATGAAGCTTGTCCGAGTTGATGAGGTTGCAGCAGTAGCAAACCACACGAGCACAGCATCAATGCTTGTAGCTGTTAGCACTCTGGGTCAAAGATGAAGGCGGCGTGTGATGTTTGTCAAGGGGGAAAATGTTGCCGAAAGGATGAGATGAGAGGTTTTGGAGAAGATTGCAGCTCCGTGCAGTGCTGCTGCGAAGTCCAACATGTGACATTGGGTAGCGGTCGGGGACGGTGGCGTCAAACACTGGTAGTTCTCGTTCAAGCGCTAGTCACCTGCAGTCTTCTTGGGTACCATGTGCAATGGACATGCTCATGGGCTAGAAAATGGATGCACGATTCCTAGCTTGTGCTCAAACTCGTAGCAAGCAATCTTGAGCTAGTCTGCTGCAAGGCAACATGAGTGATCATGCGTAGAAGGTCCAGTAGTGACAGGTAATGCACAGAGAAACACACAACATATCTAAATGCATTTAAGGCTTCATACCTCTTGTGTAGCAGTGGTGCGTCCATTCTGGGTGTTTAGCCATGAATGAGCACATACCCAGTTGCACACATTCTCTGCCAAAGTTGCCAGACAATAGCCAACAGCAGATTGTCTATTTGTGTACATACCCAGTGGCCCAAGTTTTCACGAATACACCGTATATACTCGTGTAAGGGCCGCACTTTTTTTTCGAAATTTTTGCTTGGTGCGGCCCTTACATGAATCAGGCCGACGACAGCTCACCAAAGGTCTATACTGTTTCCGCAACAGTAGCCATGTGCAAGAGAGTCACAAATGACATGCCAGGAATGTTTTTATTACGATTCCATGTCGCTATCGCTGTCCTCGCCCTCGAAACAGCTTGAGTCGGCGTCTGCATCCCCCCAGAGACGACCATCCTCAGTACCGTTCATGCTGTTCGAAATTCGGCGGATAGAGAGCTGGTTTCGGTTCAGAAACCGCGTAGCCCACCCCCGACTTGCCTTGAATTCTGCCTGGGGTATTTCCATGTGGCGAGCGATGTTCAGGGCTTTCACGCGTACCATGTCAGTTGATACAGCGTAGCCGTCAATTCGAATGTCGATGACAAATTTGACGAGTTCACCTTCGAGTTCCGGGTATTTGCACTTCTTGCCGCGAAACGCCTTTTGGCTCCTGTTGGTAGCGGCGAGGGCATCTTTCTGCTTTATCCAGTAACGCACGCGCTTCTCGTCTACGTCGTACAGCTTCTCGCTTGCCGTGCTCCTCGGCATATTCAGTCACTTGCAGTTTAAATGAAGCACTGAACTATCTCAAATGCCGGCCCATCTTCCTTCACCTGCACTGGCTCAAACAGGGCTCACTACTACTGGCGGAGTGACAGCAGTTCGCTGGCGACACGATGCAAATGATGCACCACACAAAGCAATCATGGCGCCGTACGCCAACGCTCAACCAACGCCTCGTAGGAGGCATTGGCTCAACCAGCTCAATGGCTCAACCAGCTCAATGGCTTGGCCGGCAGAAGCGGTAAACTGACAGCGCCATCTAGCTTCAATTGAACTAACTACACCTTTCTGGCCGGACTTTTCCCGCCAGAAAGAGGGGGGGTTGACAGTTTGCCTTACTTTGCCAATACCATCTAAACAGCACAAATTTCAATTTCTTCACGGAAAATTGGCAAAATAATGCACTTTTTGCGCGTGTTACATCTTAGTTGCAGTACTCAAAGGTGCAAGGAAAGAAAAGGGATTCAACAAAAGGGGGGTTTAAGTCGGCCTCATGGGGGGGGGTTACAACGCCCCCCCCCCCCCCCCCCCGTCGGTGCGCCACTGCAACTTCATACTATGCCTGCAGATTTCTTAATAGTATCATGCTATTGTTGCCTCTGCTGCCCTCGACCATGTTTCCCTCCACTTGGCAGACATTCTGTTAAAATAATAGTGCCAATTACCTACTTCTCTCTCTATTTCTCCATCTCTTTCTTTCTCCAACTCTATTTCTCCATCTCCTACTTCTCTCTCTTTCTATCTCTCTCTTTTCTCTCTTTCTCCATCTCTTATTTCTCTCTCTCTTTCTCCATCCCTTATTTCTCTCTCTCTCTTTCTCCATCTCTCTTTCTCTCTCTCTTTCTCTCTCTCTACTCTCTCTTTCTCCATCTCTTATTTCTCTCTCTCGCTTTCTCCTTCTCTATTTCTCCATCTCCTACTTCTCTCTCTCTTTCTCCACCTATTACTCTCTCTCTTTCTTTCTCCATCCCTTATTCCTCTCTCTCTTTCTCCATCCCTTATTTCTCTCTTTCTCTCTCTATTTCTCCATCTCTTTCTCCATCTCTATTTCTCCATCTACTTCACTCTCTCTTTCTCCATCCCTTACTTCTCTCTCTCTTTCTCTTTCTCCATCTCTTATTTCTCTCTCTCTTTCTCCATCCCTTACTTCTCTCTCTCTTTCTCTCTTTCTTTCTCCATCTACTACTTCTCTCTCTCATTCTATCTTTCTCCATCTCTATTTCTCCATCTCCTACTTCTCTCTCTCTTTCTCTCTCTCTTTCTCTCTCTCTTTCTCTCTCTATTTCTCTATCTCTTTCTCCATCTCTATTTCTCCATCTACTTCACTCTCTCTTTCTCCATCCCTTACTTCTCTCTCTCTTTCTCCATCTCTTATTTCTCTCTCTCTTTCTCCATCCCTTACTTCTCTCTCTCTTTCTCTCTCTCTCTTTCTCCATCTCCTACTTCTCTCTCTCTTTCTCCATCCCTTATTTCTCTCTCTCTCTCTTTCTCTCTCTATTTCTCCATCTCTTTCTCCATCTCCTACTTCTCTCTCTCTTTCTCTCTCTTTCTCAATGTCTTATTTCTCTCTCTCTTTCTCCATCCCTTGTTTCTCTCTCCCTTTCTCTCTCTCTTTCTCCATCTCCTACTTCTCTCTCTCATTCTATCTGTTTTCTCTCTCTTCCTCCATCTCTTATTTCTCTCTCTCTTTCTCCATCCCTTATTTCTCTCTCTATCTTTCTCCATCTCTCTTTCTCTCTCTCTTTCTCTCTCTCTACTCTCTCTTTCTCCATCTCTTATTTCTCTCTCTCGCTTTCTCCTTCTCTATTTCTCCATCTCCTACTTCTCTCTCTCTTTCTCCACCTATTACTTCTCTCTCTTTCTTTCTCCATCCCTTATTTCTCTCTCTCTTTCTCCATCCCTTATTTCTCTCTTTCTCTCTCTATTTCTCCATCTCTTTCTCCATCTCTATTTCTCCATCTACTTCACTCTCTCTTTCTCCATCCCTTACTTCTCTCTCTCTTTCTCTTTCTCCATCTCTTATTTCTCTCTCTCTTTCTCCATCCCTTACTTCTCTCTCTCTTTCTCTCTTTCTTTCTCCATCTACTACTTCTCTCTCTCATTCTATCTTTCTCCATCTCTATTTCTCCATCTCCTACTTCTCTCTCTCTTTCTCTCTCTCTTTTCTCTCTCTCTTTCTCTCTCTATTTCTCCATCTCTTTCTCCATCTCTATTTCTCCATCTACTTCACTCTCTCTTTCTCCATCCCTTACTTCTCTCTCTCTTTCTCCATCTCTTATTCTCTCTCTCTTTCTCCATCCCTTATTTCTCTCTCTATCTCTCTCTCTCTTTCTCTCTCTCTTTCTCCATCTCTATTTCTCCATCTCCTACTTCTCTCTCTCTTTCTCTCTCTCTTTTCTCTCTCTCTTTCTCTCTCTATTTCTCCATCTCTTTCTCTATCTCTATTTCTCCATCTACCTCACTCTCTCTTTCTCCATCCCTTACTTCTCTCTCTTTCTCTTTCTCCATCTCTTATTTCTCTCTCTTTCTCCATCCCTTACTTCTCTCTCTCTTTCTCTCTCTCTCTTTCTCCATCTCCTACTTCTCTCTCTCATTCTATCTGTTTCTCTCTCTTCCTCCATCTCTTATTTCTCTCTCTCTTTCTCCATCCCTTATTTCTCTCTCTCTCTATCTCTCTCTCTTTCTCTCTCTATTTCTCCATCTCTATTTCTCCATCCCTTACTTCTCTCTCTCTTTCTCTTTCTCCATCTCTTATTTCTCTCTCTCTTTCTCCATCCCTTATTTCTCTCTCTCTCTCTATCTCTCTCTCTTTCTCTCTCTATTGCTCCTCTCTATTCTCCATCCCTTACTTCTCTCTCTCTTTCTCTTTCTCATCTCTATTTCTCTCTCTCTTTCTCCATCCTTATTCTCTCTCTCTTCTCTCTCTATTTCTCCATTCTCTCTTCTTCTCTCATCTCTTTTTCTCTCTCTTCTCTCTCCTTTCTCTCTCTTTTCCATCTCTATTCTCTCTCTCTTATCTCTCTCTTTTCTCTCTCTATTTCTCCATCTCTACTTCTCTCTCTCTTTCTCTCTCTTTCTCCATCTCCTATCTCTCTCTCTCTCTTTCTCCATCTCTCTTTCTCTCTCGTATCACTCTCTCTTACTTCTCTCTCTTTCTCTCCTCTCTTTCTTCTCTCTCTCTCTATTCTCATCTCCTACTTCTCTCTCTCTTCTCTCTCTCTTCCATCTTCTTTCTCTCTCTTTCTCCTCTCTTTCTTCTCCATCTCCTTTCTTTCTCTCTCTTTCTATCTCTCTTTTCTCTCTTTCTCCATCTCTTATTTCTCTCTCTCTTTCTCCATCCCTCATTTTTCTCTCTCTCTCTTTCTCCATCTCTTATTACTCTCTCTTTATCCATCTCTTATTTCTCTCTCTCTTTCTCCATCCCTTATTTCTCTCTCTCTTTCTCCATCCCTTATTTCGTTCTCTCTCTCTTTCTCCATCTCTATTTCTCCATCTCCTACTTCTCTCTCTCTTTCTATCTCTCTCTTCTCTCTCTTTCTCCATCTATTATTTCTCTCTCTCTCTTTCTCCATCCCTTATTTCTCTCTCTTTCTATCTATCTTTCTCCATGCCTTATTTCTCTCTCTCCCTTTCTCTCTTTTTTTCTCTCTTTCTATCTCTCTCCTTTCTCTCTCTCTCTCTTTCGCTCTCTCTCTCCTTTGTATCTCTTTCTCTGTCTCTTATTTCTCTCTCTTTCTCCATTCCTTATTTCTCTCTCTCTCTTTCTTTCTCCATCTCTATTTCTCCATGTCCCACTTCTCCCTCTCTTTCTCCTTCTCTTATTTCTCTCTCTCTTTCTCCATTCCTTATTTCTCTCTCTTCTTTCTTTCTCCATCTCTATTTCCCCATGTCCCACTTCTCTCTCTCTTTCTCCATCCCTTATTTCTCTCTCTCTCTTTCTCCATCTCTATTTCTCTCTCTTTCCATCTCTTTCTCCATCTCTATTTCTCCATCTCCTACTTCTCTCTCTTTCTCTCTTTCTATGTCTCTTTCTCCATCTCTTATTTCTCTCTCTCCCTTTCTCCATCCCTTATTTCTCTCTTTCTCTCTCTCTCTCTCTTTCTCTCTCTATTTCTCCATCTCTATCTCCATCTCTATTTCTCCATCTCCTACTTCTCTCTCTCTTTTCTCTCTCTTTCTCCATCTCCTATTTCTCTCTCTCTCTCTTTCTCCATCTCTATTTCTCCATCTCCTACTTCACTCTCTCTCTCTCTCTCTTTCTATCTCTCTCCTTTCTATCTCTCTCCTTTGTCTCTGTTTCTCCGTCTCTTATTTCTCTCTCTTTCTCCATTCCTTATTTCTCTCTCTCCCTCTTTCTTTCTCCATCTCTATTTCTCCATGTCCCACTTCTCTCTCTCTTTCTCCTTCTCTTATTTCTCTCTCTCTTTCTCCATCCCTTATTTCTCTCTCTCTCTTTCTCCATCTCTATTTCTCTCTCTCCATCTCTTTCTCCATCTCTATTTCTCCATCTCCTACTTCTCTCTGTTTTCTCTCTCTTCCTCCATCTCTTATTTCTCTATCTCTTTCTCCATCTCTATTTCTCCATCTCCTACTTCTCTCTCTTTCTCTCTTTCTATCTCTCTTTCTCCATCTCTTATTTCTCTCTCTCCCTTTCTCCATCCCTTATTTCTCTCTTCTCTCTCTCTCTCTTTCTCTCTCTATTCTCCATCTCTATTTCTCCATCTCCTACTTCTCTCGCTTTTCTCTCTCTTTCTCCATCTCTTATTTCTCTCTCTCTCTCTTTCTCCATCTCTATTTCTCCATCTCCTACTTCTCTCTCTTTCTCTCTCTCTTTCTCCATCTCTTCTTCTCTCTCTCTCTTTCTCCATCCCTTATTTCTCTCTTCTCTCTTTCTCTCTCTCTTTCTCTCTCTATTTCTCCATCTCTTTCTCCATCTCTATTTCTCCATCTCCTACTTCTCTCTCTTTCTATCTCTCTGTTTTCTCTCTCTTTCTCCATCTCTTATTTCTCTCTTTCTCCATCCCTTAGTTCTCTCTCTCTTTCTCTCTCTCTTTCTCCATCTCTTTCTCCATCTCCTACTTCAGTCTCTCTTTCTCTCTCTTTCTATCTCTCTCCTTTCTCTCTCTTTGTCCATCTCTTATTTCTGTCTCTCTTTTTCCATCTCTTATTTCTCTCTCTCTATTTCTATCTTACTTTCTATATCTATTTCTCCATCTCCTACTTCTCTTTCTCCATCCCTTATTTCTCTCTTTCTCTTTCTCTCCTTCTCTTTCTCCATCCCTTATTTCTTTCTCTCTCTCTTTGTCCATTTCTCTCTCTTTCTCTCTTTCTCTTTCTCTCTCTCTATTTCTCCATCTCCTACTTCTCTCTCCCTCTCTTTCTCTCTCTTTCTCCATCCCTTATTTCTCTCTCTCTTTCTATCTCTCTCTATCTCTCTCCTTTCTCTCCCTTTCTCCGTCTCTTATTACTCTCTCTTTTTCTCCATCCCTTATTTCTCTCTCTTTCTCCATCTCTTACTTCTCTCTCTCTTTATATCTCTCTCTTTTCTCTCTCTTTCTCCATCTCTTATTTATCTCTCTCTCTCCCTCTCTTTCTATCTCTCTTTCTCCATCTCTTATTTCTCTCTCTCTCTCTTTCTCCATGTCTCGCTATCACTCTCTCTTACTTCTCTCTCTTTCTCTCCCTCTCTTTCTATCTCTCTCTATTTCTACATCTCCTACTTCTCTCTCTCTTTCTCTCTCTTTCCCCATCTATTATTTCTCTCTCTTTCTCCATCTCCATTTCTACATCTCCTACTTCTCTCTCTCTTTCTTCATCTATTATTGCTCTCTCTCTCTTTCTCCATCCCTTATTTCTCTCTCTCTCTTTCTATCTCTATCTTTCTCCATCCCTTATTTCTCTCTTTCTCTTTCTCTCTTTCTCCATCCCTTATTTCTTTCTCTCTCTCTTTGTCCATTTCTATCTCTTTCTCTCTCTCTATTTCTCCATCTCCTACTTCTCTCTCCCTCTCTTTCTCTCTCTTTCTCCATCCCTTATTTCTCTCTCTCTTTCTATCTCTCTCTTTCTCTCTCTATCTCTCTCCTTGCTCTCTCTTTCTCCGTCTCTTATTTCTCTCTCTTTTTCTCCATCCCTTATTTCTCTCTCTCTTTCTCCATCTCTTTCTCCATCTCTTACTTCTCTCTCTCTTTATATCTCTCTCTTTTCTCTCTCTTTCTCCATCTCTTATTTATCTCTCTCTCCCTCTCTTTCTCTCTCTCTTTCTCCATCTCTTATTTCTCTCTCTCTCTTTCTCCATGTCTCGCTATCACTCTCTCTTACTTCTCTCTCTTTCTCTCCCTCTCTTTCTATCTCTCTCTCTTTCTCCATGTCTCTATTTCTCCATCTCTTCTCTCACTCTTTCTCTCTTTATATCTCTTTCTTTCTCTTTCTCCATCTCTTATTTCTCTCTCTTTCTCTCTCTTTCTCTCTTTTTCTCTCTATATCTCTCTTTCTATCTCTTTCTTTATCTTTTATTTCTCTCTCTCTTTCTCTCTCTATCTTTCTATCTCTCTTTCTATCTCTCTCTCTCTTTCTCTCTCTTTATATCTCTCTTTCTTTCTCTTTCTCCATCTCTTATTTCTCTCTTTCTCTCTCTCTCTCTATCTCTCTCTTTTTCTGTCTCTTTATATCTCTTTCTCTCTTTATCTATCTTTTATTTCTCTCTCTCTTTCTATCTCTCTTTCTCCATCCCTTATCTCTCTCTCTCTCTCTTTGTCTCTCTTTCTATCTCTCTCTTTCTCCATCTCTTATTTCTCTTTCTCTCTCTCTTTCTCTCTCTCTTTCTCCATCTCTTATTTCTCTCTCTCTTTCTCTCTCTCTCTTTCTATCTCTTTCTTTTTCTCTTTATATCTCTTTCTCTCTTTATCTGTCTTTTATTTCTATCTTGTATTTATGCAACCAATCCTGAACGAATCCATTCCGCACTGCCATGGTTATAATTGCTGTGTAAATAACCCATCACATGGACTCTAAGCAGCAAATGCTATGTACTTTTACCCTTCAACGTACTTAGTGCGCTGACATGCCTAAACAGAGGCTCCTCTGCTGTGTCTGATGTACGCTAGGAAAGTTTGTTGCCCAAGGGCCAAGAACCGCGGCATGCCCTGTTGCACGAAGAGCGCACAAATCGAAAGAACCGCGCGAGCAGTTCTAAAGCACCATGCGTACGCTGGCACACGCACGAACTCGGCAGACGGCCGACTAAATGCCATGAAGGCCGCGCAGCGTAGAGTCCGACACCAGTCACAAACTGCAAATAATCGTGACTACCTGGAGTAACGAGATTTTACGACAAGGGGATTCACGATTCACATATCGAGCATCCACTAACGAGTTATGCAGTGTATATGCGGTATCCATTCGCGAACTAGAAAAACTATAAGAAGAAAGCTCCAATAAGCAGCGGAATATATCGCAACCATGCCGTGGTGAAAGAAAATCGAATTTGCACGTGTCAAATTGGAAACGAAGTTCCTCTAAAGACCATGGAATACCAATGACGTAAGATAAACCGGGCCAAAACACAATCGAGAGAACCTGAACCGCAAGCGATAACAGCATGGTGCGGTACGCAATATTCTATGGGTGCGCTGTATCACAAGGCAAGGGAATAGGACGGGCAGTTGACCTCATCTCTTGCGCTACCACACCCGTAATGAATCATTAACAGCCTGTATGTCAGTTCTCTTGTCTGCAACATTGTTGAGAAACGGGAAACTGAAATACCGCGATCACAGCTGTCTAGAGGATATAGGCAAAGTGCGCAGTCAGCAATTCCCACCTTTCTTCGCATCCTGCAAAACTTGATAGTTTCACTCCTGACGGCGGATCCCGATGCCAGGCACACAAAAGCAACATTTCTTCTGACCTTCATCCTCATACTGAACTTAACGCCTTAAATACAACATCACTGAAAACGCTCCTCACACAGCGACATGAGAATCAGACTGAAGAGCAAATTAGTGCCCTTCACTCGGCACTCTGTAATGCAAAACTAAGCTGCTCAACCAAATTAAGACCATACAAACAAATCACTGCACACGCAGTGTCGAATAAGACAACACAACATTGCAATACTTGCATGAGCGTAAAGGAAATCCCGAGGACATTCGTCACACTTGTTTGTCGTGCCGCGCGATGAGGAAAAGGACGCAAGAAAAGCAGTCGAACTCGTTATGGGAAAATCCAAAGTACCTTTAGTAGCGTTAGCTACACTGGCCTAGCCAAGCCCGTTTCGCGCGGCACATCAAGAGCCGTGCTGCGCATGCGCAAGGATCAGTGATGTCACACGGCTTGCGCACCGGAGCCGGCACCTCTCGCGCACTCCGCCGCCGCCGTGCGCGACTCACCGCCGCCGGTCTGCGCATTCCAGAGGAGTGACGTCGTAGCCGTGGTAGACGCACTGGCGCCGGCGCGCGCTCGCTGTGCAGTCGCCGTCTGACACTGCGCTGGAGCCGCTGCGCTTCAGACTGGCGTTTGCCAGTGTGGTATAGCCATGGAGAAGGAGAGCGCAAATGCTGCTCAACAGCGCAGAAGAACGGAGAAGCTTGACTCATCGGATCCCGAAGTAGTTGCCTGGCAATTAGCGGTTGAGCGTAGGAGACAACCAGGAAAGCTAAGAATAATCAGCTGAACCTTTGCTAACGCTACGTATATCCTGGCATAGCCGAGCTAAGCCACTGCAACTTTTTTGAAAACTAAAACCAAACTACATTTACGAAAACTTTAAAATCAAACTACAACCACAGAGCCTTACGCCACATGACACGACATACATACAAGGCTAGAACAGCTAGGGTTGATAGGAGTCCGAGAAAGAAACAGTCAAGAGAGCTCACGGTACGGTGTACATGAGACGAGCTAGGGCTTGCCTAAGTGAGGGGTGATGACGTCAGCCTGCCCAGCGGACAGTCTGCGCGAGCCGCAGTGCTCGGTGCGTATGCGGCCATTAGCTAGGTACACGAACGGTGCTCCGCCGAACAACTGACCAAGGAAACTCCTTGCCCGCGATCCGCAATGCTCGCGGCAAGTGGTAGCACAGCAGGCCAAGCCCCGCTGTTGCGCCTCGGGGTTGAGTTGGAGTCAGGAATACGCCAGGCATGGGGATGAGTTCGTCCGAGAGTAGGAGCGAAAGAGAAACGTTTATTTACATATTGAAACAAGTCGTCAGATTCTAGTCAGAGCTCTCCCAGTCGCACTGGAGAGGCCTCTTTTAAGCAGTTCGTCTTCCCTAGTTCCCTACACCAGGATGACCTTGGTGCGGCCAATCAGAGGAGTCGTATTGTTTATCAAACTCCGCCTCTGATGTCAACCTCCGAAGCAAGGATGAGGCAATCCGGAAGCAGGGGGTTCACACTCCTTCCACGAAAGTCGGTGACTTAGTTCCTTGCCCTCCGACGGTCCTCTTGCCCGGGTCGGGAGAATGGCCTTCGCGCTAATCCCCGCTTCGAACGAGGGGTGGCGGTGGTGGTCGGTCGCTTCTACGTGAGCCTCTTTGTCCTCGCGTCACTGCCGGTGTCGGGCCGCGCCGCCAGGTAGGTGGCGGCTGATGAAGGGGGTCGCATCGGGGGAAGCACCCAAAGGGATGCGCACTGCCGAGTTGGGGCGCTTGTCTGCCCGTCTCGTTCGGTGTCGGGCATTGTCGCCGGCTGGGCGGCGCTGATGAAAGCGGCTGCCTCGATGGAAACAACGAAAGAAGGCGCCCTGCCGATTTGGGACGCAACAGACTCCTCCGCCGCCGGAAGATCCGACCTGAGGGTGACCAGCTGTCAGGTTGCCCGAAGCGTCGATGTTCAGATGCAATCCCAGGGATCATCCCGATGTGAATGTTGTTGGCCCCCTGCAGCTTGGAATCCCTGCATTCGCTTCATTGTGGCATTCTTCCTGCGAACACCGAAGGACACACAAAACCACAGGGCACAGGAAAGCGCCATGCTCGCACCGAGAGCCATCGGGTCTAGCAAACCAATATACGCGCCTGCCTTATGAAACAAATTAAAGCATCAAAGTAGCCATTCAAACACTTTTCCAAACATTCACAGAAACCCAAAAATTTATAGATAATAATAAAGCCTTCACGGCTTCTAGAGCCGAGTTCTCTTAGGTACCATTACTCCGTTGGCCTGCTCAAGCCATCCGCGTTGCCGTTATGTTTGCCCTTTCGATATACTACATCAAAGGTGTATTGCTGAAGCGCGAGGCTCCACCTGAGTAATCGGCCGTTTTTGGGCGACATGTTCTGCAACCATTTGAGTGGACAGTGGTCCGTCTGAAAGGTGAACTTAGATCCAGCGAGGTAGCATGCCAGTTTTTGTGCTGCCCAAACCAGGCACGCACACTCCTTCTCGGAGGCACTATACGCCTCTTCTCGAACGCTTAGTTTACGGCTAATGTACACGATGGGGTGTCCCGCCCCGGCCTTGTCATGTTGACAGAGTACTGCTCCCATGCCGCGATCGCTCGCATCGCATTGCACAATGAATGGCCTATTATAATCGGGAGCCTGTAAAATGGGACGGCTGACGAGCGCCGACTTCAAATTTTGGAATGATTCCTGCTTCTTCTCGTCCCACACCAACGTGGTGGGCTCATTTTTTCGGAGTGCATCGGTGAGCGGGCTAGCCAACTGGGAATAGTTTTTTATGTAGCGATGGTAGTAGCCCGTGAGCCCCAAGAATGCCCGTACGTCGGTTTTCGTCTTTGGTCGCGGGTATGATGCTACGGCCTCTACCTTGACTTCGGACGGCATGCGGCGTCCTTGCCCTACCACATGTCCCAAGTAGCTCACTTGAGCTCCTCCCAGTTCACACTTCTCGGCTTTCACCGTCAACCCCGCGCTCCTTAGACACTCAAACACTTTCCTTAGATGCTCCAGGTGCTCTTCCCAGGAGTCCGAAAAAACAGCAATGTCGTCGAGGTACGGCAGCGCGAAGTCGTTTAGGCCATGCAGCACCCTGTCGATAAGCTTAGAAAAACAAAACGGGGCATTTTTCAGTCCGAAGCTAAGCATTAGCGGACGGAACGAACCAAAAGGACTTACAAAGGCGGCATAGCGGCTTGCGCGCGTCGTCAAGGGTACTTGCCAGTACCCGCGAATGAGGTCAAGAGTAGAAATGTATCGCGCTCTGCTGATGGTTTCTATCCTTTCTTCAATGTTGGGGACCGGGTAGAGCTGATCTCTCGTTACTGAGTTCAACCGCCGATAGTCTATGCATGGTCGCGGCTCCTTTCCGGGAACTTCTACCAGTATCAAGAAAGACGCGTAATCACTGTCGCCTGCCTCAATTACTCCGAGGTCCAACATCTTTTGAATCTCCTTTCGCATCATTTCTTTCTGTTTTGGAGATACTCGATACGCTTTCGCTTTAACTGGCTCTTCGGAGGTCAGCTCAATATCATGAACCATCTCATCGGTTCGCCCAGGTTTATTGGAAAAGAGATCTCTGAACTCTTGGATCAGGTTCCTCAAGTCTCGAACTTGGTCACCAGTCAAATTCACGTCTTTGATTATTTTTCGCATATCTGCACTGGTGGCTTCTGATCTATCTAGTTCTCCAAAAACGGGGAACTCAATCGGCATTTCATCGTAACCGTTAAGTGAGAGGCATACAACTGCTTGTCTCTCCAGGTACGGCTTCATCAAGTTCACGTGATATACCTTCACTTCCTTTCTGCGCCCTAATATCTTGACTGCATAGTTAGTGTCCGAGAGCTTTTGGACAACCTCGGCCGGGCCCTCCCACTGCACATCAAGCTTGTTTGCCTTTGAAGGCCGCAGCAGCATCACACGATCGTTCACTTGAAAAAAACGCCTTTTGGTTGTTCGATCATAGTATGCTTTTGCCCTCAGCTGTGCGGCGCTCATGCAGGCCTCCGCCATTTCGCGTGCTACGCTCATTCTTTTGAGCAGTCGGAGAACGTATTCAACGACGGTCGTCTCCTCCTCGCCCCCTGTCCACGTCTCCTTAAGCATCCGGAGGGGGGATCGCAGTTCGCGGCCATACACCAGTTCAGCCGGGCTAAACCCGGTCGACTCGTGCGGCCCCGTGCGTAAAGCAAACATTGCAGCGGGGAGACAGCATTCCCAGTCGCGAGAGTATTCCTGACACAGAGTTCTTAGCACTCGTTTTAGCGCTGAGTGCCAACGTTCTACACTGTTGGTCTGGGGATGGTGGATGGAACTATGAATTATCTTTATTCCACATCGCTCCAGAAAAGTTGTAGTCAAAGCGCTTGTAAAGACACTACCCTGGTCGCTTTGGAGTTCCGCCGGAAAACCCACGCGAGAAAAAACGCTCAGAAGTCCATCAACTATTTCCGATGAGCTGAGTTCTCTCAGAGGAATGGCCTCGGGGAATTTAGTCGCGGGACAAATCATTGTGAGCACGTACTTGTGCCCCGAGGAAGTTGTAGGCAGCGGTCCCACTGTATCAATGACAACACGCCGAAATGGCTCGGATATTATAGGAACCAGCTTCAGCGGTGCCTTCCACTTGTCATTAGGTTTCCCCACGCGCTGGCATACGTCGCATGACTTAACAAAGTTTTCTGCGTCGCGGAAACATCCTGGCCAGTAAAATTCCTGCAACAGCCTGGCTTTAGTTTTCTTTATGCCCAAGTGCCCCGACCATGAATTATCATGGGCCATATGGAGGATGTCTGCCCTGTACTTAGTCGGCACTACTAGCGGTTCGAAATATCTCTGGCGCTTGTCTTGATAGGTGCGAAACAAAATTCCCTGCTTTTTAAAAAACTTTATGTTCTTTTGCGCTACACCCTCCTTCTGACACGCGTCCAACCACCTGATACTTTGATCTGCCATCTGTTCTTCGAGCATAGTGGTAGCGCAGATGCTGCTTAGTTTCTGAAACGCCAGCGAGCTTGGTGGCAATACTCCTTCATCTGTCGTTTCTTTTATCGCGCTAAGACTGGGTGCTTCTCCGTCTTTATCGTCTGAACCGCCTTCTCCTGAACAACCGTCTTCACCGTCAGCTAATACATTAGTTTCCTCATCTTCCCTGTGCACCAACTTAGCTGCCATTTCGCGCGCCTTTGATCGCGTGAGAGCCAAGACTGTCCCTTCGCAAAAGCTCAAGCCCCTGTCTTTTAGGAGTTGGTCCGATTTGTTCGAAAGCAAATACGGGTAATGAACGGGAAGGTTCTTGGACACCGCTGCTTCGGTCTCTAGCCTACCAAAGGGACCTTCGACGATTACCTTGACCACTGGCAAGCAGACACTCTGAGCCTCCACCACCTGCCTAATCCACGCGCATTCTCCAGTGTAATCATCTGCGCTTACGAGGGACGGATGAATTACGTCAAGGGTTGCTGCGCAATCTCGGAGTACTTTGCACTGCTTACCATTTATTGCCAAGTCGTGCATGTACGGTGCCAGAAGTTTATCGTTTTCCTCAGTGTCGCTCACGTACGAGAATACATTCTTGCGGCGTTTACAATAAGCTGCTATGTGTCCCGGCCGCTGGCAATAGTTGCATATCACAGGTCGCCTCGCCTCGAATTCCCTTTTCTCCTCACTGTTGTGCGCGCCTGCCTTTGACTCATTATCCGGTACTGGTCCACTGACGGGCGGGCCGTCTCCCCTAATCCTCGGTTCTCGCGCACCCTCTCCGGCGGGGCCACTTTTGTTTGCACCCCACGAGCCCTTCGCAAGGGAAGAGGGTGCGGCTGCCTCTTTCACCTTTGGCCGTTCGCGCTCGTTAAGTCTGCGCGAGGCATATTCCTCTGCCAATTTGGCAGCTGCTTGAATGGTCATTGGGGTTCTATCCTTGATCCAAAATTTCATGGGATCATACAGACCTTTATAGAACTGCTCTAGCCCTATTAACTCCACGACACCGTCGTGGTTACCGAACGCTTCGGCACTCTTCAGCCATTCAACTAAATTTGCTTTTAGCTTATAGCCATACTCCGTGTAGGACTCGCCTGCCCCTACCGATGCACCCCGAAATCGCTGCCTAAAGGCTTCAGCGGACAAGCGGAATCTCTCTAACAGCGCCTTTTTGACTTTCTTGTAGTCATTAGCATCTTCTACATTCAATCGTGCAACAATGTCGGCCGCCTCGCATGGCAGCAGAGTCAACAAAAGCTGAGGCCAGGAAGCACCAGAATAGCCCATTTTCTCACACGTCCTTTCAAAGTTGACAAGAAAAAGTCCAATGTCCTCGCCAACCTTGTAGCATTGCATTAAATCCTTTATCTTAAAAGAGAAGGAATTCACCGCGCTGTGTGGCATTTGCTGGCTTTCAGAGTTACTGCCGACCAATTTGCGGATCTCAAGATCAATATGCTTCATTTCCAGCTGTCGCTCTTCCTCTGCTTTTCTTTGCGCTTTTTCTTCATTTTCTTCACGCTTCCTACTCTCAATGAGTTCCCAACACTCTTATAGCTCATCCTCATTTGCGCCGATGGCCTGAATGGCCTGAATAATATGAGGCTTCCTGCTTATTTGGCTAATGTCCACCCCCAATTCTTTGCACATGCGTATGAGGTCTGGCTTATGTAGCTTGTTCAGATCCATGCTGACGGCACTTTATGCTGAGATACGCAACGCGACAACCACAATTTACTATCTGGGCAGTTGTAAACGCTATATCGGAATTTAGCAATTTCTGGGCTAAAAGACCCGATGTATCTCAAGCACAAAGCCAGGCACTCACCCTATACCATGTGGTCCTGATGCGCTGTGTTGATCCCACCGCTCGCCATCCAGTTGTTGCGCCTCGGGGTTGAGTTGGAGTCAGGAATACGCCAGGCATGGGGATGAGTACGTCCGAGAGTAGGAGCGAAAGAGAAACGTTTATTTACATATTGAAACAACTCGTCAGATTCTAGTCAGAGCTCTCCCAGTCGCACTGGAGAGGCCTCTTTTAAGCAGTTCGTCTTCCCTAGTTCCCTACACCAGGATGACCTTGGTGCGGCCAATCAGAGGAGTCGTATTGTTTATCAAACTCCGCCTCTGATGTCAACCTCCGAAGCAAGGATGAGGCAATCCGGAAGCAGGGGGTTCACACTCCTTCCACGAAAGTCGGTGACTTAGTTCCTTGCCCTCCGACGGTCCTCTTGCCCGGGTCGGGAGAATGGCCTTCGCGCTAATCCCCGCTTCGAACGAGGGGTGGCGGTGGTGGTCGGTCGCTTCTACGTGAGCCTCTTTGTCCTCGCGTCACTGCCGGTGTCGGGCCGCGCCGCCAGGTAGGTGGCGGCTGATGAAGGGGGTCGCATCGGGAGAAGCACCCAAAGAGATGCGCACTGCCGAGTTGGGGCGCTTGTCTGCCCGTCTCGTTCGGTGTCGGGCATTGTCGCCGGCTGGGCGGCGCTGATGAAAGCGGCTGCCTCGATGGAAACAACGAAAGAAGGCGCCCCGCCGATTTGGGACGCAACACCGCTCCGAGCTGCAGTATTCGCGCTGGCGAACGCTTTGGCGAAGGGCAACGGTGCGGGCGGCAGCTCCATGGACGGCCGCGTTCCTTGGAGCCTTGATTGTCGGGGTCCGACACGTCGACCTGCTGTGTTCCGTCTACCGCTGACTACCCGCGTGTCTCGCCACGTGCTCGCCATTAGAGCACTGCACGTGCTCGGGCTTACCCGAAAGCCCGGGCCGGGCTGGGTAGAGCAGATTTTTCAC